>NW_017732132.1:206709-239842 GCF_001890085.2 Hipposideros armiger | reverse complement strand
TAATCCCCTAAAGCCCCCCTGATCTTTAAGTCTCTAGTAGATAGTTAATGATCTGCTTCTGTATGAGGTAATGCGTAGTTGTACCTGCAGTGTTGCACGTACTCAAACTGCATATATTGGTGAGGAAAAATAAACTCAGTGCTTCACCATCAGTGAAGACCGGCCGAATCAACAATTGTGTGAGTGTCTCTTTCTTTAATTCCCACTCCCCCCTTCAGGTACTGATCGACTCGTGGCGGCTGGCCCGTCATACTAGTTGCAAGCTCTTCCCATCCCACTCCCACCAGGATAAGTGATAGGATCACTTATCACTTTCTTCAGCAAGACACACACCCTTAATAGAGCAGCCCTACAGGACTGCTGGGTGATGGACCACACACAGGCACACACACAGAGGTGTGCACAAGCACACACATACATACACAGGCACACACACAAACTTGACAAGCCCTGTATGGGGTGGGGACCCTCTACCCTCTCCTGGTGGGGAGAATGGAAGCTCTGAGTCCTTTAGATCTCTGTTTGACCCCAGGCCCTATTCCCAGCTGTGGCAGAGCAAGTCCTTTTTCAACGCTTGAGTGTCATCCCTCCTCCTGGGCAATTGCCACAGCTGCACTCTGCTCAGCATGGGAAGACAAAGGGCAGAGTCCCCAGGGTGGGGTGGGAGCCTGCTCCAGGGGCTCCTAAGTGCAAGAACCAGGCCCAAATCACCAGGCGACTGCGCGGCCCTGGGCATGCTGTCCTTATCCCTGGTTAAGGGACTGTGTTAATTTCTAGGTCCACAAGATGCCTCCAGACCCTCTCTCACCACCCTGCTGTCCTCCAACCTCCTTAGAGAGAACCTGGGAGAGACTAGTGCTGGTGATGTAAGAACAGGCCAGCTGCACTGCCACCCAGGAGTGCCCAGTGCCCATACTCAGGCTAGATACAGCTCCAGAGACAGGTCTGGGGAGCTACCCTCATCCATATACTAATTAGCCCAGCAAGAATTACAGGGTTAACTAAGCATCCCCACGCTCACCCATGTTATCTGCCTGGACACCCAGGCGAGAGGAGGAAATCCAGCCTTTGATCAATTAGCTGTCCACAATGGGCTGCTCCAGGCCTCCCCTCCATGAAGCTTCAGGAACCAGCTCCCAGAGTTAATCATGTTTATTCACAAGGCACCAAGGATTTTAAAAATGATTAGGAATCAAACCCAGGAGTAACCAGCCCCTGACCCCTCTGCTCTCACCTGCCTTGGTGCAAAGGGGCTGTTTTATCACTGCCTCCAGGCCCTGAGCTATGTGCCTGAAATAGGCTGAGCAGTTAACGGGGAAATGGCTGTCAAGGCTGGAGGCTGTGGGGAGGAACTTGCTTTTGCTCTCCTGGGCCCTGTCTAATGCCCCAACGTTAATGCTGTCAGAGGGGCCATGCTTTCTCTTATGTCTCTGCCCCGCTGTGTGGTCCCAGGTCAGTGATTTGATTTCTCTGAGCCTTGGGTTTTTTTATTAATTAAAGGGAGATATGGCCTCCACCTGGCAGAGTGAGACCAAGGCATGCTGCGAGTAGCATGGATGGCTATGTGGTAGGCACCAAGGAATAATGGACATGGTGTCGGTTTACTCCCATTCCTTCTATTTATCCCCTTGGACCCCTTGAGTCTTGAGTTGTTGTTACTCTACCCATCACAGACCAGCTGGAAACTTCCCTGACCAAAACACTCCTTGTAACTCCCTGTGAGCTTGGTGGCAACCTGAAACGCCGTGGACAGTGTGTATCAGTAAATGTGCATAGAACAAGTGAGATGGAAGGGCTTAGAGGTCAGTCAATAGCTAACATGAGAGCCCATCAAGTGTCCCTGAGAGACATCAATCACCACACAGCTCCCTGCCAGGGTCAAAGCCAACCTCACAGGACTCATTAAGCACTACTGCCAGCCACTCAGAGTTGGCATCTGAGATAAAGCCCATTAGCTAATCCAAATTATCCATTTATAAACTGAGCCCCAGGGGAGGCAGCTAGTAAGAGACAGCAATGAGAATAGTACATGGCTCTCCTGAAGCTGCCACACCCCAGACTGAGTTCATCTGTGCCAGCCTCATGTCCCTGGATAGAGTGTAGCTATGAAGAACCGAGACCAAGCCCCTTCCCCACACAGAGCCCAACTCAGGGCATGTGGCCCCCAAGAGTTCCAAGTCTCTGAGGTGTGCCCAGCCTGTGAATATGATGGGTGTTATTTCCATGATTAAGTTCTATTACATGGCACAACTGAGATTAGATTATCTAGGTAGGCCTACCCTAACCACATGAGCCCTTTAAAAGCAGAGAGTTTACTCCAGCTGGTGGCAGAAGAGGAAGCCAGAGATTCCAAGCATGAGAAGGATTTAATGCACCTTTGCTGGCCATGTGGCAAAGAGTATGGGCGGATTTTAGGAGCCAGGAACAGTCCCTAGCTGACACCAGCAAGCAAGAGGGGACCTTAGTCCTATAACCACATGGAACTGATTCCACCAACAAAACTAAGAAGCAAGCCAAAGTCCTAAATAGACACTTTCCAAGAAGAAATTCAAATGGCCAACAGGTATGTGAGGCAATGCTCAACATCATGAATCAACAGACAAATGCAAATCAAAACCTCACACCTATTAGAATGGTTATTACCAAACAGACAAAAACTAAGTGCTGGCAAAAACTAGATAAAATGGACCCCTGTGCACTGTGGATGGGAATGTACATTAGTACAGACATTATGAAAAACAGTATGGAACTCCATAGAACTCCCACATGTATGATCCAGCAATTCCACTTCTGGGTAAATGAATTGAAATCAGGATTTCAAAAGATGTTAGTACTCCCATGTTCATGGCAGCATAATTCACAATAGCCAAACATGAAAACAGCATAAAGTCCTTTGATGTATAAATGGATAAATAAAAAGCAGTACATATATACAAAGTAATATTATTCAGCCTGAAAAAAGAGGAAATCCTGCTCTTTGCTTCAACATGGTTGGAGCTGGAGGACATTATGCTAAGCAAAATAAGTCAGATACATAAAGACAAATACTGCATGATCTCACTTACATGTGGAATCTAAAAGTCAAACTCATAGAAGCAGAGAGTAGAATGGTAATTACCAGGGACTGAGGGAGGGGGAAATGGGAGATGTGAGTCAAAGGGTACAAAGTTTAATTATGCAGGGGGTCTACTGTACAGCATAGCGACTACAGTTAATAATACTGTATTATACACTTGAAATTTGCTAAGAGAGTAGATAAATTAAGCCTAACCAAACACACACACACACACACGATAACTACGTGAGGTCATGAATGTGTTAACTTGATTTTGGTGATCATTTCACTGTGTATCTGTATATCAAATCATCACATTGTACACCTCAAATATATTCAATGTTTATATATTGAAGAAGAAGAAGAAGAAGAAGAAGAAGAAGAAGAAGAAGAAGAAGAAGAAGAAGAAGAAGAAGGAGAAGGAGAAGAAGAAGAAAAAGAAGGAGAAAAAGTAGAAGGAGAAGAAGAGAGAAAGCAGGTTTTCCCTTGGAGCCTCCAGTAGAAAACAGCCTGGCTAAAGCTTTTATCACCATTGTGACACCCTGGGCAGAGAACTCAGTCACACCATGCTGAATTTCTGACTTACAAAACTGTGAGTTAATAAAGCTACCAAGTTGCTGGTCATTTGTTACAAAGCATAGAAAACTTAATATAGGGAAGATGTTCAGCAGAGCTCAAGGAATTCATCTGAGGTATATTAAATGGAATCACCTTTGCTCTGGTGGGGCAGAGAAGGATCTGCCTTGAATTGAATTCTGCTTTTTTAGACATTGGAAGAGATGTGGAAGCCACTTATTTGCATAAGCTATGGCTTTCCTCATGAAAGGAACTTCTTATGCTGCAGGAGCATGTGAACTGGAACTGGCCCTGAAGTGTTCACCCAAGGCTACTGTAGATTTTCCTGAAGAGGCAGGAAGCAGCCCCCATGGTGTCTCTGCCAACTAGGGGGTGAGAAGGAGAAGAAAAAGGGGGAGGGCTTGCCTTCTTAACAAAGCTTCTTTGTATTTTCTTTACACTTTCTCCTTGATAAAGCCTCAAATACCCTGTCATTGAAGGCACCTGTTAAGCCTTACACCTCACATCTCCTGTCTGGCCCTGAACCATGGATGCCCTCCAACTGGGCTCCTCAGTAGCCCTCCTCTGGATCCATGCAGAACCTGCCCTGTCACCCACTGCCTGAGACCTGTCCTCTCCACCAGAACGTAAGGCCATGTGGGCAGGAACCTACCCACCGTCTCACCCCATCCAGCCCAACGCCAGGCACTGCAAGGCAGCCATGAACATCTTGTGCACTGTAAATGCCTTGAGAGCCAGCAAACCCCACATGCAAAATAATTAAACAGTAAACCTCCCAGCTGCCACAGCTTGGCAGGGGTGGGGGTGGGGGTGGGGGAACTTATCCAGAAAATGAGGGGCAGCCCTGCATGTCCCTCCAGCGTCCTCTCCAGACTTGTAAGTGAACATGAAAGACTGTTCACACTGTTATTGGCTCTCCATTAGCCAATATTTTAAAATATATAAATCCATAAGGACTGAGAGAATGAGAAGAGACAGCAGCAGGCCCATACTTGCAGTACAATTTGGAATCTAGAAAATGGATGGAAGAGTGCAGCTGACCCAGGAGAACCTGGGAGCTGCCGGGTGAAGTACAGGGGCAGCATGGAGGGGAGCTGGTTGGCTGGCCCCACACAACCCCTGCGGGGCTCAGACAGGGAAGCCCAGGCACACCCCACACCTGAGGTCTGGGAGGAAGCACTGGGAGAGGGCCACAAGGTTCATTACCCCAACAGGGACAATTTGGGGAAGGCCACCATTAATAATTATGCCAAGACAACAGACACACCCTGGGCTGGCCTAGGGAGAAAAATCCTGGGATTGGTGAAAGTCAGTGTACAATGACCCTAGGAAGCTTGGGAGCCTTCCAATACCCCTTAGAGCCAGTGACTCCTCTCCTTTCCAAAGTCAGGACATCAAAGGTTTGTTTATGGAGAAATGAAGTTAGAGGCTCCAGACTGGGAGCCCCAAGCACAGCGGAGGGTGGGTGTGGGGTGCAGAAGAGAAACACAGAGTGAGTGAAAGTCTGAACCCTAAACTATGTGAGCACCACCTCCCAGCCCACTCCTGGCTCCCACCCAAGAGAGGATATAAGAGGATTATAGTGGAGAAAAGAGACCCCCAGGGCCTGATGTTTGGGGACCATTGATGACAAGGTCCTGTTGCCACCTGTTCACTATGTAGCAAAGCCTCTGGTTGACTGGCCCTACCCATAGCCTAAGGACTCCCTATGTACTTTATGCTTCATTATTAAATATGAATTGGCAGCCAACAGTCACCAAGCATAGGAAAATTTTAAATCAGAAAGATATTGCAGGTACAGAACAAGAATAGACCTGTGGAAAAAGTAATAGATGCATAAAAACTCTTTGTAATGGCTGAAATAAGTAGAACAAAAAGACAAAAAGTAGAGCAAAAAATGAAAAATAGAAGAGAAACACAAGAAAATTAAAAGTTCATTATGAACTAATGTACAATCTGGAAACAGAGAATGAAAAAGATAGGAGAGGAAAATTATCAATGAAATGATACTAAAAATTTCCCAAGCTGTCCTGGTCTGTTCAGACTGTTATAACTAAAATGCCAAAAACTGGGCAGCTTATAATCAACAAATATTTATTTCTCACAGTTCTGGAGGCTGAGAAGTCCAAGGTTACAGCACCGGCAGATTCAAAGTCTAGTGAAAGCCCACTTCCTGGTTGATTGACATCTGTCTTCCCACTGTAACTTTACATGGTGGAGGGGGTGAGGGATCACTCTGGGGTCTCTTTTATAAGTGCCCTCATCTCCTTCATGAGGACTCCACCATCATGACCTAAGCATCTCTCAAAAGCTTCACTTCCTAATACCACTGCATTGTAGGTTTCAACATGTGAATTTTGAGGAGACACAAATTTCAGTTCATCACACAGGTCATAAGGTTCAGATTGAAAGAGTCCACTGAGTGCCCAATACAATGAAAGAAAAACAACTCACACCAATGTACATCATCAGAACATCTTAGAAAACCAAGAAGAAGAGTAGATCCTCAAAGCTTCCAGAAGAAAAAAAAAAGAGAGAGAATTGCTTATAAAGAATTAGAATGGTGTTAGGCTTTTCAACAATGAAACCAGAAATTAGAAGATAATGAAGCAAAGCCTTCAATATTCTCAGGGGGTAAAATGTTGTTTACTCTAGAATTGTCTATCCATCTGTACACTTTCTCACCCTTCAATTTACCCTCATCCTATTTGTAAAGGTTGGCTAGGTAAAACTCCATTTCTCAGGCTTGCTCACAGCTAGGGTCCTGGATATAAATTAGGTTCTTCAGTAGGTGGAGGCAATTTTCATGCAACTTCCAGCAGTCAGTCCTGGTTAAGAAGGAGTCATTTTCCTCTAGCAAGTTCCCAGATTTCTTCTTTCACATTCCTTGGTGTGACATCAAGCAGTGGCAGTAGTAGAGATAGCTTCTTTCTATATGACTCTGAGCATGGTTAGAAGAATTGAAGGTCTGTCCTGTGTCTCTCAGGGGTCCAGAGTCTCCTGCCATGGTAGGAAGGGCTTCATAACCAGGTTGCCAGAGTTCCTGAGGCTACCTACCTCAGGAGGAATAGCTTCCTGGTGGGAAGTTCTGTGTTGTTCTGAAAATCATTCCAAGAGGGTTCGCATAGACATTGCTTCTTTAGCCCTTCTAACAATTGTGTTAACACTTACAATGATTTATATTATCTGCATTGAGCATTGGACCCTGCTAATACAGCTGCAAAACTGACAATCAAGCATGAGGCCATGATGAAGACTTGGAGCAGCCCTGTGATGTTTGGTCCTGATCCCCCAGACTGCCACTTCCAGTCCTACGCCACCAGCTATTTAGTTGCCAGTGGGCTTACACCATAGTGGTTTTTAGGTGACTACCCTCAGGCCCAGAGAGGATGCCTGGAGGTAAGTTTCCTCTACACCCCACCTGTGCCTACAGGTGACTGACAGCCAATGACAGCCTCTTGTGCAAGACAAAGTCTGAAGTGTAATTTCCACTCCAGGGATTCCTGATCATGCTGAGCCTGGCACTCCACTTGAAATTGAACCTGATCTGGTTTCTTCTTCCCTGTCCTGCTTTCCCACTCCCTTCCCAGTTTCTCCTGGGAGTACTTTATAAATGAATCATTTTCACACAAACCCATGTTTCAGACTTTGTTTTGGGGAAATATTTCCAAACATGCAGAACCCTAAAAATTACTCCTAATAGTTTAGGAAGCTATTAAAGGATGTGCTTCAGCAAAATGATGGTGTAAAGCATGAAAGGAAGTTGTGAGGCCCAGGAATTCAGCCAGAGCATGCTACAAAGAGAAGTTCCAGGATGACAGGCTGTGCAGGAGTCTGAAGAGCAACCAAAACCCAGAAAGCCCATATAGGAGGGTCCAAGAAAAAAGGAAACTGATAGACTGTCAATTTGACTATTTGGAAAATAACATCAATTCACAAATAACTGATCAAGTGAAGCATTTAGAAAAAAATAAATATAGAAAACCAAATAAAGGGAAAATATTCACATATTAAGTCCAGGGAACATCACCATAGCCTACTTCATTTATCAGTAAGCAAAGTCTACTGTCACAGTAACATAAACACTGAACCAAAAGTTGTGATAAAAGTGTACTGAAGGAGACCACCAGTCAAGATGATGAAGTAGGTAAATGCTGTCCTTGCATCCTCTCATGACCACATTAAAATTACAGCTAAATTATAGAACAATGAACCTGGAGAACCATCTGAAGACTAGCTGAACAGAAGTCCTATAATTAAGGATATAAAGAAGAAGACACATTGAGACCGGCTGGACTTACACACACATATGGTGTTGGACAATCAGGAGGGATATATCAGCTGCAGAAGTCTCCCCTGAGAAGCAAGGGGTCCCAGCACTACTCTAGGCTCCCCAGTCTGGAGCACAAGTGCCAGTAAGAAGAGCACCCATAACATCTGGCTGTGAAAGTCAGAATGGATTCCATGTCTCTGGATGAGATTGAAGGCTACTAGAAACTCAGACATCCTCTTAAAAAGCCTACACACAAACTCTCTCACTCATGTGTTCTTGCCCTGGGCTTCAGCAAAGGAATGGCAGCTTGAGAGGCACCCAAGACATACAGGAAGAGATGGAGTTGTGTGGCTTCAAGGCAAGGACTAGAGGGATAGCTGCTATTGTCCCTGTGTTGAGCCATTCTTCTGTGCAGCCTACAGGTAGGCTTCATTTTTCCTGTGTGGAGCCCTCTCCCCACATGGCCAGATCTAAATCAGCATTAGCCTTGTGAACTCCACTTGCCCCATTGTGGTGACTCCCTAAGACACCCAACTCAGGTATCATCTGAGGCTCTTCTAGCAGCTGAGCCTTATGGGTATGCAGAAAGTAGCAGCAGGTTTGGGGGAGGGGGTTGTCACCTCAAGGGGTAAAAAGTATAACTATTGCACTGTGTTGTACAGCTTAAACTAATTCTAAAAAAATGCGTATTTCACAATAAAAAAAATAATAATAATAAAAAGAAAGTAGCAGCAGGCCTTGGTGTGAACTAGGCCTTTTCTTGAGCTGCCCCAGGCCTCGGTTCACAATGTGACCTCCCCCACATGCCTCCAGGTCCAGAACAGGCAGTAAACAGCTGCAGATAAGTTTGTAGTTCCTATGAGGTAGCCCAGGACTGGTCATAGGCAAGGCTGAAATTGACCTGCATGGGAGCCCCTCCCAAGAGGCCACAGACCAACACACCCACTGCCCAGCTTCACACCTCAACAGAACACCACCCAATTAGCCCCACAAACAGCACGCAGCAAAGGTGGTCTCAGCAGATACCAGACACCACTGGAGTAAATCTTACTCTGTGGAGTCAGCCCCCACACAGCAACTGATATACTCTTGTCAAGCCAGTCCTCACAACCAATCAACCTGAGTCGATCCCTCCCTCTGATGTATTAACAGCAATCAAGGCTGAACTATAATAGGAGGGCACACACAACCCACAAAAGAGACACTCATGGAGCACCCAGCTCAGGTGATCAGGGAAACTATGCCACTGGGCCTTACAGCATATTTACTACGTAAGGTCACTCTACTAAGACCAGAAGACATAGCAGCCCCAACTAACAAATAGAAACACAGGGAGGCAGCCAAAATGGGGAGACAAAGAAACATGTCCCAAATGAGAGAACAGGACAAAGCTCCAGAAAAAGAACTAAATGAAATGAAGGCAAACAATCTACCAGAAACAGAGTTCAAAACACTGGTTATAATAGTGCTCAATTAACTTACCAGGAACTTCAACAAAGAGATAGTAAGCATAAAAAAGGACATAGAAACCATAAAAAAGAACCAGTCAGAAATGCAGAATACAGTAACAAAAATGAAGACTATATTATATTATATTAGTAATATATTATATTAAAATACAGCAGATTAGATGAAGCAGAGGATTGAATCAGTGATATGGAAGATAAGGTAGTGGAAAATACCCAATGGGAACAGCAAAAAGAAAAAAGAATGAAAACAAATGAGAATACTTTAAGGGACCTCTGGGACAACATCAAGCATAACAACATTCACATCATAGGGGTACCAGAAGAAAAGAGAGAGCAAGGAATTAAAAACCTATTTGAAAAGCTAATGATTGAAAACTTCCCTAACTTGGTGAAAGAAATAGACATACAAATACAGGAAGCTCAGAGAGTCCCAGACAAAATGACCCAAAGAGGTCCAACAAGACACATCATAATTAAAATGCCAGAGGTTAAAGACAAAAAGAGAATCCTAAAAGCAGCAAGAAAAAGGCAGCTAGTTACCTACAAGGGAGCTCCCATAAGACTGTCAGCTGATTTCTTCTTAACAGAAACTTTGCAGGCCAGATGGGACTAGCACAAAATATTCAAAGTAATGAAAAGCAAGGACCTACAACTAAGATTACTCTACCTAGCAAAGCTATCATTTAGAGTCAAATGAGGAATAAAGAGCTTCCCGGACAAGAAAAAGCTAAAGGAGTTCATCACCACCAAACCAGTTTTACAAGAAATCTTAAAGGAACTTCTTTAAGAAGTAGTGGGGGGAAAAAGAACATAAATATTAATAATAAATTGGCAATAACTACATAATCACTCAATAATCACTTTAAATGTAAATGGTTTAAAAGCCCCAAATAAAAAATATAGGGTGGCTGAATAGATAAGAAAACAAAACCCATACATATGCCACCTACAAGAGACCTACTTCAGATCAAAAGACACACAGAGGCTGAAAATAAAGGAATGGAAAAAGGTATTTCATGCAAATGGAAATAAAAAATAAGCTGGGGTAGCAATACTTATATAAGACAAAATAGACTTTAAAACAAAGGCTATAATAAGAGCAAACAAAGGACATTTCATAATGATAAAGGGATTGATCCAACAAAAGGATATAACTCTTGTAAACATTTATGCACCCACCATAGGAGCATTTAAATACATAAAGCAAATATTGACAAACATGAAGGAAGAGATTGACAGTAATACAGTCAAGTAGGGAACTTTAACACTCCTATTGACATTAATGGACAGATCTTCCAGACAGAATGTCAATATAGAAACAGTGGCCTTAAATGACACACTAGACCAGATGGATTTAATTGATATCTTTATAGTATTTCACCCCAAAGCAGCAGAATATACATTCTTTTCAAGCACACATGGAACATTTCCCAAAATAGACCAGATGTTAGGCCACAAAACAAGTCTCAATAAATTTAAGATTTAAGAAATCACATCAAGCATCTTTTTCAGCCACAATGGTATGATCTCAGAAGTCAATTACAAGAAAAAAACTAAAAAATACATAAACACATTGAGGATAAATAACATGCTACTAAATAATGAATGGGTCAGCAATGAGATCAAGGAAGAAATCAAAAGATACCTTGAGACAAACAAAAACAAAAACACAATGATCTCAAATCTATGGGCTAGAGAAAGCTGCCTTATGAGGGAAATTCATAGCAATACAGGCTTATCTTAAAAAAAAAAAACAAGTAAAATCGCAAATAAACCATTTAACCTTACACATAAAAGAGCTAGAAAAAGAACAAACAAATCCCAAAGTGAGTAGAAGGAAGGAAATAATAAAGATCAGAGCAAAAATAAACAAAATAGTCTTTAAAAAATACAATACAAAAGATCAATGAAATCAAGTGCTACTTCTTTGAAAAGATAAACAAAACTGATAAACCTTTAGCCAGGCTCATCAAGGAAAAAAGAGAGAAGACCTAAATAAATAAAATTAGAAGTGAAAACCACAATAAGGTAACACCTCACTCCTGTCAGAATGGTTATCATCGAAAAATCAACAAACAAGTGTTGGTGAGAATGTGGAGAAGAGGGAACCCTTGTGCACTGTTGGTGGGGTTGCAAATTGGTGCAGCCACTATGAAAAACAGTATGGAGGTTCCTCAAAAAATGAAATATAGAACTACCTTTTTACCCAGGAATTCCACTTCTGGGTATTTATCCAAAGAAATCCAAAACACTAATTCAAAAAATATAGGCACCTCTATGTTCATTGCAGCATTAGTTACCATAGCCAAGATATGGAAGCAACCTTACTGTCCATCAATAGATGACTAGATAAAGAAATGGTACATATATACAGTGGAATATTACTCAGCCATAAAAAAGAATGAAATCTTACCATTTGCAGAAACATGTATGGACCTAGAAGGTATTATAAGTCACACTGAGAAAGACAAATACCACATGATCTCACTTATATGTGGAATCTAAAGAACAAAATAAACAAACAAAGCAGAAATAGACTCATAGATACAGAAACACACTGATGGCTGCCAGAGGGGAGAGGGTTTGGAGAGTGGGGTAAAAAAGTTGAAGAGATTCAGAAGTACAAATTGGTAGTTACAAACTAGTCATGGGGATGTAAAGTACAACATAGGGAATATAGTCAATAACATTATAATAACTATGTATAGTGCCAGTGGGTAGTAGACTAATTAGAGGGATCACTTCATAAATTATTAAATGTCTAACTGCTATGTTGTACACCTGAAACTAATGTAAAATAATATTAAATGTCAACTGTAATTGAAAATTTTTTTAAATCATGACTTCCCCACCCCCCTCCCCCCAAAAAACTGGCTGTTGAGTTGGCATACTATAATAAATTTAACATCTTTCAAAAAGAAGTTATGCAAAAGTATATATACTAAAAAGTGGTGGAAGGTCCAATGCAGGGAAGTCCATGTAGGGCTAAATCACCATCTTCCATTGCAGTCATAGACAATGTTTAAAGCTGATAGATCAAGAACAGACCTATGGAGGAAGCAGATAGAGGAGTGATGGGGCACATAAGCACATAAGAGGCCCGTTATTCAGCCACTCACAAGGGTCATAGCATCACAGACCCTTGAATGAGGATTCAACAGCCACACAACAGTGGATGCTCTCCATACTCAGCAATTTAGAAACTCGCCATCCATCCCCAAACTCCCACTTTCAATCAGCCATTGCTGCCCCAAATTCCACATGGCAGATTTATTTATCTGAGTTGAACATTGATCTCTCTTTAAACGTGGAAGTCCTCTGCCATGGCTGCACACCACATACAGTACTGGAAAAGCACAGGCTGGGTTCCATTTCCAGCTACTTACCTTTGGCAAGCTGCTTCCAGTCTCAGAACCTCAGTTCCTTCCTATGGTAGATTGCAAAAATAGACGCCATTCTTCACCACTCTACCCATTATTCTTCACTGGCCTAGTGGTCAGCTTTGACCAACAGGAAGTAGCAGAAGTGACACTGTACCATACTGAGTCTCGACCTAAGAGATGCCTTTCAGCTCCCATCCTTGCTAGCCTTGAAACCCTCTGCTGACATGGGAACAAGCCCCAGCTAAGTCTGCCAGTGGATGAGAGATAGTCAGATCCATCACCCAGCCAGCAGCCAGCAGATTTCCAGCTTTAGAAAGAGGTCACTCAGGA
Source organism: Hipposideros armiger (assembly GCF_001890085.2). Classification (NCBI taxonomy): domain Eukaryota; kingdom Metazoa; phylum Chordata; class Mammalia; order Chiroptera; family Hipposideridae; genus Hipposideros; species Hipposideros armiger. The sequence continues at coordinate 226,756 of NW_017732132.1, read as the reverse complement.
CTGACTGACCCCAATCAACCCACCAACTGTCGACAGACATGAACAAGCCCTCCCCCACCCCAGATTAGTCTAGCACAGCCCAGACCAGAACCACCCAGCAGAATCGTGGGCTAAAGGTAGTTGCTGTTTTCATAAGCCACTGAGTTTTGAGCAGGTTTGCTCTGTAGTAAGAAAAACTAATAGACCTTCTATGTGAAATGATGATACCAGTATTTAGTTCGTAGTGTTGTTAAGATGTTATAGTAATATACGAATGGCCATAGGTACCCAAAAATGTTCCTTACCCTCATGTCCAACATCTAAATGAAAAAGAATTTTTAGCAACTACTTTTCTACTGAGGAGTCCAGAGAGTGGGTTCAAGGTGCCCAAAAGGGAAGAAGGAAACCTCCAGTGCATCCTGCATCCACCCCTCCAGCCCTGCAGTCTGATGCAGCAACAAGCAACTCAGCTTGGCCAATAGGTCTGAAAAGGCAAAGATTTAACCACTGTAATTAGTTTACTGATTTTGCAGTTGCATTTTAAGATGCATAATCTGCACCATCTACACTGGCCATTACAGCATTCTCCCAGGGCAGCTTTACTCCCACCACCTGTGCACCAGACCCTGAGCCAGAAAGCACAGACTCTCCCCAGTTATGCCAGAATTGTAGCAGGCATGACTCATGACAGACCCACCACCACTCCTCAGACATCAGCGGTGAATTAAATAATGCAGTGGAACCCAGGAGCTCTCTACACTGACCTTGCAGGGCATGCCTCACATGCCCACAGCACTAAGGCTTGTCTACTTCACTCTAATTTACACTTATTTTGGGACTGGATCTTGGGGTTCACAGAAAGAGCCTGAGCCAAGCCATTCTTTCTACACCTAAAGAAGAGCGTGCTGACAAGACATACTCTCTGGAGAGCACTGAACTGTTCAGCCATCTACTGTCTGCCAGAGACCTGAGGTCCACCAAGTCAGTGGGCTGTCTACACAGGCCCCACTGCAGGGAACCAGCAGGGGTCCTGCATCTACTAAGAGTATTCTAAGCACCTCAGCTAGGGCCAAGGGAAGACATGGTCTCCATGGCCCAGAAGGAGCAGTCTAGAATTGAAGTGTTTCAAAACTGCAAGGTCCATGGGGTTCACAGAGTCCACTCAAGCCCCATTTTAGGGGTAAGCAAACAGCCACCCAGAGACAGACAGTGACCTGTCTGAGGGGCCCCAGCTCCCAAGTGGCTGAGCACAGAAGCAAGTGCCTGACTGCCCACATAGTGCTCTTTCCAACTTCAGGGCTTTCTAATGTGCAGTCTCCATGCTGCGAGAGAGCAAAGGGTCTCCATGTGTGAGCGAGAAGTGCCCCAGGCTTTGCCCACTCCGGGCACCATAATGTTGACTGTGGGTGAGCAGATGTCTCTCTAGAGAGCTTTTCTTTTATTATTTTTTTATTTTATTAAATTTATTCAGGTGACAAGTGTTAGTAAAATTATATGTTTCAAGTGTACATTTCTATAATACATCATCTCTATAACACATTGTGTATTCACCACACAGAGTCAGTTCTTCTTCCATCACCATATATTTGATCCCCTTTACTAACTCTTCTACCATCCCCCTTTCCCCCTACCCTCTGGTAACCACTAAACTATTGTCTGTGTCTATGAGTTTTTGTTTCTTTGTTTCTCTTGTTTCTTTGTTTTCAGTTTTATATCCCACATATGAGTGAAGTCATATGATTCTCAACTTTGTCTGTCTGACTTATTTCACTTAGCCTAATAATCTCAAGATCTATCGATGTTGTCGCAAATGGCAGTATTTCATCTTTTCTAATGGCAGAGTAGTATTCCATTGTGTATATATAATATATCACATCTTCTTTATCCAATCATCTATTAAAGGACGCTTTGGTTGTTTTCATGTCTTGGAAATAAAGCTGCAATGAACATTGGAACACGTATATCTTTGTGGATAAATATTTTCATATTTGGGGGGTAAATACCCAGGAGAGGGATTGCTGGGTCATATGGTAATTCTGTTCTTAATTTTTGAGAAATCTCCATACCATTTTCCATAGTGGCTGTACCAATTTACATTCCCACCAGCCATGTATGAGAGTTTCTTTTTCTCCACAGCCTCTTCAACACTTGCTATTATTTATCTTGTTGATGATAGCCATTCTAACAGGTGTGAGGTAGTAGCTCGTTGTGGTTTTGATTTGCATTTCCCTTATAGCTAGTAAAGTTGAGCATTTTTTTATATACCTGTTGGCCATTTGCATGTCCTTTTTGGAGAAATGTCTGTTCATGACCTCTGCCCATTTTTCACTTGGATTGTTTGTTTTTTTTGTTGCTGAGTTGTATGAGTTCTTTATATACAGAGGGTGCCAAAAATATATATCCACATTTTACAAAAGGAAAAAATTGTATTAATATATACTGATAAAAAAAAAGATGAATACAAGTCACATTGGACTTTTGCAATTACAAGAGGTGCTCAGAGTAGTTTACCATCAGCTTCCAGATTATGGCAAATTACTGCTTGAGCAATGTTGATCAAAGTGTTAACACCTCTTAAAATATGTATACATTTTTTTGGCATCCCCAGAATTTTGGATATCAGCCCCTTATTAGAAGCATCTAGAGAGATTTTTAACTCAGGACTAGATGCAGTTAACCAAAGAGTTAATTGGCATTGCTTGGAGACACACTACCAGATGAGATCTCTGAACAATTGAGCTACATTAATAGTGGTACCCAGTAAGGGCAGACAGAAGACTACAATATCGTCATGTAGAACCTGTGTGGCCAGTCTGCACCCACTCATCCCTGACTCTCTTTACCCTCTCCAGGCCCCTTGCAGTTCTTAGGCTGTGCTTGGTCTGTGTTATCTCAGTGAACCCTTGTAACAATTGCAGGTAATCCTCAAGCTCACTCAATTTTTTCACCCAAAGTGTACCTCAGTAACTGGTCTACCTAAGGGTATACATCCTTTCCTATGCTCTGCGCCATGCCACTACATACTACAGCCCTGGCTACGCCCATACATCAGGAGCCATGGCTTCTCTGAGGTGCAGGGGTCAACACTGGGACAGTCGTACACATGAGTCTGACGTGCAGACAATTAGGACATGGTGTTGGTTCTCCGCATTGTGGGGCAAGGAACATGGAGCAGTTTTGCACTCTGTGTACACTGCCCATCTTCTCCTGTCACCATCACAACCTATAACCCATCACCACCAACAGGGCCATTACTAGAGTGATGACCCGGATCTCCTGGTCCTAAAGACCCCATCTACTCATTTCACCTGCTCCCTCTTCTGCGTGATACACAATGTACAGCCATGGGCACCAGGAAATCCCCAGCTGAGCCTGCTGCCTCACACACCTTGGCATCATGATTGCTTAGATCTTTCTTAATCTTCCTAATGCCGCAACCCCTTAATACAGTTCCTCATGTTGTGGTGACCGCCAACCATAAAATTATTTTCGTTGCTACTCTATAACTGTAATTTTGCTACTGTTATGAATTGTAATGTAATATCTTTTTGTTTTCCAATGGTCTTAGGCGACCCCTATGAAAGGGTCATTCGACCCACAAAGGGGTTGCAACCCACAGGTTGAGAACCATTGTTCCAACGCCTCCCAATACCTAGCATCATAGGTAAGAGAAAAGCACCAGAATTCCATGAATCTTACAACAAAACAAGCAGGGCAGAGGTGAAGAGTGCCAGCCCTGCAGTTATAAATGTACAAGAGAGTAGGGCTCAAGAGAGTAGTGTGCACAGGACCTTGTGTCTGGGTTAGAGAAAGCACGCTGGGAAGGCTGCACTGAACGCTTGTCTCTGTCCCCCATGGAAGGTCACTCGTCGCTACTTCTTGGCAGCTCCACCAAGCTTAACTTTGTCTCTCAGGCAGGAAGGGTCACTTGCTGTTCGGAGGACAAGCCAATTTGGACACCTTTGCAAAGGGCCGAGATGCTTCCCAGGAAATACTATTAAGCCCCCAGCAATTGCTCATGTAGTTTGTTTAAAAGCTTTGTGACTCACATTGAGTAAATCACATTAACAAATAAAAATCTGTCCGTTTTATAAAGTACATTCCCTAATATAACAAGAGATCAAGTTTTGAAAATTCAGGAGCTGGGTTTCTGTAAGCAAACCCTGCTCTCCTGAGCACTGTCACAACAGCAGCAGACACAGGAATCCACAATGAATACTGCCCCATGAAAGCACGAGTAGACAAGTGGCCTCAAGGGTGTCAGGTGCCAGGGGGCCTGCTATAGGCAACCAGGGGATATCTACCGTATTTGCCGGCGTATAAGATGACTGGGCGTATAAGACGACCCCCTAACATTTCCACTCAAAATACAGAGTTTGTTATATACTCGCCGTATAAGACTACCCCCTCTTCCGCACACCTTCCACACACCAAATAAAAGGTAAAACAATATCAGATTTGATTTGGCCCACTGAAGTGCAAACAAGCGTATTGTATTTCGTGTCACCACATAACCGTTTTGGCGATGTTGAGCCACCATGTCTGCTACATGTTTTTCGAGTTCTGGCCAGTGTGGGGTGCCTCTTCTTAATGCACACTTACCCCTTGGCATACTCTTTAATGCTTTCTCATTTGATTTCCAGTCCCGAACCATCTTTTCTGTTACTCCATATTGTCTTGCAGCAGCACAATTATTATTTTCCTTAGCAAAGTTTATAACTTTCAGTTTAAAATTTGCATCATACTTCTTTCTTTTGGCTGGTGCCATGATAGGGATGATAGGGGTTTGACTGGTCGACATTTTCTATGCTGTACTGTACAATGGTGCAGTATTGTGGTTGGCTGTTGGCTGTATACAAAGCCTGATTTGATTGGTCCCTGCTCCCTGTTTGCCCGCCCTGTCACTATAGCAGTCTGGTCCACCCTTGCATCAGCATCTCCCTGGGACCTCACTAGTGCGCAAGTGCGAGCTCTTCAACATTCTAACAGGCACCATGATAGCGCAAAATCGCGAATCTTCAATGCATATGTAAAGAAATATACGGTAACCCGAATTTACCACACTCGCAAAATCGCACACAGCCGACCATACACCCAGTATGGTATCGCGATTCGTGATTTTGCGCTATCATACTGGGTGTATGGTCGGCTGTGTGCAATTTTGCGAGTGTGGTAAAATCGCATAACAGCAAAATCGCATAACAGCCGAGCATACACCCAGCAGCGCTGCTGATGCCTGAACGGTATGTGGAATGAAGTGGGCGGGCATCGGGAGGCCACTATGGCACGGGGCAAGCACTATGGGCAGTCTATCTGAAGTGTACCTGGCGTATAAGACGACCCCCCACTTGGAGGCATATTTTTCAGGGCCAAAAAATCGTCTTATACGCCGGCAAATACGGTAATGTGTGTGCACTGTGGGCCACTTCCTCTGGCCTGCACAGACAGGCCCTCCTCAGGCCCACCATGGTCTGTGATCACTGCCTCCCCTCAGTCTCTGTCACGTCCTGCGTGGCAAGGGCAAATGGGTCTCGAGAGGAGCTACGCAGATTGAATAAGAACAAGAGACAGAAGTAAGATAAGAGCGAGACCAAGGGACTCAGCCAGAGAAGACTGAGCCGCGGGTCAGCGCGTGGTTTTTATTGAGAATCTTCAAAGAAGTAAAACTGCTGTAAATTAACAACCCTGTGTGATTAGTGTGCCTTAAGGCCTTTTTTCCATTAACATATCCCATTGTATTCCAACAAATGCTATGCCTTCACACATCCGGCCACATAGCCCCAGAACACTTGTTACTGTGTCCTCCCAGGGGAGATAACTATTATCATTCCATCAGGTCCCAGTCACACCTGAGGCACCCCCCAGAGAGAGATTTACCGGCCTCAGACCGAGACCTTCCCTCAAGACTAATAGGGTTAGAGGCTAATGCAGAGGAGGTGGTCTTGGAATCGGCTGTAAGGCAACAAGTCTCTGTATCCCTTTCTTCTTCCTGGCCCCACCCACTATTGCCACCAGAGTGACCCCCTGCTTAAAATCCTACAGAATAACACCTGGGCCTGGCATTCAAAGAAAATCTTATCTGGCCCCAATTTCACCTCTTGGTACTCCTCTCATCCCAGGGCTCCTTCACTCCAAACATGGGCACCTACCTCGTCAGGATGCCACCAACCAGATCCTCACTTTGCCACCTTGAGAAATCCCAGCCATGATCCCAAGCTCAGCCCAGATGGCTCTCCAGGGACAGCAGCCTCCCAGGTGGCCCTCAGCATATCTCCCAGCCCCTGTCACACTGCCATCTCTCTATTGTCCCCATGGTCTGTGGTGCCTAGGGACAAAGTGAGGATCTTACTTCTAGAACCTGAGTGTCTCCCCTGCACCTGTGCATAGTGAGGCCTTGATAGAAGTCTGACATGTGGATGGCTGAACTAATGAACCAACATGGAATAACCTTTGTACACAACAGGTTGCCTGGGGGTAACACAAATCTGAATTAATGCAGTAAGTGGCATTTTGTTGTCTCTATTTAAGGAACATGAAGTAATTAGTGTTTAGTACACAGAGAACTCAGAGTGTGAAGCTGGATATAATCAGGTGTCAAAATGCAGACACCCAAGGAGGAAAACAAATGGTGTGCTTGATTAGGAAAGAGGTGCTACCCTGGCTGGGTTACTCCTGGGAGAGGGGCACCTCACTGCCAATTCCCAGACTGTGTTACAATGGAGAAAGACTCCTTGCAAGGGGACTGGAAAATGCGATGGTCCAGAGTTGAGATGGGTGGCTGGACAAACGAGCATCCCATGGGGGGCCACCAGCCACAGGGATGAGTTGTGCGGTGCTGAGGGCAACCATGCTGGGAGGGTTATAGTCACAATACTCTTGTGAAGTAATGCTCTCATTATCTTCATCTTAACACTGTGGAAACTGAGACTAAGCAGTTACACAGTTTGCTCAAGGATACAAATTCAGGCCTGTTTAGGTCTAAGACATGTACATATAGACACTCTCTGGCAAGAAGACTGGCCTTCATCTGTGTCACCTCAGGAGCGCCTGGCACCACTTCACTGTCAGCAATGCGGCCTCCTCCCATCTATCTTCTCAGAGTCTCCTGGCCTCTCCACCTTCTGACCTTTGACCTGCTGGTCCCTCAGCCACCAGTATACCTGACCACTCTGCAATTCCACTGCTTGCAGCCAACCCGGTCACACTCCCAGAGTCCCTGGCTCCTCCCATCTCCTCCAGACTCATAGATGAGATGCTGCCAAAAACCAGGCAAGGTGACCCCACGTGGCAGGTGACCTCTGCCCAGCTGCCATTCCTCCTTCCCCTCCACCCTCCTAATAAAATATTAGTATTTATCCTTGCCTCCGGCTCTGATTTTTAGAGAACCCAGGCTGAAGCACTGCTCTAGTTTCTGCCTTATTTCTCTTTTTATCCCCGACCCTACCCTCCTTCCTCCTTCCACATGAGATTAACCATCAGTTCCTCGGGGTTTTTGCCTTTGAGTTCATGTTGCTGCAGGAGTACTGGCTACCAGGGCTGCCCACCCTCAGAGTGAGTTTAGGAAATTTAGGAAGAAGGGAGTCACATGTCAAGGCAGAAAGCCCCCTGAACCTGACTCTTCCCCAAGCAACCCCAAATCTTCCAGGGTGAGTTCAGGCTTTATGGGCCTAAAATTCAGAAAAAGAATCCTGACTAGCTCTGACTCAATACATTTCAAGTTTTATTTATTCTTCATTCCCACTTTATCCTTTGGTTCAGAAATGTCAGAACAGGACCTCTGTATGAAGGGCTGAATACCAGGACACTACAGCCACAAATGACCCCATGTGCACCTGACCCCAAACACTGCTGGTCTTCAGATGATCTCACTGCGAGAGCCCAGAGGGACAGGACCACCCTGAGCCAGCTGGTGGCCTGGCATCAGTCATCCCATCATTTGCAGGCCAGAACCCAGCCAGAGCAACTCATAGGTGACAAGGAACAGCTCAACGGCTCCTCACCACCCCCAACAGTATTTCCCAGAGTCTGTTCCACAAAATCCACTTCTGTGCTACATGAATACAAATGAAAAAATAAAAGCGACTTGGTGGCCCTGTATCTGGGGGACATTTTTCTGTAGGTGAAAAGCGTCAGGCCTTCCCAGAGTCTGACTGTCCCATGAGCGCACTCCATCAGCAGCCAAGGTTTGCGGCCCAGTGGGCAGCACTTTGCAGACTGCCCTGACCACAGAGTGCCTGCTTGCTGCCCACCCACCCTTTGGAGTCAGCATTTCCAGAAGCATACCCAGGGACACCAGTCCATGGGAAAAAACACAGACTCCCCAGCCTGTCACCAGATAACTGGCTCCCTCTCCCAGTGCTCCACCAGGTGCTCCAGATAACACTTCCTGTGGCCTCAGGATTTCCATGCTCCCAGCTCGCCCTTCACCCTCCACCCAAAGTCCTGTCCTTTCAGAACCCTCTCTGACTTCCCTAGACAGTCAGGCCCTTCTTCCCTTGGTCTTCACAGCCCTGCAGGAAGACAAGTCTTTCTCCTGAGGTACACACCCCTGTGACGTGAATGAGACACAGTGCAATCGATTGATTGGGAGACACGGTGTGCATTCCATACAGGGTCCTGTTCCAATGCAGATGGGAGCCCAAGCATCACAGGTAGGGTGACACAGGCAGTGCTGGAACCAGGTCCTCCCTCTGTGCACCTGGGAGCTCAGTCCACTTCCAGACCTTTGCTTTGTGGTTGCTGTTGTAAACTGTGTGGCAATTTATTTTGATTTTCTAGAAACTCTATAATTTTAGCTTGCAATATTAAAATATACTTACAGCTGTTAAGGCACTAGTACAAGTAATAGTCATACAGAAAAAAAAAGAACTTTATTTCTACTAGCAAATCTGTAGCCCCAAGGGATGGCCCTCCCAGGGTCCTGTGGCCCTTGGTGTGGAGAGCCTGGTGTGGAGAAGGGTCCACCCCTTCTCATTCATGTAGTTGTTATCGGGAAATGACATCGAAACCTAGGATCTCCTTCTTGAAGGAAAGACTTCAATTAAGAGACAGAATTTTGTGCAGAAAAAACAGCCAATAATGTATTAGTAAAAGAGAGTACACTCCGAGATGTAGAGCGAGCTGACCCAAGAAGGGAAGCAGGCCAGCCTTACATTGCATGAAGGGTTTTATTTCTGTGGGTAGAATTGCCTCCCCCCTCCCCTCTCTTGTCTTTCTTTCTCCCCCTGGGGCACCTAGTCCTCTGGAATTTAGCAGTGCATTTCTTTGATTTAAGGGCATGAGTAAACACACCCCCATGAGGTATGTGAAAACCTGGAATCCAGATGGGTTAGTAAGATATTGGTGGTCCTGACAAACAAGATGTGTTCCCTGATAAGCAGGATGTCTTACTCTCTTAGCAATGTATTTCTTTGATTTAGGGCCATGTGTAAACACATCACAAGGATATGTGTAAACCTGGAATCCTGTTGGGCAGCTGCCAGGGGTCTTGACCCAAGTAGGAGCTGCAGCAAGGGGCTCTCTAACCTGGGCTAAATTTATCCTTCTCCTGCTCATTTCTATCTATTTACCTACCCTATCAGAGTGATTGTGCGTGCACAAACACACACACACATACATGCACTACACAGAGCATATGATGAAGAAACTTCATAAACCACAGCCAGAGGCCCAGATGCTCTCACCATCCTACCCACCCACCAAGACCAGTTCTGGTGCTACCTGATCCCCAGGACACACTGCTCTTCTCCAAGGCCACAATTGCTGCAGGCACCACCAGGCCTGCATCCAGGGTCCCCACTGCATGCAGAGCACAGCAGCCTCTCCAGTGTAGCCCTGCATGTGGGATGGTAAGCTTAGGAATGATGATCCATGGGTACCTCTGGCTGGGAGTGTGGCCAGTGAGGAAAGCTCTCTGTAGCCCAGACACTCTCCAGGGTAACCAAGGGCTGGGAGCCAAAAGTCGCTTCCCCCACACACACACACACTGGGCAACAGCAAAAAAACCACAGCCATCCCACGTCTCCCATGGGCAAGCTCCAGGATGGACTTATCTGGACCCTCGCTATGGCTATCAGGACGTAGGACTACCCATCCCATGTTCCAGGGCAGAAGCTTAGGTGCTGGAAGGTACAGGAATTGCTCAGGCAGCTCTGTGTGTGTGCAGCCCAGTGGCTGGGCCTCCCAGATGGCTTGCTCTCTCTTTGCAAGACCCAACCTCCCGCCAGAGCCCCAAGACTGCAGCCAGGTGGCTCAACACAAAAACAGTCTGCTTCCTTCATTGCATCTCAGGGAGAGGGGGAAAGCCACCCACTTCCTGATGCATTATTTAGCAGCAGTGCATTAACTGTGGGTGACATCACAGGCATTGGAAGGTAATTTGTGGGTAGTATTGTTAAAGCCATTGATTTGCAAATTCCTTGGCAGGGAAAATGGAGCACCTAGCAGGCAGAGATGTGACATGGAGACTTTTTTTTAATGTATTTGGGGATAATTGATTGAAAGCTAAGCTGTGTAGCCAGTGAGGAAATTAAATTATTCTGTCTGTTATGCAGAGAAATTGTATATTGTACAAAACAGCCAGCTGGGGGCTGTCAGGGCAGCTGAGAGGTGCTTGATCTCTGTGGAAGGCAGAGGGTCAAGTCTTTCTTTCCAAATTCAAAACAAGCCCTCCTTACTCCCTTACCCCAGAAAGCCTCCACCTCCTCCTCCTCCCCGTGTCTCCTCTGCCCCTCCACCGGCCCATGACTTTGGGCCCTGGGCCTCAGCCCAGATCCCAGCCTTTTCCTCCAATCCACTGTGTTCAGTCAGTTTCTGAGTCCCTGGTCCAACTACCCTCATCCTATCCGTTGTCTGTGCCAGCTCAAGTGGATAGGGACACAGGGGTCACCTGGGGAGCCAACAAGAACATGGGTGCCCTGTGTAAGGGCAAGAAAGATTCGTCCTGCCCTGCTTTGCTCTCAGCCTCCACCATCCTTCCCCTGGTTTACTCCAGTCCCCCAATAATCCCAAGCACTTTCTTAGCCCACAAAGCTAGTTGCCACAACCCCTCAGAACTCTCCAGTGAATGCTTGTGGCCTCCATGAGGCCCCAGAGCCAGTGTGTCCTCCTCACCACTGCCCTGCAACACTCCCTGAACTCCAGTGGTGCCAAACTGCCCTGGGCCTCCCACTTACAGTGGCTCCAGCCTTCCCGTGTGCCAGCCTTCTGATGGAACGCTGCCTGTGGCTCGCCCACCCAGCTACATCGTCAGTCTTTCCAAGCATAGTTCAAGAGCACCCTCCTACAGTCTTCTCTAACTGCCCCAGGCAAACAGCCCTCCCTCCCTCTCACACCAGTGTATTCACTGGTGGGGGCTTTCCCTCCTGTGAAGGTGACACAGAGGGTAAGTGCATGCCTGCATGAATCCATGCATACAGGAAAGATTGTTCGAATGAATAAATGAATGAATGAATGCCCAGATCACCACCTTGCTGGCCCTTGATTTCTCCCAATTCTAATGAAGCTCTGGGCCATGTACCAGGGGGCTGCTGGCTTTGCTAGCTGTTCCCACTATGCAAGGCCCGAGAAGGGAGCTGGGGACGTCCAAGCAGGATAGCCCAACAATTGTGAGGACACCTGGTCCAAGTGAAAATGACAATAGCACATGGAGTTGAGTGACCTCAGCACGTCAGCCAGCTCCCAGAGGTGGCACCCTGCCATCGTCAGAGACAGACAGGACCTCATCCATCTGAACAGCTGCTACCCCTGCTACCTACTTGTCTGCAACTCTGGGCAGATTGCTTAGCCTCAGCCATCTTGTCTGTCAAATGGACTCTTATCAGCTCTGAACCCTAAGATTGTTGAAGGTTTAACACCACAGTGCCTGGTCCCACTGGGCACTCCTACTGGTAGACGTGTTGCTATGACCACCTTGCCCCAGAGGTTTTATTTATATCAAACTGAAAATTGCCATCAACCTGATTTAGAGTTTTTATGCCCATTTTGTGTAGTAGGAAATTGAGGCTCATGGAGTTAAGTACACTGTTTGGGATTGCTCACTAAAGTCAGGAATCTGGCCAGACCTATCCCCTAGAAACCTTCTTCCAATGACCCCATGCTTCACACAGCAAGATGGGCTCTAGGGGAGGAACGAGAAAACTTCCCCAGCTCAGACTCTAGGGGGATCAACTATCAAGGTTTGCCTGGTACATGGGACTCAGTGCCAAAGCCAGGGAAGCCCTGGGCAAGCGAAGACAAGCTGATCACCCTAGTTCTAACCATCTTTAAAGAACTGGAAAATGCATAATGGTTCATTCAAAATATTTTGGTGGCCTGCCGAGCAGCTCAGTTGGTTAAGAGCTTGCTCAAGAGTTTGAGCTCTGAGCAACAGCGGTTCGATGCCTGGCCTGAGCTGATCTGCCGCTGAGCTGCCAACAGGTGGCAGGATGGCTCAGCTAAAAAATATATATATATATTTTGGTAACAGAAAACATAACATTTGTTTTATTCCTTTTAACTAGATAGACACTTCCTAAGGATAAGTCTGGGAAAGCAGACAAGAAATTTTCCGATGGTCTCCTCACTCACAGTTTGATTTTCAATGGTCAGCCCACCCTTACAGGCGATGACCACACATCACCTTCAGTTCCATTTCAACACTACTGCCCAACCCCACACTCTCCCCAGCCTGGTGCCGGGCATGGAGCATTCAAGAGTCCAGCATAAGACCCCTCTCCCCATGAAGACCCCCAGGCTAGAGGACAAAGAATGAGTAGGAGCAATATAGTAAGGACAGGGCAGTGGGGAGCTTGGGGGACTGGGGGCACATCAGAGGGATGGGAGGTCAGGCATGGATTCCAGGAGGAGAGGACACCTCCTTAATGTGATCCCGAGTAGAAATTAGCAAGGTGGCAAACTATAGAATGCATTCTAGGCAACTGGAACAGCTGGACAAAGCCCAGAGGTGTGGCCCAGCCTGGTCCATTCCAGAAATCACAGGTATGACTGAGAACACAGTAAAATGAGGGAGAGAGAACAAAGACAGAGATAGATAAGCCCAAACACAGGAGGCCTTTCATTTCTTTCTCTAAATTTGCTTTTTTAAAACTTGGTAGTGCATATAATATGGAATTCTTTCAGGAGAATGGATCGATGTCTAACTCATTATTACTGATAGCTGCTTATGACTCCACGATGTGAGTGTATTCTGATTACTGTATTTGCCGGAATATAAGATGACTCGGCGTATAAGACGACCCCCTAACATTTCCACTCAAAATACAGAGTTTGTTATATGGTCGGCTGTGTGCGATTTTGCGAGTGTGGTAAAATCGCATAACAGCAAAATCGCATAACAGCCGAGCATACACCCAGCAGCGCTGCTGATGCCTGAACGGTATGTGGAATGAAGTGGGCGGGCATCGGGAGGCCACTATGGCACGGGGCAAGCACTATGGGCAGTCTATCTGAAGTGTACCTGGCGTATAAGACGACCCCCCACTTGGAGGCATATTTTTCAGGGCCAAAAAATCGTCTTATACGCCGGCAAATATGGTAATTAAACTATTCCACCTTTGAGAGTGTGCAAGTTATCTCCAGTTTTCCTTTTGTTGCCACTGTAAACAATTCTTCAGTAAACATATTTCTATAGGGTGGAGTCCCAGATATGGCATTTCAAATAGGTATTGTCATATTAACTTTCTGAAAATGCAATAATAAGTAACAGTCCCACCAACAATGTACAAGAGTGCCCTTTTCACCATATCTTTGCAAGCACTAGGCATTTTGTTTTGTTTTTAATTATTGCCAATCTGATATGAAAAGTATCACGTCATTGTTACTTTCATTTTTATTTCCACGACTATTTTATTTTTTAAAGATCTCCTCTTTTGCAATTACCAGATTTAAATATTATTTGCATATTTCAACACATTTGGATTGTTTGTGTTTTATTTGCCGCTCTTTATATGTTATAAATATTGACATTTTAATTGTTCTAAGTGTCATCTGGCTCCAGAACTGTACAAAATATTGCTGAGCCTAAAAAATCCACATGCTGTAGCTTAACACTAAACACCAGTCTCAGCTCTGGTTGCACATTGGGGAGCTTTGGATCCTGATACCTAGGCCCCACACCAAGAAACTTTGATTCAGTGGTTTTGTATGGGACCTAGAAATCAGGATTTTGTTTAATTCACATAAGATAAAAGCCATCATATAAACCATTTTAAAGTGTACAATTCAGTGGCATTTAGTGCATTGAAAATGTTGTACCACCACCACCTCTCTCCAGTTCCAGAATATTTTCTTCACCCCAAAAGAAACCCATCCCCATTAGCGCTCACTCTCCATGCCCCACACCCCAGCCTTTGGTTACCACTAACTATTTTCTATGTCTGTGGATTTATCTGCCCTGGACATTTCATATAAATGGACTTATGAGTGGTCTTTTGTGTCTGGCTTCTTTCCCACAACATGTTTTCAAGGTTCATCCATGCTATATACAGCACGCATAAATACTACATTCTGTTTACACCTGTGTAACATTCTATGTATCACACATCACACTTTGTCTATCTGTTTACCTGTTGTTAGCACTTTAGGTTGTTTCCACCATCTGGCTGTTGTGAACAGTGCTGCTATGAACAGTGACACACAAAACTTTTGTCTGAATACCTGCTTTTGATTCTTTTAGATATATTCTTAGGAGTGGGATTGCTGGTAGTATGGTAATTCTATGTTTAATTTATTGAGTAACCACCAAGTTTTTTTCCAAAGCAACAGAAACATTTAACATTTGCATGGCATCAGGGATTTTTAAGGGTCCCCACATGATTCCAACATGCAGTCAAAGCTAAGAACTTCTATCTTAGTTAAATCAATGATATTTCTGATCTCTATCTCAGCAATTACACCATGTTAGTTATATATTTATGCTTGGATCAACTTTGCTAATTTATATCTTGTTGGGAAATAACCGATTTTCTGTACATTTTCAAAAGTGCTGCCATGTAATTGCATATCATAATTTTTATGGCTTTAATGTCTCCTATACTTGTTAATTATAGTCTAATCTCACATGCCTTTGTTCATCCTTTATGTTTTCCAGTTTTATTGAGGTATGATTGACAAATAAAATTGTATAGACATAAAGTGTACAATGGGAAGAATTTTACATACATATATATTGTTAAATAATTACCACAGTCAAGTTAATTAACATATCAATCACCTCCTATAGTTACCATTTTTTGTGTGTAGTGAGAATGCTTAAGATCTACTCTACTAGCAAATTTCAAGCATATAATACAATATTGCTAAGTGTGGTCACCGTGCTGTAAATTAGATCCTCAAAACTTATTCATCTTATAATTAAAAGTTTGTACCCTTTGACCAATATCTCCCCACTTCCTAACCCATGTTTCTTGTTTGTTTAACATTACATGTATAACTGAGATCATACAACATTTGTCTTTCTCTCTCTGGCTTATTTCACTTAGCATAATGTTCTCTAGCTCCATCCATGTTGTAACAAAAAGCAGGATTTCCTTATTTTTCAGGCTGAATAACATTCATATACATCTCATAGTCTCTTTACCCATTCATCTATCAAAAGACACTTAAGTTGTTTCCATGTTTTGGCTATAGTGAATAATGCTGCAGTGGATGTGTGAGTGCAGCAATCTCTTCAATACAATGATTTTATTTTCTTTTGATATATACCCAGAGTGAAATTGTGATTCATATGGTAGCTTTATTTTTTAATTTTCAAGGACCCTCCTAACTATCTTTCATAGTGGTCATACCAATTTACATGCCCATCAACACTGCCTAAGGGTTCCCTTTCCTTTACATTCTCACCAACACTTGTTACCCCTTGTCTTTTAGATAATAGCCATCCTAGCATGTGTGAGGTGGTATCTCATTATGATTTTGATTTGTATAATGTCTGACAATTATGGCTGCCAATTCAACCTAAAAAAACTGCTACATATCTCATTGCTGAGTATCACTATGGTCACCTTCGAAGCACTCCCCTTGGGAGGCTATGCATCAATGCCAGCACCTAGTCCACCCTTCAAAACAATTTTGGAACTCTTTTTCTGCAATGGCCATCAGAGCTGTCATCATGTTACGCTTGATGTCCTGAATGTCATCAAAATGTCTTCCTTTCAATATTTTCTTTATCTTCAGGTAAAGAAAGAAGTCATTGGAAGCCAGATCAGGTGAGTAGGGAGGGGATTCCAATACAGTTATTTGTTTACTGGCTAAAAACTTTCTCACAGACAGTGCCATGTGAGCTGGTGCATTGTCATGATGCAAGAGCCATGAATTGTTGGCAAAAAGTTTAGGTCATTTTCGTCTAACTTTTTCATGCAACCTTTTCAGCATTTCCAAATAGTAAAGTTGGTTAACTCTTTGTCCAGTTGGTACAAATTCATAATGAATAATCCCTCTGATATCAAAAAGGCTAGCAACATGGTTTTGATTCTTGATTTGGACTGATGGAACTTTTTTTGGTCATGGAGAATTGACTGACTTTTATTGTGCACTTTGACGCTTTGTTTCAGGGTTGTATTTGTACACCCATGTTTCATCGCCAGTGATAACACAGACCAAAAACATTGTCTTGCCTCTCAAAAAGGTCTTGGCAAACTTCGACTCTCTTTTGCTTTTGTTCATTGGTGAGCTCCTTCAGAACCTTTTTTGCACACACCTTTTTCATGCCAAGATTTTCAGTTAAGATTTTCTTGTTTCTCTATCAATGTTTACTTGGTCTGCTATGCTTCTCACAGTCAGCTGATGATTTTGACACACAATTCGATGAACTTTTGCAATGTTTTAATCAGTTCTGCTCTTTACTGGCCGCCCTGACCTCTCTTCATCAGTGACTCATTTTCTCCCCTCAGAAATACATTTAACAGAAGATCTGACATTTGTGTCATCTGAGTACCAGAAGAAGTAAAAAAAAGGATGGAACTGAAAATATATTAAAAGAAATAATATTTGAAACTTCCACAAATTTGGCAAAATACAAATTCAAGAAACTAAGCAAACAGGATAAAGCTAGAGAAACCATGTCAATCATATCATAATCAAGCTTCTGAGAACCAAAGACAAATAAAAAATCTTGAAAGCACCAAGAGAGAAATGAGATCTCCTCCTAAGGAATAAATGATCCGAAAAACAACAGATGTCTCCTCATAAACTATGGAGGCCAGAAACAGGTAACACAACATGTTTCAAGGTCTGGGAAAAAAAGAAGAACTGTCAACCAGAATCCTATATCCAGCAAAAATAGGCTTAAGGGGAAGGCAAGACATTCTCAAATGAAGGAAAACCAAAAGAATCTGTGCTAGCAGACTACCCAAATAAAAAAGCTAAAGAGAAATTTTGAAACAGAAAAAAAAAATAAAAAGGAAGGAAGAATCTTAGGAAACCAGGAAAGAATGTCTGATATGCTTCTCAGTGCATGTAGAGAAAATATTTTAAAATTATATTATTAAATAAGGGAAGGTAAAGTGATTTAAAAGGAAGAAACTTGTCTACATTTCATTTAAATTAGTAAATATTAAAACCAGTAGAATGTGAAAGGGAAGAGCAGAAATCAATGAAATTGAAAACATAAAACAATAGAGAAAATAAACAAAACAAAAATCAGTTATTTGAAAAGATCAATAAAATTGACAATCCTCTATAAAAACTGACAAAGAAAAAGAGAAAAATTACCAATATCAGGAATGTGACAGGGGTTATCACTATAGGGGCTATAACATGCAGCCATCAAAAAGTATAAGAAGGAAATATCATGAATGACTTTACATAAATAAACAACTTAGATAAAATGGATCACTTCCTCAAAAAGCACTAACTAGGGATTCCTGGTCAAGATGTAAGAGTATGGAGACTGACACTGTGCCAACTGCCTCCCAGGATCACACCAAAATTACAAATAATTTATAAAATATTCAACGTCCGAAGTCCCCTGAACACTAGATGAACAGAACCTCAAAATGAAGAACTTAAAGAGGAGGCCACATCGAGTCTGGTAAGAGAGGCAGAGATGAGAGAGAGCAAACCCCGTGAGAGATACCTCAGTGGTGGGGAGGCTACTCCGGTTGAGGGAGAGATCCTCCGGCCCCCACACCGCGCTCACCAGTCCAGAGTTACTTTGCCGGGAAGAGGAGTTCTACAATAGCTGGCAGTAGAAATTAGTGAGGATTCTCTGTGCTCAATTCGGTGAGGCTGAGGGCAGCTGGAGAACCAGTGCAGCTGGCACATGGACTTGCTCACTGGTAAGCACTCATCCGATTCCTGGTGGAGGGAGTAGCTGTGTGAACGGGGTCCTGAAGCCTGCGGGGAAGGACTGAACTGAGCGCCTTTGGCACAGGAGCTGGACATTTGGGGACCATTGTTCCTCTGGTGTGGAGCTTGCATACAAGTAGTGTGCAGAAGGGCATCATTTTTTCAGGGTTGGGCCCTCCCACAGAGGCTCAGGTCGAGGACCACATTGGTCTGGTGGAATTGGCATAGGAGTGTGTGTTTGCATGCATGAGCATGTGGCCTTGGATCCCCACCCTCACACTGCTTGTGCTGCATAGCCAGGGAAATGCCTGACAGGCACGCTCCAGCTCCAACAGGGTGTTCATTGAGACACAGCAGTGCATGAGACTCCTTGGGTCCCCATTCTTCACACTGTGCCTGCAGAATTGCCAGGGTGGCGATTGGCTGTTGGGCTGCTTGGCCTTATCTGCTACCTGCTGATTGGGACAGACACTGCGAGCTTTCCTGGGAGTGTTGGGCCGTGAGCTGTGCGCCTGCATGATCCTGCCAGGGCTTTCCTGGCGAGTTTGTGTGGACTGATTACCAGTGCAGAAGTGCATGCTGCTCTGACTTGGTGGGGGCCACTGACCACATCTTGTGGTACCTTAGGGGCCTGCCCCGCCCACCTAGAGTTGTGTTGCCAGGAGGATCCTGAGTCCCTGGTGCCTGGCCCCCACCTCCACAGGCCACAGAGGGTTTTTTGCAGCAGCAGAAAGCACGCAACAACTTGTGAGAATTTTTGGTGGTGAGCACGGTTCCAGAGCACACAGCAGCTAATTGCGGGAAGCTCACTGCAAGCCTGAAAGGGAGGCCGGCACATGACGCATTGAGCCCTTCCCACAAACAGCTAGTGCTGGGTCGCCCAGAGTCTCTCTACTGCTAAGCAAGTGAAGATTAAAGCAAGCAAAGAACTCCCTCCCTTTTTTTCCCCCCTTTTTCCCTAGGTAATCTATCTAATACATCGAAGCAATCACAAAGCAATAGCCAGAATGAAGAAACAAAGAAACATGTCCCAAGTAAAAGATCAGAAGAAACCTCTAAAATGGAATGAAATTAAACAGAGGTACCCAACTTTCAGAAACAGAGTCTAGAACACTGACGATAAAAATGTTTAAGAACTTAGGGAGGACATAAAGAAGGATAGAGAAATCATAAAGAACAATCAGTGAGAACTAAAGAATACAATAACTGAAGTGAAGAACACACTCAAAGGAACCACCAGTAAATTAGATGAAGCAGAGGATCGGATCAGCGATTTAGAAGACAAAATTGCAGAAATCACCCAGTTGGAACAACAAAAAGAAAAAAGAATAAAAAACAATGAGAATAGTTTAAGAGACCTGTGGGGCAACATAAAGCACAACATTCGCATCATAGAAATACCAGAATGAGAAGAGAAGAAACAAGGGATCAAGAATGTATTTGAAGAAATAATGACTGAGAACTTCCCTACCCTGGGGAAGGAAATTGACATACAAGCCCAGGAAGCACAGAGAGTTCCAAGCAAGCTGAACCCAAACAGGCCCACACCAAGACACATCATAGTTAAAATGGTAAATGTCAAAGACAAAGAGAGAATCCTAAAAGCAGCAAAGGAACACAGCAAGATACACACAAAGGCACTGCCCTCCACAGCTAAGATGCTGAACAACAGCTCAACCTGGAGCTGGGCTGCCTTGAGTTGCCGGCGACGGCGTAGGCTGCAGCCCCTGTGGCAGTGGGTTGCCATGGGGTACCGTGGGTTGCCATGGGCTACCGTGTGTAG
>NW_017732132.1:95432-205849 GCF_001890085.2 Hipposideros armiger | reverse complement strand
AATTCAACAAGAGGACATAACCCTAGTAAACATCTATGCACCCAACATAGGAGCTCCTAAATATATAAAACAGATTTTGACAGACATAAAGACAGAGGTCAATAGCAGCACTATTGTAGTAGGAGACTTCAACACCCCGTTGTCACCAATGGACAGGTCCTCCAGACAGAAAATCAACACAGAAACAGTGGCCTTAAATGACACGTTAGGCCAGTTGGATTTAAGCGATATTTTAGAGCATTTCACCCCAACGCTACAGAATATACATTCTTCTCAAGTGCACATGGAACTTTTCCAAGATAGACCACATGTTAGGACACAAAATAAGTCTCAATAAATTTAATACGATTGAAATCCTATCAAGCATCTTCTCTGACCATAATGCTATGAAACTAGAAATCAAATATAAGAAGAAATCTGGAAAACACACAAATACATGGAGGCTGAATAACATGCTACTAAATAGTGAGTGGGTCAAAACTGAGATCAAGGAAGAAATCAAAAACTATCTCAAGACAAACAAAAATGAAAACACAACAACCCAAAATCTATGGGATACAGCAAAAGCAGTCCTAAGAGGGAAATTGACAGCAATGCAAGCCTATCAAAAGAAACAAGAAAAATCTCAAATCAACAGATTATCTTTACACCTAAGAGAACTGGAGAAAGAACAACAAGACAAGCCCAAAGGGAGTACAAGGAAGAAAATAATAAAGACCAGAGCAGAAATAAATGAAATAGAGACCCAAAAAAACAATACAAAAGATTAATGAAACCAAGAACCTGGTTTTTTGAAAAGATAAACAAAATCAACAAACCCTTAGCCAGACTCACCAAGAAAAAGAGAGAGATGACCCAGATTAATAAAATCAGAAATGAAAGAGGAGAAGTGACAACAGATGCCACAGAAATACAGAAAATTGTAAGAAAATACCCCGAGCAATACTATTGCCAACAAATTCGACAATCTGGAAGAAATGGATACATTTCTAGAAGCATACAATGTAGCACATCTGAACCAAAAAGAAACAGAAACTCTGAACAGACTGATTACTATGAAAGAAATTGAGTCAGTAATCAACAAGCTTCCAACAAACAAAAGTCCTGGACCAGATGGCTTCACAGGTGAATTTTACAAAACATTCAAAAAAGGGCTGGCCGAGTGGCGCGATGGTTAAGAACTGGCTTGGGACGCCAGAGGGCGCCGGTTCAGATCCCACATATGAGGACCAGTGACACTGCCCTCTATAGCTAAGATGCTGAAAAACAGCTCGACCTGGAGCTGGGCTGCCGTAAGTCGCCGGCGACAGTGTAGGCTGCAGCCCCTGTGGCAGTGGGTTGCCATGGGCTACCGTGTGTAGCCAGCAGCCAGCATGAGCAGCTAGCAGCCACAGTGAGTGGCCGTCCAGAAGCCGGAGACTGATCTACCTCGCCCAGGAAGAGCAAAATGATGGTGACGACTTGGGCCAGTGAAGCCACGTCCTACACAACTCGACTGAAGAACAAAAGGACAGCAACTTGTCTTTTCCCCTTCCCCCAATTCCCCAGCACTGTTCCCATCCCCCCAATGCCCCAATAAAAAAATCTTTAACAAAAAACATTCAAAAAAGAATTAATACGTATTCTCCTCAAACTATTTCAAAAAATACAGAAAGAGGGAAGGCTCCCAAGCACATTTTATGGGCCATTATTACTCTGATCCCAAAATCAGACAAAGATATTACAAAAAAAGAAAACTACAGGCCGATATCCCTAGTGAGCATAGATGCAAAAATCCTCAACAAAATACTAGCAAACCAAATTCAGCATCACATTCAAAAGATCATACACCACGATCAAGTGGGATTCATTTCTGGTATGCAACGTTAGTTCAATATCTGCAAATCAATTAATGTAATACATCACATTAACAAAATGAAAATTAAAAATCATATGATCATATCAATAGATGCAGAAAAAGCATTTGACAAAATCCAACAGCAATTTATGATCAAAACTCTTAGCAAAGTGGGAATAGTGGGATCATATCTCAACATAATAAAGCCATATATGAAAAGCCCATAGCAACCATCATACTCAATGGGGAAAGGCTAACAGCTTTCCCCTTAAGAACAGGAACAAGACAAGGCTACCCACTTTCACCACTTTTATTCAACATAGTTCTGGAAGTTCCAGCCACAGCAATCAGACAATAAAATGAAACAAAAGGCATCCAAATTGGGAAGGCGAAGTAAAATTGCCATTATATGCAGATGACATGATACTATATAGAGAGAATCCCAAAGACTCCACCAAAAAACTGTTAAAACTGATAAGTGAATTTAGTAAGGTAACAGAATACAAAATTAACATTCAGAAATCAGTTGCATTTATATACACCAATAAACTATCAGAAGAAGGAATCAGGAAATCAATCCCATTTACAATTACTTCAAAAACAATAAAATACCTAGGAATAAATTCAACCAAAGAAGTAAGAGACTTGTACTCAGAAAATTATAATACATGGAAGAGAAAAATCAAAGAAGATACAAATAAATGGAAATACATACCATGTTCATGGATAGGAAGAATTAATATAGTTAAAATGTCAATAGTACCTAAGGCAATATATATATCCAATGCAATTCCTATCAAACTACCATTGATATTTTTCTCAGAAATAGAACATATAATCCTAAAATTCATATGGAACCATGAAAGACCCCGAATAGCCATGGCTATTTTGAGGAATAAGAACAAAGTGGTCGGTATCACGCTACCCAACATCAAATCATACTACAAGTCTACAGTAATCAAAACGGTATGGTACCGGCATAAAAACAGACACATAAACCAATGGAACAGAATAGAAAGCCCAGAAATAAACCCATCCATACACAGTCATTTAATCTGTGACAATGGAAGCAAGAACTTACATTGGGGTAAAGATAGTCTATTTAATAAATGGTGCTGGGAAAATTGGACTGACATGTGCAAAAAAATGAAAATGGACCACCTACTTACGCCATATACAAGTACAAATTCAAAATGGATGAAAGACTTACATGTAAGACCTGAAACCATAAAACTCCTAGAAGTAAAAATAGGGAGTAAATTTGTAGACATTACCCTCAGTAATACTTTTACTGCTATATCCCCTTGGGCAAGGGAAATAAAAGAAAAAATAAATATATGGTATTACATCAAACTTAAAAGTTTTTTCACAGCAAAGGAAATCATCAATAAAACAAAAAGGCAGCCTACTGAATGGGAGAAGATATTTGCCAACAATTTATTTGATAAGGGGTTAATATCCAAAATTTAGAAAACACTCATGCTACTCAACACCAAAACAACAAACAACCCAATTAAAAAATGGGCAGAGGATATGAAGAGGCATTTCTCTAAAGAGGACATACAGATGGCCAACAGGCATATGAAAATATGTTCAACCTCACTAATCATTAGGGAAATGCAAATAAAAACCACAATGAGATACCACCTCACTCCGGTCAGAATGGCTATCATCAATAAATCAACAAACAACAAGTGCTAGCAAGGCTGTGGAGAAAAGGGAACCGTGGTGCACTGTTGGTGGGACTGCAGATTGGTGCAGCCATTATGGAAATCAGCATGGAGGTATCTCAAAAAACTGGAAATGGAACTACTGTATGACCCAGCAGTTCCACTTTTGGGTATCTATCCAGAGAAACCCAAGACGCTAATTTGAAAAAATATATGCACCCCTATGTTTATTGCAGCACTATTTACAATAGCCAAGACTTACAAACAACTGAAATGCCCATCAGCAGATGACTGAATTAAGAAACTGTGGTACAGGGGCAAGCCAAGTGGCTCAGTTGGTTAAGAGCTCACTCAAGGATGCGAGCTCTTAGCAACAGCAGTTCAAAAGCCGGCCCAAGCTGAGCTGCCAACAGGTGGCAAGATGGCTCAGCTAAAAAAAAAAAAGGAAACTGTGGTACATTTATACAATGGAGTTTTACTCCACTATAAAAAAGAATGAAATAGTACCATTTGTAATGATATGGATGGACCTAGAGACTATTATGTTAAGGAAATAAGCCAGTCAGAGAAAGACAAATACCATATGATCTCACTTATATGTGGAATCTAAAATCCTGAATGAATGACAAAGTAAACAGAAATAGCCTCAGAGATATAGAGGAACAACTGATGGCTGCTAGTTGGGAGAGGAGTGAGGATGAGGGAGAAAAGAAAAGGATTAGACAGCATAAATAGGTAACTACAATATTGCCATAGGGATATGAAAGACAGTTCAAGGAATATAATTAATAATGTTGCAAATATTTTGTAGGTTGTCAGATGGTCACATGTCTTGTTAGGGATACCGCTTCATGGATGGGGTAGAGGCTTGATCACTGCACTGTACACCTAAAGCTGATATTGTATAATATTGTATGTCATCTATAAGTGAATATATATATAAATAAATATATATATATATATCGTCACCGGATGTGGAGTATAGTGTGGGGGTGGAGTCAAGGGAATTGTAATAGATATGTATAATATGGGGGGAGTGGTAGGTGGATTGGGGGAGGGGTTTGTCACTTTGAGGGGTAAAAAGTATAACTATTGCACTGTGTTGTACAGCTGAAACTAATTTTTAAAAATGTTTATTTCACAATAAAAAAAAATGTAAGAGTAGGTAAACACTGTGCTCTGCTCTTGCCATGACTCCATCAAATTTACAATTAAATTATAGGAAAACCACTTTTGAAAATCACCTGAAAATTAGCTTAACAGAACTCCTATATCTATGGATATAAAGAAGAGCCCACACCAAGACTGGTAGGGGTGCAGAGACAAAAATCAGGCTAATCCACACCCATGTGGGGAGGTTGAGAATTGAGATGGATATCACAGCTGTGGAGGTCTCCCACCCCAAGGAGTGGAGCGAAGGGTATGAGCCCCACACTGGGCTCCCGAGCCCAGAGCAAAAGTGACAGGAAGAAGAGTCCCAACATCTATCTCTACCGGGTGAGACATAGGACTGCTATAGACCCAGCCAACCTCTTAAAGGGCCCAAGCACAGTCTTAGTTTCACAAAAACTTGCTCTAAATTCTAGTGAAGAAACAGAGACATACAGTGAGTAACTAAATTGTCTGGCTGCAGGGCAATGGGTGGAGGGGCAACTCTCTCCCAGACGTAAGCACTGGCAAGTGTCATTGTTCCATTGGAGACCCTTCCTCCCACCCAGCTAGCAGGCCCAAACAGGCACCAAATCTGGGTCTCCATCAACCTGGATAACATAGCTCACCCTACTCTGGTGATTCCCCAAAACCCTGCCCCAACAACTCATGCACCAGCTGACTTGAACCTTTTCAGCAGCTGTTACTCATAAGTGGCTGGCCTTGCTGATGCTGAAAACTTATCTAAAATACATCAAACCTCAAACAAGAAGCAACAGACTTTGGCATGCCCTGTAGCTCTTATTAAGAGGCTCTAAGCCCTGCAATAGTGTGAGCCAGCCTCAGGTCACAGCATAGCCTCTCCCAGGTGCCTCCAACCCGACCACAGGCAGATACTAATTAGATCACTTTGTAGCTCCTAAAAGGAGTCCATAGACTGAGAACAGGCAGTGACTGACCTTGGCCTGCACAGGAGCACCTCCCAAGAGCACCAAGAACCAACACACCTGTTGTGCAGCTTCAGACCACACCACAGCACTACCCAATTAGTTCCACAAATGACACACCCAAAGGGTGGTTTGGCAGACACCATAGCCTCGCTAAAGTGAATCTCGCTCCCTGGGATCAGCCCCCAAACAATTATTTGTCCACTATAATCACAGCCGGTCCTCACAATGAGTCAGCCTAAGGGTCAGTCCCACCCACTGACATGCCAACAGCAATCAAGGCTCAACTTTAACAGGAGGGCACACCAAACCCACATAAGGGACACACCTGGAGTACCTGGCTCAAGTGACCAGAAGACTGCACCACAGGGCCCCACAGGACACCTACTATTGTACATAAGCCCACTCTACTAAGACCAGGAGGCATAGCAGCCCAACCTAATTCATAGAAACAAACACAGGGAGGCAGCCAAAATGATGAGACAAAAAATTATGTCCCTAATGAAGGAACTAGACAAAACTCTAGAAAAAGAACTAAACAAAATGGAGGCAAACAATCTACAAGATAGAGTTCAAAACACTGGTTATAAGGATGCTCAATAAATTTAGAGGAAGAACAGACGAACTCAGTGAGAACTTACACAAAGAAATAGAACCATAAAAAAGAACCAGTCAGAAGTGAAAAATACAGTAAATGAAATGAAGAATACATTAAATGGAATTACCAGCAGGCTAGATGAAACAGAGGGTCAAATCAGTGATTTGGAACACAAAGGTAGCTGAAAAACACCCAATGGGAACAGCAAAAAGAATAAAGAATTTTTAAAATGAGGATAGTTTAAAGGACCTCTGGGACAACATCAAGCATGACAACATTCACATTATAGCGGTACCAGAAGGAGAAGACAGAGAGAGAGAGCAAAGGATTGAAAACCTATTTAAAGAAATAACTAAAAACTTCCCTAACTTGGTGAAGGAAATAGACATACACACCCAGAAAGCACAGAGTCCCAAACCAGATGAACTCAAAGAGGTCCACACCAAGACACATAATAATTAAAATGTCAAAGGTTAAAGACAAAAAGAGAATCATAAAAATCAGCAAAAGAAAAGCAGTTAGTTACCTATAAGAAGCTCTCATAAGACTATCAGCTGATCTCTCGACAAAAACTTTGCAGGCCAAAAGGGATTGGCACAAAATATTCCAAGTGATGAAGAATAAGGACCTACAACCAAGGTTACTCTACACAGCACCGCTATCATTTAGAATCAAAGGATAAAGAGCTTCACAGACAAGAAAATACTAAAGGAGTTCATCACCTCCAAACCAGTATTACAAGAAATGTTAAAGAGACTTCTTTAAGAAGAAGGAAAAAAAGATAAAAAATGTGAATAAAAAAGTGGAAATAACTACATACCTATCAATAATTACCTTCAATGTGAGTGAATTAAATGCTCCAATTAAAAGGCATAGGTTAGGCAAGTCCCAGCAGATCAGGCGGCAGGAGGAGCAGCAGCTGCCAGGCAGCCTAGTTTCGCAAAGGTTCTGGGCACACGCCCACCCCGCCGCCATGATGCCCAAGAGGAAGGTCAGCTCCGCTGAGGGGACAGCAAAGGAGGAGCCTAAGAGGAGGTCGGCGAGGCTGTCAGCCAAACCCGCTCCTGCAAAAGTGGAAATGAAGCCCAAAAGGCGACAGGAAAGGATAAACCTGCAGACAAAAACATGCAAACAAAAGGGAAAAGGGGAGCAAAGGGAAAACAGGCCAAAGGGGCTAACCAAGAAACTAAAGAAGATCTACCTTCAGGAAAGGAAGCAACTAAAAACAAGGTGAGTCCAACCTCTGATGAAGCAGGAGAAAAAGAAGCCAAGTCTGATTAATATCATACATGTCTTATCAGTGGTCCCTGTCTCCCTTTTTGTACAATCCAGAGGAATATTTTGATCAACTATTTTGTAAATGCAAGTTTTTTAGTATCTCTAGAAATATTTTTAAGGAGAGAATTCCACCTCATCCCATTTTTTAAGTGTAAATGCTTCCTTTTAAGAGGTGAAATCATTTGCTGGTTGTTGATTTTTTGGTACAACCAGAAAATAGTGGGATATTGAATATGGGAGGCTTTCATTGTCTCGGAGTGTCAGCTTAACATTCCATAGATGAGGGTAGTTTTTATATCCTATAATACAAAGCATACTAAATGGTCATTTGGAGTCAGGCATGCATTTAATAGGTTTTAAACATTTTGAATTACTTCTATTCCCCTGTTTTTCGTAGAACTGTTTCCTAAACAAAGCCACTCCTTGATCTTGGTTCACCCTGTCAGGATTTTGTGCACTCTGTACCATCTTTGGTCGTGGTAGACCAGTTTTTCCTAGTCATTTTGTTAATGTGCTGTGAAAATTGAAAATTTTAGTATGTAGTGTATATGATATTAAATTGTGAATTTAGTGGGACTTTGATGTAACAGCATATCAACATTTGAAGATATTGGTACTTGATTTTCTATCAAGGAAAATTAGCCTCCAAATTGTAAGCTGGAAAGTCACTGGAATAACTTTAAAAAAGAATCACAACTACACGACTTTTTAGATTTTTGGTACATACGTTAAGAATTGTGTACAAATTGAGATGTCTGTGTACTTATCCTCAAAACAACCAATAAAATCTCGGTTATGAAAAAAAAGGCATAGGGTAACTGAATGAATAAGAAAACAATACGTGTATGCTGCCTATAAGAGACCCACTTCAGATAGATAGACACATACAGACTGAAAATAAAAACACACAGAGACTGAAAAAAGATAATACATGCAAATGGAAATTAAAAAGCTTGGGTAGCCTTATTTATATTAGACAAAATAGACTTTAAAGCAAAGGCTATAAGAAGAAACAAAGACGAAATTTGATAATGAAAAAGGAATCAATCCAAAAGGTTACAACCCTTCTAAACAGTTATACAGCTAATAGGAACACCTCAATATATAAAGCACACAGTGACAGCATTATTTAAAATAGCCAAGGTATGGAAGCAACCTAAGTTCATCAATAGATGAATAAATAAAGATAATGTGGGACATATATGCAATGGAATATTACTTGGCCATAAAAAAGAATGAAATCTTACCATTTGCAGCAATATGTATGGACCAAGAAGGTATTATGCTAAGTGAAATAAGTCAGACAGAGAAAGACAAATACTATGTGATCTCACTTACATGTGGAGTTTAAAGAACCAAATAACCAAACAAACAAAGCAGAAACAGACTCAGATTCAGAGAACAAACTGATGGTTACCAGGTGGGAGGGGTGGGCAGGTGGATGGGTAAAAAGGTAAAGGGATTAAGAAGCACAAACTGGTAGTTACAAAATAATAATGGGGATATGAAATACAGCATAGGGAATATAGTCAATGGCATTGTAAATGTAATAACTATGTATCATGCCAAGTGGGTACTAGACTTATCAGGGGGATTAGTTCATAAGTTATATAAGTGTCTAGCCACTATGCTGTACACCTAAAACTAATATACTGTTGAATGTCAACTGTAATTGAATTTTTCTTTTAAATAAAAAAAATAAAAAGCACAACTAACAATGTGAAATAGATCATTTGAATAACTCTGTAACTCTTAAAGAAATTCAATTCGTAAGTTAAAATATTTCCAAAGAGACACCTCCAGGCACAGATGGTTTCACTGGAGAATTTCCCCAAACACTTAAAGAAGAATTAGCACACATTCTATGCAGTCTTTTCCAGAAAATAGAAGAGGAAAGAATACTCTCAACTAATTTTATGAGGCCAGTATTACCTTAATAAAAATAAGATCAAGAGAGTATGAAGAAAGAAAACCATAGTCCAATATCCCTCATGAACATAGATATAAAAATCCTTAACACAATGTTAACTAATAAATTTCATAGATAAATACTACACCTGCATCCTTCCATGAACAAATTAAAGTTATAACTAAGTTATAGAACAATCAACCTGGAGAACCATACAAAGTCTGGCTGAACAGAAGTTTTATAAATAAGGATATAAAGAAAAACCAACATCAAAACTGACAGGAGAGACAGAGACACAGAACTGGCTAACCCCAAACCTCTGTGTGGCAGTTGAGAACCAGGAAGAATATCTCAACCACAGAGGTTCCCCACAGAGGAGTGGGGAACCCCAGACATACGCCAGCCTACTCAGCACAGAATACTGGTGCTGGGAAGAGTAGCCCCCACAACATCTGGCTGTTAAAAACAGTGGGGATTATGACCATCCAGGTGGGATGGAAGGCAGCAGGAAACCCAGGTGTCCTCTTAAAGGCCCGCTCACAGACTCTCTCACTCCCAGGCACTCACCTTGGGCTCCAATGGAGGGATAGTAATGCGGGGAGTATTACATACGAGGGGCAAACTGAGTTGGATTGCTTCAGGTTGAGACTGGAAGAGTGTTGCCATTTCCCTGTGAGGAGGTCCTTCTCCCATGCACCCAGCAGGTGGGTGCCAACTTTTCTATGTTGAGCCTGCACTCACAGGCCAAATCTGAATCTCATTGTTCTGGTGAGCTCTGCAGTTCTGCCCTGCTGACTCATTGGGACCCCGCCCCACCCAACTCCCCCAACACTAGAGGCACTTTCTCCAAGAGCAGCCAGCTGCACTCACATTGCACTCTCTTTTGGAAAACTACCAGAGTCTGGCAGACCCTAGGTGAGTGGCCACTGGCCTTGGTGTGCTCTGAGACTTTTGCTGAGTAGCTTCAGGCTCAGCACTGTCACCAAACCAGAATCTACATTAACCTGGTGACTACAACTCTTCCTACTCTAGTGATTTCCTGAGACCCTGCTTCACTCAACTTGTGAACCACAGAGGCTTTATCAGTGGCTGAAGCTTAAGGGAGTCAGCAGGTGGCAGCAAACCTTGGGGTGTCCTGGCATTTTGCAGAGCTACCCTAGGCCTGGTACTGGTCCTTGGTTTGCAGGGTGGCCTCTCCAACGCCCCTCCAGGATTAGTACAGGCAGTGAACAACTGTGGATTGCTGTGTAGCTCCTACCAGGTAGTCTCTGCCTGGTCAACAGGCAGTGGGTGACCTTGGTCTGCACTGAAGACCCTCATAAGAGGCCCCAGAACCAACATACTTGGAGGTTGGCTTCAGACCACAGCAGAGCACCACCCAATTATCCCCACAAATTGTACCCACAAAGGGCAGCCTCAACAGGCAATAGAGCCAACTGGGGCAAATCCACCTCAGTGAGGTAAGCCCCCTGCATAGCAGCCTATAAGCTGTGGACATGGCCAAACTCTACAGCCAATTAGCCTGAGGGTAAATCCCAGTCACTGACATGTCAATAGCAATCGTCAACTATAACAGGAGAGCACACACAACTCACACAAGGGACACTATTAGAGCACCTGGTGCAGGTGACCAAGAAGACTGTGCCAAGACCCAACAGGACCCCATAAGGCCACCCAGACAAGACTGAGATCTACCTAATACATAGAAACAAACAGAGAGGCAGCCAAAATAAGGAAACAAAGAAATACATCCCAAGTGAAATAACAGGGAAAAAACTACAGAAAAAGAACTAAACAAAATGGAGGCAAGCAACCTACCAGAGACAGAGTTCAAAACAATGATTATATAATGCTCAAGGAACTTAGTGAGAACTTCAACAAAGAGAGAGAAAGTATTTTTTATTAAATAATTCTTTTATTAATGAGTATTATAGTTGAGTCCAAATTTTTGCCATCATAAAAATGCTTTGGTAATACATTGTGCATCTACATATGTATATATCAGGTGTAGTAGATTCCCCAAAAGGACATTACTGATCAAAAGCTTTGTGTAATTTTAATTTTAAAAGATAAGGGATCATTTTCCAAGAGATTGTAAAATAAAATATTTATCTTACTTTAAGTCCACAAATATTATCTAGATACCCTGGGCTTTCTGCTGTTTTATTATGAACTCCAGATGATTCAGCTATAATTTTCAAAACTAAAAATAATTTTCTAATATCAATAATAATGAGCACTGCATGGACATATGCAAATATCCATGCAAATGCATATTTTCCAAATCTACTGAATTGCCTGAAACCAAGTTATTATTATTATTATTATTTGTTTCTTTTTTTAATTATTATTTTTTATTGTGAAATACACATTTTTTAGAATTAGTTTCAGCTGTACAACACAGTGAAATAGTTATACTTATTACCCATCAAGGTGACAAACCCCCGCCCCCAATCTGCCGCCCCACTTCTCCCCCCCAATATCATACATATCTATTACAATTCCTTTGTCTCCACTCCCACACTATACTCCACGTCTCATGACCATATATATATTCATTTATAGTTGACATACAATATTATACAACATCAGCTTCAGGTGTACGGCGCAGTGATCAAGCCTCTACCCCATCCATGATGTGGTCTACCTAGCAATACATGTGACCATCTGACACCCTACAAAATACTTACAACATTATTAATTATATTCCTCAAACTGTCTTTCATGTCCTTGTGGCAATATTGTAGTTACGTATTTATGCTGTCTAATCCCTTCCCTTCTCCCTCATCCCCACCCACTCCCAACTAGCAGCCATCAGTTGTTCCTCTATGTCTCTGAGACCACTTCTGTTTACTTTCCTTATTCATTCAGTTTTTTAGATGCCACGTATAAGTGAAATCATATGGTATTTGTCTTTCTCCGACTGACTTATCTCACTTAACATAATAGTCTCTAGGTCCAACCATATCGTCCAAAATGGTACAATTTCATTCTTCTTTATAGCAGAGTAATACTCCATTGTATAAATGTACCACAGCTTCTTAATTCAGTCATCTACCGATGGGCATTTCGGTTGTTTCCAAGTCTTGGCTATTGTGAATAGCACTGCAATAAACATAGTGGTACATATATATTTTTGAATTAGCATCTTGGGTTTCTCTGGATAGATACCCAAGAGTGGAATTGCTGGGTTATATGGTAGTTCCATTTCCATTTTTTTGAGATACCTCCATACTGATTTCCATAATGGCTGCACCAATCCGCAATCCTACCAACAGTGCACCAGGGTTCCCTTTTCTCCACAGCCTCACCAGCACTTGTTGTTTGTTGATTTATTGATGATAGCCATTCTGACCGGAGTGAAGTGGTATCTCATTGTGGTTTTTATTTGCATTTCCCTAATGATTGATTAGTGAGGTTGAACATTTTTTCATATGCCTGTAAAAAAGAACCAGTGAGAAGTGAAGAACACAATAACTGAAATTAAGAATGCACTAGAAGAAACCATCAGCAGACTCAATGAAGCAGAGGATCCAATCAGCGATTTGGAAGACAAGGTAGCAGAAAATACCCAATTGGAACAGCAAAAAGAAAAACAAATCCAAAAAAATGAGGACAGTTTAAGAGACCTCTGGGACAACATCAAGCATAACAACATGCACATCATAGGGGTGCCAAAAGGAGTAGAGAGAAAGCAAGGAATTGAGAACATATTTGAAGAAATAATGACTGAAAACTTTCCTAACCTGGCAAAGGAAATAGACTTATAAGTTTTGAAAGTGCAGAAACCAAAACAAGATAAACCCAAACAGGCCCACACCAAGACACATTATAATTAGAATGGCAATGGATAAGACAGAGAGAATTCTAAAAGCAGCAAGAGAAAAGAAGTTAGCTACCTACAAGGGAGCTCACATAAGAATGTCAGCTGATTTTTCAACAAAAACTTAGCAGGTCAGAATGAATTGGCACAAAATATTCATGATGAAATACAAGGACCTACAACCAAGATTACTCTACCCAGCAAAGTTATCATTTAGAATCAAAGGACAGATAAAGAGCTTTCCAGAAAAGAAAAAGCTAAAGGAGTTCATCATCACCAAACCAGTATTACAAAGAACATTAGAGGAACTACTTTAAGATGAAAAAAATGTAATTATGAATAATAAAATGGCAATACTTACATATCAACAATTACTTTTAATGTAAATGGATTGAATGCTCCACTCAAAAGATAAAAGAGGGCTGAATGAATAAAAATACAAGACCATTACACATGCTGCTTACAAGACACTCACTTCAGATTTAAAGACACATGCAGACTGAAAGTAAAGAGATGGAAAATGATATTTCATGAAAATGGAAATGAAAAACAACAACAACAAAAAAAAACTGGAGTAGTACTACTTATACCAGACAAAATAGACTTTAAAACAAAGGCTATGCCAAGAGACAAAGAAGGACCCAGTAATCACACTTCGGGGTATTTATCTGAAGAAACCCAAAACGCTACTTCGAGGGGACATGTGCACCCATATGTTCATTGCAGCATTGTTTACAATAGCCAGGACGTGAAGGCAACCTGTGTGTCTATTGATGGATGAATGGATAAAGAGTAGGTGACATATACATATACAATGGAATATTACTTAGCCATGGAAAGGAATGGGTTCTTGCCATCTGTGGCAGCTGGGTGGACCTGGGGGTATTGTGCTGAGTGGAGTGTCAGACAGAGAAAGATAGATGCAATGAGATTTTACTTGTATGTGGAATCTAAAGAAAAAAATAAACAAACGAAACAGAAACAGAGAACATATTGATGTTTGCCAGATGTGAGGGGTGGCGGGGAGTGAAAAAGGGGAAGGGATTAAGAACTACAAATTGGTTGTTACACGGTAATCATGGGGGTGTAGGTTATAGAATAAGTAATATAGTCAATAATATTATAATAACTATGTATGATGCAGATGGGTACTGGATTTGTTTGAGTGATAGATGGGAGGCGGTTGGGAGGCAGGGTGAAAAAAGTAAAGGGGTTATGAAGTAAAAACTGATAGCTACAAAATAGTCATGGGGATGTAAAGTAAAGCACAGGGAATATAGTCAATAATACAGTAATAACTATGTATAGTGCCAGGTGGGTGCTAGTCAGGGGGATCATTTCTTAAATTATACAAATGTCAACCACTATGCTGTACACCTGAAATTAATATAAAATAATGTTGAATGTCAACTATAATTGAAAAGTAAAAGAAGGGGTGGTGAAAGGGAATAAGAGGGCCAAATTTCCAGGTATAAAACAAATTAATCATGAGGATGTAATGGACAGCATAGGGAATATACGAGGTCTGACAATTAAGTTCCAGAGCTTATTGCAACAATGTTGCTAACCTTTTTGATATCAGGAATTATTCATTATGAATTTGTACCAACTGGACAGTTAACCAAGTTTACTATTTGGAAATGCTGAAAAAGCTGCATGAAAAAGTTAGACGACCTGAACTTTCCGCCAAAAATTCATGGCTCTTGCATCATGACAATGCACCAGCTCACAGCACACTGTCTGTGAGGGAGTTTTTAGCCGGTAAACAAATAACTGTATTGGAACACCCTCCCTACTCACCTGATCTGGACCCCAATGACTTCTGTCTTTACCTGAAGATAAATGAAATATTGAAAGGAAGACATTTTGATGGCATTCAGGACTTCAAGAATCATAAAACGACAGCTCTGGTGGCCATTCCAGAAAAGGAGTTCCAAAATTGCTTTGAAGGGTGGACTAGGTGCTGGTGTCGGTGCATAGCTTCCCAAGGGAAGTACTTCAAAGGTGACTGTAGTGATATTCAGCAATGAGGTCTGTAGCACTTTTTCTAGGATGAGTTGGCAAACTTAATTGTCAGACCTTGCATGTGTGTGTATGTGTGTGTGTGTGTGTTTATTTATTTATATGTTTATTTATTTATGTTTAAAACTCAACAGTAAATATAACAAATAATACAA
Organism: Hipposideros armiger; assembly: GCF_001890085.2. NCBI lineage: Eukaryota > Metazoa > Chordata > Mammalia > Chiroptera > Hipposideridae > Hipposideros > Hipposideros armiger. Next base: position 190,461 of record NW_017732132.1, on the reverse strand, counting down.
TTAGAAAATGGGCATAAAACATGAAGAGAGGTTTCACAGAACAGGATATACAGATGTCAAATAAGCAGAGAAAAGATGGTTGGCAACACTAACCACTGGGGTGGTGCCATCAAGACCAGGATGGCTTGTCACTAGTACTTGCTCCCCAACCCCCACAAGGTTCTATATTGCAACTGCTCACCCACTAGAAGTTCAAAATGAAGAGAAGGAAGAGGTCCTCTGTGGCTATCATAATGCTGGTAGGAAAAACCAAATGACGGAACTGGGAAGCCTGTCAAAGTCCATGCCTTGGGACTGTGATGCTATCACATACTTTGACTAGGCGGGGCAGGGCTGGGAGCCCAGCAGCTCCCCAGTCCTGACTGGCAGCCTCTAGAGCACTCCTCTCTATTTTTTATGACTGTTTGTTAAGTAATTTAATAACCTGGCCCCAGAAAAATGCCAGTAAGTTTCAAGTGCTTAGTGTGCAGTCATAAGAATGCTTGGCAGGAGATGCTATGCTTCCTACCTAGAAAGAAATGGGCCAGAGCTTAGCCAGGTGTGCAAGCCACTAGGGAGTTAGCAGCCTGCCCCACAGGAAACAGGGGAAGGCTGCAGGGGCAGGGAGAGTCTTGGACTGCGAGGCCCAGAGCCACTCCCAGGGACAACCTGGTGGGAAGAGCAGGAGCACTTGCACAGGAGACACCTTGATCCAGATCCTGGCAGAGACACTTCCTTGCTGAGTGACCTGCTGATCCTTCCTTCCTTCCTTCCTCCCTTCCTTCCTTCCTTCCTTCCTTCCTTCCTTCCTCCCTTCCTTCCTTTCTTCCTTCCTTCTTGTAAAACAGCAATGATGAGGACACTATTACTCACATTGCACAGCAGCCAGCTGCACCCCAGAAACAAGCTGGAGGCCATTATTTACAGGCAGTAATAACTTCCTGGAATTGTACTTCTGCGTTCTTTCATTCAGCAGTATTTGTCAGGCACTAAGGCACATTCTTTGTCTGGAATTTTAATCCCATGGTTTCAGAGATGAGAATACTGAGGTCAAAGAACATAGGCCACTTGCCCAAATCCCAGGGCTAGAGAAAGGCAGGCCGGGAACCAGACCCTCAGCCTCCCACAGCCTGTCCAGTGTCACTGGTCCTAGGAGAAAAAGCAGAGAAGGATGAACCATCAGGACCCACCCACTCCCACGTTCCTGCAAATGCCCCCAGCACCTTCATTTCTGTAGGAACTCTTGACAACTTCAACTTCAAATGGACCCAATTTTAGAATAATGAAAAGATGAAAACATTCACTTTCCAGCAAAAACTTTTAATGAAGTAATTAAGAGCAGTATAAAAGGATTCTCTGCTTCCGAAGAATCCAAAATTCTTTTGGAACCAAGTTTCTCTTCTAATTCACTTAAACTTTGAGCCAATGTCTTGAATTCTTATTTCCATGCCAACCTCTCTAAAAGCCTGTGTGAACCAAGGCTGTAGTCCCTCTGAGGATTTCTGCCCAGTTGACCCTCCCCTGAGGCCCCAGTGTGGGGGTTCCCAAAAGGCTGCACTGGTGCTTCTTACCCTAGGGAACCCTTCAGTTCATGGGCAGGCAAACCCCGCATGCTTCCTCTAGAGCTTGCTGCCCATGGGTGGACAAGTCAGCCATGCTCAGCTCCCAGTAGAGGGAGGAGGTGATCATTTACCCTCTCAATTTAATTGAAACATATCCAGTGCACCTTAGGGACATCGACAATTGAAATTAAGCAGCTTAAAATCTCTCCCACAGAAAAGGTCAAAATCTGTCAAGGTGAGAAGTGCCAGGCTCCAGAGAAAGGCCTGACAGAGAGCAAAGATCATTTGTCATCTCACTCCTGTATTATAAGTGTTGCCATTTAAAAACCGTCTCAAATTAAATCAGGTTCCTTTATAGTTTTTTACATTTTTTTAATACTATAAACTCGTCCCCCCAAAAAAACCTCTCTTGTATGTTATCTTATTTGACTCCACAACAATCCTGCAAGGCAGGTATTATGAAACCCCTCTTGCAGGACAGCACCAAGGCTCAGCAATGTTAAGTGATATAGCCAAGATCACACGGCAGAGTAGCAGCCTTAGGACCAACATCTCATGCCTTCAAGCCTGGTGCTTGTCCCAGTGTCAAAAGGCCTGTCTCCACACAACCCTTTAACATCCTGTCCTCAGCATCAGCTGGTTTCTTTCTGAGTTGGCAACTGGCTGGCCAACATTTCAGTTCAGTTATAACTGGTAGTGGAGGCCAGACTGCCACAGAGCACAAAAATCAAAACTAAACTAAATTCACATCGGGTTTTAAGCTCCCAGATTCTTCTGTATTGCAAAGGGGGAAGGAGAGACTCATGTACCTGGTCAGTCCACCCTCTAATTAGCCCCATTTTAATGTGCTGATGGACTACGTTTCTACTGAAGTGGATTTCTGATTATGTAGCAGGTCTCTGGTTTTATGGCCATATTTACACCAACAATGGAATAATGTCATGAAAAGCACAGTGGGCTCACATCAGCAAACCTGGAAAGGGGACAGGCCAAATTTTTTGAGGTCGCTTCTAAACCTAAGAACAAAAAATGATAACCAGAAGAAGTAACAACACTGTAGTATAGAGAGATGAAGGGTCTGACCAAAACCTTGCCTCTCTTGCTGCTCCTGTTAAGATGGGAAAAGACAATGAACTTAGGGATTATTTCAGAGGCAAAGGGAGAAGAAAGCTGGGAGCCCATTGCTCCCAAAGCTTGAAGCTCATCTACATGTTTACAGGACAAGGAATGGAAATCCCAGCTCCTGGGACACAGTAGGTACTAAATACACATCAACAGAATGGAATTGCATTGCACTAGGAATATGGAAACAAAGTTATGCCATGGGGAAGCGTGGAAGAGAATAGCAGTGAGTGAACGAGTAGTTGAGAACAGTAGGCCAACACTGAGTAAGTGGGATCTATAAAGGGCTGCAGACCCAGAGAAAGAGAAATATGAAGGAAACCCCATACACAGACACAGGGCAAGGACTAGGAGGCTTGTCTGTTCCTCCTCGTCTCTGAATACAGATCAAATATCTCCTCTGAGAATCTGAAACATGAGCCCAAGACTCATGTATTTGATATGTTAAAAATTACCTTACCAGGCCGGCCGAGTGGTGCGTTGGTTAAGAGCTGGCTTGGGATGCCAGAGGGCCCCGGTTCGGATCCCACACATGAGGGCCAGTGACACTGCCCTCTACAGCTAAGATGCTGAACAACAGCTCAACCTGGAGCTGGGCTGCCCTGAGTCGCCGGCAACGGCGTAGGCGGTAGCCCTTGCTGCAGCAGAGTTGCCATGGGCTACCGTGTGTAGCCAGCAGCCAGTGTGTGCGGCCAGCAGCCAGCGTGAGCGGCCAGCAGCCACAGTGAGTGGCCATCCAGAAGCCGGCGACTGATCTGCCTCGCCCGGAAAGAGTGCAATGATGGTGCCAACTTGGGCCAGTGAAGCAATATCCTCCACAACTAGACTGAGGAACAAAAGGAGAGCAACTTGTCTGATCCCCTTCCCCCAATTCCCCAGCACTGTTCCCATCCCCCAATTCCCCAATTTAAAAAAAAAATTACCTTACCCTTATTCTCCACAAACCACAAAGCTAAGAAATTAACATAAAAGCTAAGCTATAAGCCAGTGATATCCCTAGGTCACCTGGCAAAATAAAAACTAAATCTGGAGGGACATGACCTCAGTGAAGTCCGTAAGAGGTTCTCAAAGACATAGCCACTGTGAAGATAAGCTCATAATGAAAAATCATAAAACATACAATAAAAACCATCTACCATGACTAAGAGTCAGCAAATACCACAAACAGAGTATTAACCCAAGAGGTGCAAAGGATGGTATAATCAGACTGTGACTATGAAATAAATTTAAAGGTATTAAAGAAGTGAAAGAATAATTCCAAACAAATAAAACTATTTTTTAAAAAGAATGGATCAATTTGGGATAAAAATAAGCAAATACCATCTGTACAAATAAAAAGCAAAGATATTGAAATTGAAAACAATGAATGGCTTAAATAGTAAATTAAAAACAGTTGATAGGAGAATTTATTGACTAGGAGTTAAATCTAAAGAAATTAAGCCAGAAGAACCAAAAAGAAATAAAGAGAAACTATGATAGGTTGAGAAACAAGTGAAATGAATGAGAAAATTCAACAAATTGTGGGAACTCCAGAAAAAAAATAGAGAGAATGGGAGAAAGGCAGTATTTGAAGATTTAATGAGTGAGAGCATTCCAAAATGATCTTCACCCACATATTTGTTAATCAGAGTCCCAAGCAGGATAAATAAGAACAAAATTCTGTAGACACATAAAGTAGAATTGTAGAATCAAAAGACAAAAATAACATCTTAAAAGCAGCCAGTGATAAAAGGCAGATTACCTACAAGGAACAAGAATTAGACAAACAACTACCTCCACACTAGTAACAACAGGGACAAGAGGACAACTGAATAATATTTTCAAAGTGCTGAGAAAATATCTATCAGCTTACAATGGATTGAGAGAGTTTACCACTCACAGACCCTCCCTGAAAAAACACTACTGTAGGAAGAAAACTGAAACCTGGAGAAGCAATGGTAAACAAAGAAGCGGGTAAAGAAGTTCTCAAACCTATTCAAGCATTGATTGTTAAAATAATGCATTGATTACATAAATCTGTATAATAAAACTGATGTGGAAATATTAGAAAGTGGAACTAGAATACTGGTTGCCGATACCATGTAAGATGGATGGGGTAATCAGGTGTCTGCATCACTGGCTGCCTGCCCCAGACCTGCACTCCCCCACAGCACTGTGCAGCTCCCCACTCATCAGAGGTGCATGCTCACAAATTCCCTTCCCTGCTGTGAGTTCTAGTTTAAATTTAAGGTTCTCAAAAGCAATGTGTCTGCCTGGAAATGTTATGAACAGCTAGCTGCTACATTAATAAGCCAGGGCCAGTTTATTCTAATTACAGGCATCATATCACAGAGATTATAATTATATCATTAAAACACATTGCAAGAGCCAGCATTTAGGGTGGGCCTATTATACATTATCTTATTTCCTTTTACACAAAACCTGCAAGGTGGATATATTATGACTCAGCTGAGAGAGATAACCTGCCGCCTGAGGTCACACAGCCAGCAATGACAGAGTGGCTGCTGTTTCTAGCAGGCCATCTGCCTCCCTCCTAGCAGAAACGCTCCCTCTCTGCAAACCTAGCCCTGTAAAATGCTGTGCTAGGCCAAAGGGACCCTCAAGTAAATCTGTTTTGCTAATTGCTGATCTGGTGTGATGTCTGAGTTGGGAGCCCATGCAGTCTCTTTCACTAAGGTATACTGCATTAAACATGTATCAGGGAACTCAGGGTGGGCAGGCACCAGGAAGACAGGGTCAGATGGAAAGATGGAAGTTGACTTGGGGGCTTCAAACACCATAGGGAGGAGTTGGGAATTGGAGGAAGGAGCAGGCCCCTGAGGGAAAGTGGGCAATGTCATGCACTGCCAGGCAAAGACGGAAAACAGCAGGCATGTCTCCAACTCCCACTTCACAGGGAGTGAAAGTCAGGCTGTTGTGAAAGCCCTCACCTGTTGTTCAAGCCCAGTTTTAAAGTTTGGGGCCCTTTAAGATAGCTCAGGTCCTTGGACAAGTGACTTGCTGTGAGTTCCTCGAGGACACTAATGGAGCTGGCCCATCTCCATGTGTCCAGAGACACCTCTGGCACAGACAAGCAACAAAGGCTGCTGAATGTCTGTGAGTGCCAATGAGCAGGCCTCTCTCCTGCTGGAAAGGAGCCTTACCGTCAGCAAACCCCTACCAAGTGTGCCGGAAGGCACCCGCTGGGGAAGGCAGGCAGAGCCAAGGAGCCAAGCCAGATCCCCACTGACTTGAATTTCAGGTGGGTGACACACTCTCAGGGGTCCTTGGGCAAACATAAAAGGGCAAACCGCCCACACGTGATTTCCCTATAGGCCCTTGTTACATTCTCTTTTCACAGTCTAGGAAAAAAAATAATACGCATTTGTTTCTTATTAATTTACACTCAAATCATTAAAAACATCTTTTGCAAGAATTCTTAACATCCACAAAGCACTTTTTAAAAATCTCTTATAAGTCATTTAGCACTCTTTTCTCAAGGAAGGGGAAAATGTATTTTTGCCAAGAATAAACTCCTCACTTTAATTTCAGTTCAGCTTTTAGTCCCAGGCTCATATATTCCAGCAGGGCTCAGACAACCTGAGAAAGGAAATTCTTCCCCAGCCTCAAGTCTCCAAATAATATCCCAAGATTGTAGCCAGCATGGTTTTCACACACACACACACACACACACACACACACACACTCACACACACCCCAAACATAACTGGGGCTTGAAGAATGAATAGGCCTCTACAAGCTTGGCCTCTACCCACATCCAAAAGGCCACCAACAGAGGTACCATAGGGATTTAGATGGGAGGTTTCCAGCTAGGACACCTCACAACCTGGGCCACCACAAGGCCCTGTGGGGAATGCAACTTTGAGCAACACTGTGTGCTGTGGATGATGCACAGCCAGGCAGTGCTGTGACTGGGATAGCTGGGCTGTCAATGTGTTGTGCATAAGAGGTGGCAGAATACCTCTGGAAGGGTGCAGGAGAAATCAGTACCAGTGACACCTAAGACAGGAGGGAGCCACAGGGCAGTGGTAAGAGAGTTCTTCTTATCTGCCTTGTCACTGCCCAGCAATTGCTCTGACCATGTCTAGGTATTAGCTATTCAAAATAAAACAAGTGCATTTTTAAACAATATTTTTTAAAAATAGATATAGGGCCAGCTGAGTGGTGCGTTCGTTAGGAGTTCGCTTGGGACGCCAGTTCTGAGCAGCAATGCCCCAGTTTGGATCCCACATGAGGGCCAGTGACGCCACGCCCTCTACAGCTGAGATGGTGAACAACAGCTGGACCTGGAGCTGGGCTGCCGTGAGTCGCCGGCGATGGTGTAGGCTGCAGTGGGGCTGGCCGGCAGCAGGTGTGAGCTTTCCTGAGCTGCCGTGAGCAGCTGTCCAATGGCCAGCAAGCAACTGCCTCAGCTGGGAAGAGCGCAATGATAATACCAACATGGGCCAGTGAAGCGACATTCTCCACAACTAGACTGAAGAACAAAAGAACAGCAACTTGTCTGTTCCCCTTCCCTGATTCCCCAATGTTGTTCCCCTCCCCCAATACCCCAATAAAGGCTTAAAAAAAAAAAAAGACAGGCCGGCCAAGTGGCGCCATGGTTAAGAACTGGCTTGGGACGCCAGAGGGCCCCGGTTCGGATCCCACATGTGAAGGCCAGTGACACTGCCCTCTGCAGCTAAGATGCTGAACAACAGCTCAACCTGGAGCTGGGCTGCTGTGAGTCGCCAGCGACGGCGTAGGCTGCAGCCCTTGTGTCAATGGGTTGCCATGGGCTACCGTGTGTAGTCAGCAGCCAGCGTGAGCCGCCAGCAGCCGCAGTGAGCGGCCGTCCAGAAGCTGGTGACTGATCTGCCTTGCCTGGAAAGAACGCAATGATGGTGCCAACTTGGGCCAGTGAAGCAACGTCCTCCACAACTAGACTGAGGAACAAAAGGACAGCAACTTGTCTAATCCCCTTCCCCCAATTCCCCAGCACTGTCCCCATCCCCCCAATTCCCCAATAAAAATCTTTACAAAAAAAAAGACAGCTCTATAAAAAAATTAATAAATAAATAAATATATAAATATAAACATGTAAAATACATAAAAATATTTTTAAACAGAATTTTTAAACAATAAGAAAATTTACCATTTGAAGGAATTGTATAATATATTGTTCAGTAAAGCAAGTCAATTTTTTTTTTAATAAAATGAAGGGCATGATGGAAGAGAAGGCTTCCCCACATTGGGAACCAGCACTAAAGGAAGACTTGCATGTAGCGAATACAAGAGGACTCTGCTTTGTGCTTATACATTAGACACAGTCATGCAGTAAGGTCACTCAAACAGTGCCAGTGCCCAAGGGAGGGTGGCAGAGTGCAGGTGGTTTTGCTGGTGTGGTTGGACATCGTAGCCTGCAGTGATTACTACACTGCAATTATTCCAGATTTGTGCACACTTAGTGTTATGGACTCAATATTTGCATTCCCACAAATTTATCTGCAGGAGCCCTAACCCCCAATGTGAAGGCACTTGGAGATGCGGCTTTTTTGAGGTGATTAGAGTTAGATGAGGTCATGAAGGTGAGGCCCTCATGTAGGAATTAGTGTCCTTACAAGAAGATAGCTCACTCTATGTCCACGTACACACACTGAGGAAAGGCAAGCTGGCAGAGGCCCTAACCAGAACTCAACCATGCTGCACTCTGATCTCAAACTTCCAGCCTCCAAACCATGGGAAAATAAACCTCCATTGTTTAAGCCACCTAGTCTGTGGTATCTTTCTAAAACAGCCCAAGCAGATAAGGCACTGAGATTAGTCTGAGAGCTTTAATCCTTGCCTGAATTCCCCAAAGTCCAAGAGTTTGCAAGCATGCTGCCAAGACCTGAGAATGAAAACTACTGGTCCCATTGGGCAGAAGCCTGCTAGGTGGACAGATTGGAGTCAGACCCTGTCCATAGCAAGTTTTCAGTCTCTCCATCTCCCTGCCTTTGTCTCTGGCTCAGAAGGATGCCTTCCTTCATCCCCTGCTCAACCTACCTAGGATTCAAGGACCCTACTCCTTCACGCAGCATTTCCTAGGAACCCAAGCCCACCAGTCTCTTTTGAGTATGGCAGAGGGCTTCCCCAGACTATACCTGGCAGGTTCCCTTAGAACTTCTGTGGAGCCCTGACAGTGCAGAGGCCTGGGCCTACCCCCTGAAGGCTGATTCTGTAGCTCTGGGAATCTGCATTTTGAGCAAGGGCTGTTGATGTTTCTAGTGAGAAACTGCTGGTGAAATGGAAGTTCTACAGCCTTTGGAACCACATATGTCTGACCTCCTGTACCAGCTCTGTCACTTATGAGCTGTGTGACCTTCAGCAGTTTACTCAAACTTGTTAAACCTCATACCTACATTTCATTAGAAAAAAGGGAACCCTGGACTCATTTTGTCTTCTTCCTAGCAGTAATTCTCTATTAATTCTTCCAGAGATTCACTGAACACAGTAGATTTCCTATGTCCATATATGTCCAAAAATGTCCTTATTCTGCTGTTGCACAAAATTGATATTTTAGCTGGGTGTAAAATTTTAGATTCAGTGTTATTATTTTATCCCTCACTTTGTTAGTGAGAAGACTGATGCCATCTGATTCTTATTCCCTTGTAGATGAAAAGTTAATTTTTGTTGTTGTTTTGGTTCTGGTTTTCCTAGGAGCTCTTATCACTCATGTTCTGAAATATCAATATAGGTGGCTGGATATGAGACTTTCTTGGTTGTTTATTTGTTTTTGTCTTACTTAGCATTTGCTAAACTCTTACAACCTGAGAACGTAAGTCTTTTTGTTGTTGTTGTTGTTGTTTCTGTAGTATTCTCATATATATGTTTATTTAAATGCTGCTTCCCCTCTGTTCTCTCTATCTTATACCTCTGGAACATCTACGTAGAGGAATGCTTGAATTTCAAAACATATCTCCATATCTCAACTTTTCTTTCATTTTCCATCTCATTATCACTTTGTGTTCTAGTCCATTGCTTCTTAAGTCATTAATATCCATATACATTGCCTGAGAATTTTGTTAAATCAGATTCTGATTATGAGACAGATGACATTTCTAACAAGCTTCCAGGTGATGCCAATGTTGCCAGTCTATGGATTATACTTTGAGAACAAGGTTCTAGCATATTTTCTTAGCTTAGTCTTCTAATTACATGGCACTCTTCAGCTTTGTGTATTCTATTACCCAACCATATGCTTAGTTTCTCATAAATCTCTTAACTAATTTTTTTTATAACCATTTGTTCTTATTTTGTGAGTGTAATAGTCCCACTTATCTTTTCAAGTTCTAATTTCTTTAATACTTCATTTCTGTGAATGAACTTTTTTCTATTCTTACTTAATGTCTGATGCTGGTATTCCTCTGATATTTAGTAATTCTTAGTTGAGGTACAATGACACTGTCTGCATCATAGACAGTGTGATGGAGGCAGATAATGAGAGTTTTGCAGTGAGGGGGGGAAAGGCAGGAAATACCATCAGATGCAATATCTCCACAGCTCATTTTCTAAATTTGAGTAACCATGTTTGTTATGGGTGGAATTGTGTCTCCCCAAAAAATCATATGTTGAAGTCTTACCCCACAGTGCCTGAGAATGTGACCTATTTATAAATAGAATTGTACTGGTGTAATTAGTTAAGATGAAGTTATACTAGAATTGTGTGGGCCCCAATTCAGCATGACTGGTGTCCTTATTAAAAGGGGAAATTTGAGCACACACACAGAGAAAACATCATGTGATGATCAAAGCAGAGATCAAGTGATGCTTCTACAAGCTAAGGAACACCAAAGGTTGCCAACAAATCACCAAAGTTAGGAGAGAGGCCTAGAACAGATTCTCTTGCACAGCAAACAGAAAGAACTAACCCTGCTGACACCTTGATCTTGGACTTATAGACTCCAGACTGTGAGGAAATTGGTGCCTGTTGTTTAAGCTGCCCAGTATGTGGTATAATGAGGAGTGAAAAAAGCAAGCTGCAGCCATTTGAGTGTAGAAGGCAGGACAAGACGAGCATCCAAGCTTGTGTGGGAATAGAATACCTCTGGAAGGGTACAGGAGAAATCGGCACCAGTGACACCTGAGAAAAGAGAGCCTCAGGGCAGCAGTGAGAGGGCACTTCTTATCTGCCTTGTCACTGCCCAGCAGTTGTTTTGACCATGTTTAGGTATTAGCTTTTCAAAATAAAACAAGTTCATTTTTAAACAATATTTTTAAAAAATTAAATATAAACATGTAAAATACATAAAAATATATTTAAAACAGAATTTTTTAAATAAGAAAATTTACCATTTGAAGGAATTGTATAATATATTGTTCAGTAAAGCAAGTCAAAATTTTTTAAATAAAATGAAGAACATGACTCAAGAGAAGGCTTCCCCATATTGGCCCCTCTTGGCCCACATCTGTAAATGCCCCGCAGGCATGCCTTCCACCAGCCTTCACAGTCCTGCACCTATCTCTACAGGTGAACAGCCACTCACAGGGCATGCCTGGGCTGACACGGAATTTCTCACCTCTGTGTTCAACTCAAACCACTGGGGCTCCATCAGTACACCCAAGAGCCCTTGCATTGACAGAAAATACATCATGAGATCCTGGGGCTGAAGAGTATATAAAGTCTGACTAACAATATTAACAAGGGCTAAACGAATTAAGCCCTTTCTGTGTACCACTTTCTAGATTTTCTTGTAAGTGCCTTACATGTATTAACTCCTGTAATCCCAGCAACCCCCAAATCCCTGATGGAGGAGGCTGAGGCACAAAAAGATTACCTTATGTGTCCGCGAGCACATAAAGAGTGAGAGATGGAGTTCAGGTCCAAACCCCGGCCCAGCTCAGGGTTCACACTACAGGTCTCCAGTCCTGGGTCAGCATTGTGATAACACATGAAGTTCAAAGATGCATAAGTACATGAAGTAGAAGGAGAGTATGTCCCCAGGAGCTCCAGAGCCTCACTGTGGAGTCAATGTCCTCATCCACAACAATGAGCTCTGTTTAAACCTCATCTCATCTGTGAGTTGCTGTGAAGCCTTGGGCAAGTTCATCAACCTCTCTGGGCTTTGGTTTCCTCATCCATGAGATGGGAAGGATAATAGATACCTGGTCCAATTGTTGTGGAAACTAAATCAAGCAAGGTCATGCATGAAAAGCATCAGCATGGGGCTGGCACACAGCAGGTGTCTAATGAATGCAGGGTGATTTAGTGCAGCACTTACTGCTTCCAAACAGAAGCTGTGATCTGTGTCTAAGGTTTCTACCACACCCAGAAAAGTGCCTGTGCTCAGAACCACTGGGGACCCTGGGGCACAGCCGTCAGGCAGCTCAGCCTCCATAGGACAGGCAGCAACTGCATGAGAGCCCTGAGTGCCAGGCAGAGGGAGGAGAATGGGGGCTCCTGCCAAGGACCCAAAGACATCACAACAGGCAGGAGCAGGGGGAGCACTTCCTCACCTGTCCCTGTTGTTTCGCATTCCTAACAACCCTGAGCCTCAGTCCCATTTTATAGATGAGAAGCTGAACTGCTGAGGTCATAAAGCCATAGTAACAGATGTGTCCTGCAGGGGCTCCCAAGGCTGGCTGTGCTGCGGCAGGAGTCCACTCCTCCCTTTCTTCTGGCCAGCATCCCACCCTGCCCACTGACTCTGGTGGAACTGGAATCCTGAGCTCCTGTGCTGGCACTGCCCTCCCTTCTCAGGCCCAGTCCCCAAACACTGGGGAGGATCAAAAGGTCACCTGCACAAGCACTGTGGCTGGGGCCCTGTGGGAGAGCTTCCCTAGACTTGGGAGTCAGCACAGGCCTGTGTTATTAGCCCTGCCTAGACCTGTCAGTTCAGGCCCTGGGCCCACAGTTGGGTGCTCAGACCTTCACACATATTTAGAACAGCACCCACAGATGAGCCACCTTGTGGATGGGAGGAGGAGGGAGAGAGCAGCAGGGGCCACTGGCTTCTCCCCTCAGAGCCCACAGAGGAGACATATTGCACAGAGGATGGTGAAGAGGATGAGGCACAGTGAGAGGCCAGATTGCATTTATAGGGTGACACCCCTGACCCAAAGAAGAAGGGTTCCCTCTTGTACACTCATACTGACAGCTAGGGTCCTTGATGCCCTCCAGACTCCTTGCAAATGTCAGAACTCTGTTAGGGTGGAAAGGATCCCCCTGAACTGTTCTAGAGAGAAGGCAGGAGCCAGGGCTGCCTCCAAGGAGATGGACTACCTGGCATGTTCCTTCTTCACTGTCAGGCGGGTCCCTGTGTCTGTGATGTCATCCAGTCCGGGGGGTGCCCTCCTCTGCATGACATCCTCACCATGCAAGATGTCAGCTGTCATGGCTTTGGGCCTCTCAGAACTCCCACTGTCAGGTACTGCTGCCCACAGAGGCATAGTGTGGCTCTCCCTTGTGACAGACTAGGCTGGGAGGGGACAATGTTCCTAGGAGCAGGACTTGCTGATGGCAGCTCACACTGTGGGTTCACAGCCCATAGCACAGCCTGTGCCAACAGCAAGTGTGTAGGAGGGAGAGGAATAAGAACCGCACACATGCAAAAGAGGGCTGAAGGGCTTACCTGGGTGTGAAGGTGCAGAAGGACAGGCTGGGGACACTGAGGGTGGGTCGCAGCAACCATGGTAAAGGGCGCAAAGTGTGAGGTGTAAGGTGGCACAGTGGAGGACACTTGTGCTTGCCCCCAGCAGGCCCATGTCAAAGGACCTTGACTGAAGAGGTGACGAGGTTTTCAGCCAGGAGGGTTGGTAAGTATGTTGTGGTGCATCACTATGGAATGCTATACAGCCTTTAAAATATTACCTAATAAGGTTTTAATGACATAGACAAGGCTCTCTACAAAATGCGCTGCTTCTCCATGCTTCATGCCTGTCCACACAGTACATAGCTATCAGCTATTTGAGGACGAGACCTGAGTAGTATGGAGAGGACTGGAGAAACCATGTGACCAGCTCCCTGCCCTTCCAAGGGTATCTGCCTCCCCTAGAAGGGGAGCTTCGAGTCAGCCTTCCTTGAGCTCAGGGAACAAAGGTGAGGAGGAAGATTTCCAGGGCTCCATATGACCTCAGTGCAGCCAGTGGAGTCAGACATTTACCCAGGATGTGCTGCATGGGTTCCAGCCCAGCAAGAGGCACCCACAGACCTTGAAGACAAGGCTTTGAACCAAGCAGAGACCTGAGGCAGAGAGAGCAAGGCCTCATCAACCACGAAAGCCTTCCAAGCTCTGGAAGTGTTCTCTGCTCATTCTAACTACATGGAAAATTCAGTTCTATGTAGCCCCTTTTAAAACTTATTTTCCTCTCTTGATTTAATAAAAGCTGGAGCTGTACCATTGTTCACAGGTAGGCTGGGACCCAGTTCCATGAAGGGAAAGCAAGCTGCCTGCGTCCACAGCCCAAGAGACCCCATTACTCTCCAGATTGCTTTTCCATGGGCTACAAAGAAGCTACAATCAAGAGGTCCTGTGGTGCTAGTGGTTTTGTTCTTCCTTCTCTCTTCCCCTACCTTCTTGGAATATGTTCGGTGGAAAGAGGAGCCCGGAGATAAAAGGGAAGAACTGTCCTGTCCACTGAAACCTAAACTCAAGCGCAGGCCCCACTAACACACACACAGCCCATGCATCCGGCAGCAGCATTCCCATCTCATGCCAAACCAGGCCACTGTCCTCATGCTGGATGGCTCCCTCCAAACCCCAGTGGGGCAAGTCTCCACTCCAGCACCTGATCCTACCCCTCCCCTGTGACAAGGGACAGTTTCCTGTCCACATCTTCCTTGACTCTCAGCAGCAGCAAACTCGATGGGTCCCTTCCTCCTTTGGAAGCATGCTGCTCTCTGGCATCTGAACAGTACATCTCAGGGTGCCCATCTGCTGGGAAGATGGGCTCAGAGTTGCTTCCCTCACGGTCACTGCTTCCAGCCCCAGAGAGACACCTCACCCAACTGCACCCCCTGCCAGGGCTGGCGTATAGGCTGTCGCATCCTCTGCTGGGGATGACCTGAGAGGAGGTCCCAAGGCTCAGCCCCTTGCCTCCATTTGGGACAGCTCCAAAGGCCATCCCCACCCCAGAGAGCCCAAAGGATGATGGGCTGAGACCTCAGTTGCAACGTGTTACCGGCCAGTGCCTCCCTCTGCCCAGCTCTGCCTCCTTCTCCTCTGTAGATGTGTCTCCTGAAGTCACTCCCTAGTAAACATCCTGTACCCAGCTCTCCAATTCAGATTTTGTTTCCAGAAAACCCAACTTAAGACAGTTGGTACAGGAGCAGTCCCAGGAGACAGACTCTACAGGGGATCATTGATTCAGCTCTTTCACAGTTCCCAGCAACGTACCCAGCACTGGCATCCAGCCCTGCCCCCTGCACTGGCACACATGTAAGCATGCTGGTGGTGAGCAGGGACCAGAGGCCTGCAGCAGAGGACACGTGGGCCGGGCAGCATCCCTACCCTTGAGAGGTGAAGAGAAGAAGCGAGTATTAGGATTAGGGAATGGATGACACTTGCTGAGGTCATGAGTTCATTGAAGAAAGAAAATGACAGGCTCAGGGTGATTAATTACCAGCTCGAGGCAAAATGTGAAGCTAAAGGGGCCTCCCTGACAGTTTGAAGGGAACTTGAATCTCTTGCATCTGAGAACAGAGAGAGGGACTCAAGCTCAGGACTTAATGGTAAGCGTGCCAAGCTTTGAGAGGACAGGCTTCTCCACCCTCGAAGGCCCCCCACACCACGGTCAGGGCCCAGTGTGCAAAACATGGGGCCTATGACTCAGAATGGGGGATCTGGTGGCACACCTCCTAGTCCCTGAAACTGCCAAGAGGAGTAATCCACTCCCTTTCTGGCAGACGGTACCCCACATGATGCCAGGCTCTGCAGCAGCCCAAACTCGGTGGGAGCCACATAAGACAATGCCTGTCTCCCAAAGGTGCCCACCTCCTTTCTGGCCACCAACCCAAGCACTAGGATTCCACCCAGCCTAGCCTGGCAGGGAAGGTACTGGGCCTGGGAAAGGAAGAGAAAGATGGCATCCCTGAGCTACAGGGCCCACAGGCATGCCCCTGGGAGCAGGGGGTATACACTGGGCTAGATTTAGGGGAGCTGTGTCAAAGGCTAGAGAAGTTGGAGAAGGGAGGAAGTACTGAGACAGAGGGCTTCCTGGGATATGGGATTTAACACTCTGGCCAGGACCCGGGAAAGTGGGGCTCACAAACATGGCTCCTGGAAGCTTGCAGGGAGTGGTAGCTCACATTCAGGATTGTGAAGGTACTAGAGTTGCCAAAACAGATGCTTTAGGCAGAGCACAGAGGACCCAAGAATGGGCCTGTTTGAGTGATAAACTATGTAGGGAGGAAATCACCAGGGGTCTGTGTTCCCCGAGAGGGCTTAGGGATGTGCCACCCATTAGTGAGGAGTGAGGAGTGGCCCCAAAGGCCCTGAGCAGCTCAGTGCTGGCTGTCTACACAGGCCTGACAGCAGGAAATGCTGCACAGAACTAGGCTCCCCACTGGCAGTGAAGAGACAAGCCCACCCAAGCAGATGCTGGGGCATCTCCTGATGTTAGAAACCAGGTGTGCATGTGAGCATAAGGAGCCGAGTGGCAGCCAGCAGCACCCAGCACCCGACTGCAGACAGCTGCAGAGATAAAGAGCATGGTGTTCCCAGGGGCAAAAGAGACAGGCCAAGGGCAAGGGGGTCGTTTACATCATATGTCAGAACAAACCAGGGTTGGGAGATTATAAGACTGAGGAAAAAAGCTCCGCTGAAAAGCCCCAGGCCCTTGCCTCACCAGGTTTTAAGCCAGGTTTCAATATGAAGCCACTGATGGGGAGAGAAAATGAGCTCCAGGAGGAAGCCTCAAAGCATCAGGGCAAACACATTCAGTCATCATCCTCAGTCCTTCCCTAAGAGCCCTAGAGCCACTTACCTGGCTAACATGTGCTGGGGGTGGGGATACCCAGGTTCTCAAGGACTGTTAGATGCTGATCCTGAGCCCTTTGTCAGAGCGGGGCATGGAGAGACCAGGTACCAATAGAGTCGTGGCCTGGCCCAGCTCACACTGGGCCCACAGGGCCCTGGACTGACCTGCGGGGCTCCAGCGCTGAGCGTTGGTGCCTAAGGGTTGACTGTGACCCCGTCTCTTCTCCCCAAGGTCTTTCTGCTCCAGTGGGGATAATCAGTGTGAGCTGATCCCCAAATGTGTCCACAGCCCTTACTCCAGATTGCCCTCCATCTTGACTCAGCATCTCCTCACCTCTCCCAGGCATCTCAAAGCCACCATGTTCCAAACTCTTCCTTCCCCATCCAGACCACACTACCTTGTCCCAGCTCCACCTGCCATCTGAGACCAGGCTCCTCTGGCCAGGACAGACACAAAGGCTCCCTGCTGTCACACAGTCTCACCCACCCACTGCATCCAAAGCAGTCATCTTTCCAGAGATCAGACCTCATCCTTCCCTGGGTCCCCATCCACGTGGAATGAGATCCAAGGCAGGGATGGCTTTCAAAGTCTTGCCTAGCCCATGCCCTGCCTGGCTGCCCAGCCCAGGGAGCTGTAAGTGCTAAATAAAGATTCGGGGGAAAAAAAAAGATTCGGGGGACTATCTCTGACTTCCACATCCTGAACTGCCACCTCTCCTCCCTTCTTCTTTCTTCTCCTTCTCAAGCACCAAAGCTGTGAAAGCCCACCTCTCTGTTTCTGAAGAAAGCCACTAGGGTGTGGGCATTGATGGTCTCACTCCTGCATTATAAAAAACACATAAAGAAGGCAATGCTCTAGTCCAAGAAAAAACTCTGATGTGGTTTCTGGCAAAAAGGCCAGGCCATGAGGCAGTCAAGTACTGTTAGGCAAAGAATTACTTCCATATTTTTTTCAATAGGCACCAAATCAAGGTGTGTTAAAAATAAATAAAAATAAAAACAACTTTGCCTAATACTCCGTCAACACCTTGAGCATATATCTAACATCATGTTATTTAAAAGTATCTTACCTGTTACCTTTCTTTCTTCTCCCCTTAAACTGTGAGCTTCTGAGGGCAGTTACACGACCAGTTATTCTCTGACTCTTTTACCTCCAACTGAGCATTGAGCAAATGCCCAGGGAGTGACAAAGGCACAGAAGAGGCCGGCAGAGTCCCGCCTCCTGAGGCCACCCTCAGCCCTGCTCCCATGAGGGATTCACACGCAGGTTGCAGCCCCCACATCTGCCCCCTGCCCACTGGGCTGCCGGCTGTGAGGTCTCCAGGGGAAGGCTTGCCCAGGCCAGCCCAGCCTCACACCAACACCAGCCTAGGTCTTCGCCCCAGAAAGCGTATGGTGTGGCCTGGCTGGCTGGGCTCCTCCCAGGTGTGTAAGGAATGACTCCTCTCTCTGAGGCTTCATTTTGAAAATATATTTAGTAACTTCTAAACAAAATATGCCAACCCTTCCAGTTTTATTTGTTTAGTTAAATTAATTCTATTTTAATATTTCCATTAGCCATTTAATTTATTCTAAAACCTGGCACTGCAAAGTAAAAAAAAAACCTCTCAAATATTGACAGACAGTAAAGTAAATGTCGCCCAGCTACAACCATCTGCTTTCCTCCAAATTCCTTAAGATGAAGAGTATGCCACCATCATCTATTTCTGAGCCTTCTGGGCCTGTGGTATAGCTCCCAGGCCTCCCCCACCCTAAGCCAGCTCACAGGGAAGAAGGAAAAAGGGTCTGGAGTGAAAATGAGAAAACCTACACAACAAAGAGAAGTGGAGTAAGCCTGGGTAGGGTGTGGAAGCTTGCTTACTGCCCACTCCATCAGCAGCCCTCTGGTATCCTTGGTGCTGAGCCTGCTCCCACCTCATGCCCCCACTCCCTCAGGCCCTGCCCTGGGATGAGAGTGTCCTCCTGCCCTGCTAGCCGGCATAGGAGGGGAGCTGCAGGCTGCCCAACCATCACCGCGCCCTCACAGAGGAAGGGGCTAGCCAGAGGGCTCAGAGCCCTTCTCCTGTACCTCCCCACAACAGCTTCAGCATTGGGGGTGACGATGGAACCCTGGCTTCAGGGCAGTTCCCCATAAGCCAGGTGCTACGTGGTGTGATGGAAAGTCCTCAGGTGTAACAGCTGAGGCAACAGTGAGAGCTGTGGGTGCTTGAAACCTTCATTGTCACTACAGCCAGAGCATAGCGTTCGCTGTGGGGCTGGGATGTGTCACCCAGACCATAGCAGGGGCCCAGGAGGCTGTGGCAACACTGACCCCACTCTTCAGATGCCCAGCGACTGTGGGAAGCAAGGCTGTCCCCTGGGCCACTGCTCCCTGAGTCAGGAGTACAGATTAGATGGGGGACCAGAGAGGGAAGCCCAAGACACTTGCAAACCTGCCTGTAAGTTTGAATGTGCCTGTGTTTCCTCGCTGAAGCAGAGGAGTACGTGACACACACAGGAACCAAAGGCGGGACAGACAGCCTACTTGGAGGATAGGAGAGGTTCCAGGGAACCTAGCCCTGGAGCAGACTTCTGCAAGGTAGGAAGTGCTCCAGCAGGAGAGGATATTGCGAGTGCAGGGTGAGGAGAGGGAGCAGTCACCCAGGTCAGGGAACACCAACAACTTGCTTGGCTGGAGCACAAGGGATGAGAAGGTATGAACAGGGAAGGCCAAGCCCTAAGACTGGGAAGAAGGCACAGAACTTAGCTCGAGGGTGGGGAGCCAAGGCAGGTTTTAGCCTATGGGTGGAAGAGCGGGGAGGGGGTGGGGGGAGGCAGTGTTCCAGTGTGAGACCCAGACACACCCCTGGGAAGGGGGAGCTTAGCTGAGAAGGAAATGCTGAAGAGAGTGAGAACAGCAGGTGCAGGAAGGCCTGGAAGACTTCTCCAAATAAAGGTCTGCCCTACACCTTCCTTGCATCTGTGCAGTCCCACGGACCGGGCCCCAAGGGAACAGTCAGACAGAGACACCCACAAACGGACAGGGACATGTGGGGAGGAAGTGACCCCTTGGATTCAGGAGGGGCCCTCAGTGGGTGCTGCCAAAGGAGAACAGGCTCAAGAAAGTCTTCTGACCTTTGGTGCCATAAATGTTTACCGAGCACTACTGTGTGCAGCACTCTGCTGAGCAATGGGGGAGACAGTTGTGAGCAGAAAAACTGTCACCCTGCCCCATCAGCTCAGGGCTCTCCCTCGCACAGGGAGACAAGATGGGAACAGAAGAACTGCACAACTCAAGTGACAACTCAGGGGTGCAGCCAAGAAGACATTGTGCCAAGAAGACATGGTGGAGTGTGAACAATGAGGAAAGAGTCCTCCTGGGCCCCTGAGCCTGGCTTCGCTACCAGGCCCCCAACCAGGCCCTGTATTCAGGTGGCTTTTCCTTCCCTGGCTGGTTTCCTCAACCCTGACACCAGAGGATCAAAAACATGTGTTCAGACAGCAGCCTGCCCATGGCCATCGTTCTCCCACATAAGCCTCACGACAACCTTAGGTGTGAAGACCACACAGGTGAGGAAAGGAAACAGAGTTGAGGTACCTTGTACAAGAACACAGAGCAGGGGAACAGCAGGTTGTCCCAGCCCAGATCCCCTGGTCCATGCCCCACACTCTGCCCCCAAGACCCCCTTCTCAGCCATGAGACCCCAGGCGTGAAGACTCCAGCCTGCTCTTCCAAGACACATGTGTCTCCCAGATCCACTTTATCTCATCCCCCCACATGCTGCATACCAAAGAAATACCACAAAACACATCTTAGCGACATTTGTTCCATTTTTAATCTACACATTTGGGTCTTCAGTTATCTTAACAGGTTCTGCCGACCTCACCCTGGGAATTTAACAAAGCCAATCTTGCAGCTCAAAAGCAGGAAGAAGAAGTGTGTTCACAGCCAAAAGAGGAGTTCATAAATTTTCAGAAAGTCACTAGATGTGTGTAATTTATGGCTGAGTCCCTAAGGAGCAGAGAGATGGTTGTGAGGAGACAATCTGGTGAGAGGAGACCAAGCAGCTTGGGGTTCTCAAGGATGGCAGGAGTGAGCAGTGATGGGCTGTGGGCCCAGGAGCAGGTCAAGAGAAATGGGCTAAGGCCACACTCTTCAGTTCCTGTGTCAGAACATCTGTGGGCTCAAGCACAGTGAGCACGTGCAGGATGGCAGCCTCAGAACACACGAGGGCCCCAGGCACCACTGAGGGATTGACAGCTGCCAGGCACACCAAGAACTCCTGGAGGTTCAATGTGGCCCTTCCTGCTACAGCAGGAATCTAAGGTGCCTGAAGACAGTGACATCACTAAGGCTGGGCTGATGATCCTGGGGCAGGGCAACTGTGGATGCCTGGGTAACAATCACCATGTCAGCCACCCAGATTCCACCCAGATACACGTGGTCATTCCCACCCCCATGCACAGGTCAGAGATTGTCCTTTGTGTAAGATGGCCCCCGAAATGGAGTCAACAGTCAGTCTTGGTGCAGGGAGTAGAAAATAATAAAGGAAAAGCTTTTCAGGCATCTCAGGACACATTCCTCAAAGATACCCTGAAACGTTTGTATACCCATTTTCCAGCAAGGACACACTGAGGTCTCGGCAGCTCTGACCTTTTCAAGGTCACACAGGTGGTGAGTGGTAGAGATAACTTCAAGTCCACATCTGATCACCTCCACCAGCAGCTTCTCTCTATGCCGAGCAACAATCAGACCACGGTGCTTGGTTGGGTACACATTTGCGAGTTCATTTCCTGGTCATGCTTTATATATTCTCTTGCATGTGCCAAATATTTTACTTTAAAAGAGAATAGAGAAAATGTTTCAGAGCCAATCGAAAGCAGAGCCTTCCTCACCTTTCACTCACAGGGCTAAGCTTGAGGAGGAAGCTCACTGAGGTGGGGGTGAGGGGGTGGGGGAGTGGGGGTGGGAATTTCTGGATCTTCCCTCTCATCAGGCTGTGAGCTCACCTGTGCCTCCTGGCCCTCCAGGCTTCTGGGGTACTTTCTGGTGCTAGCACTCTCAGTCAGTCCCATATCCGTTCTGGATACGCCACAGCCATCATGGGGAAGGAACCCATGGCTAGGAGAAGTGGGTGCTGCTGGGCCTGGGTCTCAAAACTGGGGCAGAGACTCTGCCACTATCAGATAAGTTTCAGCCCCAGGTTGCTGTGATCTGCTGGGACGCTACGATTCCCTGCCTACAGGTCTCCTAGAGCTCTCTCACTATCAGGATTATTAGCCATCTTAGAAAGGGAAGTAAGAATCCCCAGGGGAGACAACTCTTGTGGACCAGGCATGCAGCCCACCCATCATAAGAGCTGCCCTCCTAAGATAGTCGAGGTCTAGGTCACAGACATTTCAGGGACAGAGGGTTGGAAGGAGGGACAAGTGAAGAGGACAATGAGCTTGATCAAGAGCAGCCATCCAGTGACATGACAGTGTGGCCTGTCGTGGGAGAGGGATGGGCAGCAGGACCTGGCTGCTGGGAGTAGCTGTGGGTAGACAGGGTCTTCATCACGGGGCAGGGTCAGCCTGGAGGTGGGAGTCACTGGAGGGCTACCTTGGAAGCCAGCCCAGCCAGAGGCAACTGCTACTCCATGCACAGGCAGGCCCGGACCTGAACAGGAAGGCAAAGACATGAGATTAAACTGCGAAGAGGCCAGAGGAGCCTCGAGTGAGCAGAACCATGTGCAAGCCTGACCATGGAAGATCAGGCAAGATGCTCATCTTCTCTGAGCCTGGTTTTCTCATCCTTCTAGCGAGATTGACATTTCCCATCTAGCAGAAGTGCTGTAAGGATGAAGCGATCTCCATAGATGATACTGAGACACATAGGTGATATGGCAACTGCTGGTCACTGAAGATCCTCTCTGATGGCTTCCTGTACGACAGTGGCATAATAGTCACTTCACAGATGAGACAACTGAGGCTCGGGAAGAGAAGTAACTAGTGTGGTAGCTAGAAGTAACTAGGCCTCCCCAGCTCCAAAGACACTGCCCTTTCTCTTACACCAGTCGTTTTTTTTTAGCATAAGCCTATCTATTCAGCTCTTCCCTTGCAGAAATAAGAAGGGGGGATATTTTAAGTCTTCAAATATTCATTCTTTGAAATTCTGGGAAATCATTCCAAAACTGTAGCAGTTGCAGACAGGAGGCCAGGAGGCCAGAGTGAGGTATGGCCTCACTGACAAGGTTGGGCCCATCCCCCTCAGAAGCTTACGGGGAGTCCCTCTGTGCCCCTTGACCTCCTTCTCAGGGCAGCTACCAGAATGTTTCATTATTCACAGATACCCCCTCCTGGGCAGATTGAGGGCAGACTGTGGCCTCTGGCCACCCCTGACCTCACATGTTGCCTTGGGGGTTGACCCCAAATCCTCCATCTTGTCAAGGTCACGAATGGCATCATTTTTGCAAGGGACAGTGTCTCAGAGTCTCCCCCAGTCTGTCAGAGGAATTAAATCACAAGTCCGCCAGGGCAGAGGCAGCTGACAGGCATGAAGTCTCCATCAATCTTTCCATAAGACAGTTCAGGCTCCAGCTGAGAAGGATTTATGGGCTGAACAGGACATGGGACAATGCCATCCTGCCCAGGCCCCTCCGGCAGCCTTTTCCCACGATCCAGAAGGCCAGCCCATGGGGTGCTCACTGCTGTGGGCAGAAGAGGTTTCCCCACAGGCACCTAGGCTTGCCAACGGCCCCACTTGCTTTTCGTTGCCTCCTGCATGTGTTCCTAGTGTGCAGAAAACGTGCATTCCTTTTTAAACCAAGGGAGAAAAGAAAGCAATAAGGTTGGTTGTTTTGTTTTGTTTTGTGTTTTGTTCTTCAGCAAGTAGTTCTCAAGTGCTAAGAACCTCACAGGCACCTTCCACCAGCCTGCAGGAAACAGGGACATGTGGCAGACAGCCTGGACATGTCTGATTTCCTAGGGCATCCACATAAAAAGCCCTTCTTGTTCCAGGAACAATGCTGTGCTGAGAATAGGCACAGACCTCCCCTAGAGAAACCTGAGTGGGATTTCAATCACAGCCGGACTGCAGCTGAGCTGGCTACCCCCATTCAACCAGCCTCCCTCTGCTCACCCCACCCCCACAGCTCTGTGCCCCCCACCCCTCTCTCTCCACCCCTCCAAGCTCTAGACATTCTGGGCCCCTGGGCTCCAGCCTAAAAGACTGGTTATTATCCATGCCATTTTGGTCAGAAAAGTCTGGGTGCTTAGAGAAGGCCTTGGTGGCCTGGGAGGAAGCAAATGTGGGTGCCCCAAACTTCTTCACCTCTCTACCTGCTCTCCTACCTGCCTGCATGACCTTGGCAAGTTGCCTTACCTCTTTGTGCCTCAGTTGCCTAATCTCTACAGAGGGGTAACAATAGCACCTGCCTTGCATCATGGAGAAAAGGAGAAAAGGCAGGGTAATTAGTCAGGACCTGCCTTGAGCACCTATGCATTCACAGTTACTGCTCTCTACATTAATATTTTACCCTTCAGCAGCAAGTACTGAGCCCCATCTGAGTCTCTGTGCTTGAAGCTGCTACTCTAATGAACACTGATCCTTCATTGCCACCTTAGACTCTACCCACAATTTGGTATGTCAAGATAGTAATTATCCTCACCACGTGAAAGATAAGAAACCTAACCAATTCCCTACCTCATCAATGAGCGTCTCTCTGCAGGGCCAGCCCCAGCCAGGCAGAACACAAAAATGAAAAGTCCTTGCCTTGATTTAGGCAACCTTGTACTTTTACAGAAGAAAAATAGGTCACTTTTAAGTCACGGGCCACCTGAGACCAGTTGATCAGAGCTGCCCGGAGCAGTGTGTTTAAAAGGATTTTGAAGCTACCTATCAGTTGAGAATGAAAGTGCTCTGTGGTGGATTAGTTATGCCTGCCATGGGCAAAGGAAGGACCTGATATAGTGGGTTAGATACAGGTGGTAGTTTAAGGTGCAGCTAAAATTAGAACCCAGGTCTCTTGATCCCTATGTAGTGAGCACAAACATAGCACCACGAAAGTGCCTGGAAATTAATTTAAAAATTAAGGAAAACTTTACAGTTTTCACTTTCTGTTATGATGAAAATGTCACCATTTGCTATGAACTGAATTGTATCTCCCCCAAATTCATATGCTGAATCCCTAACCCAATCCCCAGTGTGAGTATTTAGGCATAGGGTCTATAAAGAGGTAGCTAGCGTTAAATGAGGTCATAAGGGTGGGGCCCTGATCTGAAAGGAGTGGTGTCCTTATAAGAAGAGACACCAAAGAGTGTCTCACTTGTGCACATGCTCTCATGGTCATTCTCTCTCTGTCTCTTTCCACCCTTATACGAGGACACAGTGAAAAAGCAGCCATCTGCAAGCCAGGAAGACAGAGGTCACCAGAGCCCCATCATGCTGGCACCCTGGAGTATCTCAGACTTCGATACTCCAGAACTATGAGAAAATAAGTCCTATTGTTTAAGACACACACTGTCTGTGGTCTCCTATAATGGCCGCTTGAGTAGGAGAATACAGCACTTCTACATCGTTGCTGAGCCACCAGAACATGGGATGTATTCCCATGTCCCACCTCCCCCAAAGGAAGCAGTCATTTCTCCTCCAGGAAGCTGAGGGAAGTCCCAGTTCCACCCCTGACCTCCGCCCCCTGCCCTTGACCTTCCTCAGGAGGATGGTCGCCCTCAGCAGTCTTCCTTCCTGAGAATCTAAAGGGAAGTGAGAGATGGGCAGAAGCTTTGGAATAGCCCACATTTCAAAACCTCTGTGTCCTCAGAGCATCTGCTTGGGCTCCTAAATTCAGACCCATCTTCCACCACCCACATCCAATCTTTGAAATAACCAGCAATCCTGAAGCCACCCATCTCTTTCCCACCACAGAGAAATGAAGCTCCCAGCTCCTGTGTGGGTGGGCAGATCAGTGGCACCAGTGGAAGTCCTAGTCCTGTGTTTGTCCCCAACGGGTCAGCCAATGCATATGGCGGGCTGACCATGATTGACTGGCACTCACTCCTTCATCCATCAGGGGTCACTGCATGCTTCATCAGGGTATTTAATGCTAGCTCTGTGACTGCACTTTGTGCCCATGGATCCTGCCAACCACACCTCTCAGAGACTCATGCCCAGTCTGAAATGGGGCTGTAGGTGGCGGGCCCTGTCCACAGGGTCCCAGGAAGATATAAAGTGTGTACAATGCCAGTGCCAGTGCATGGGGGCACTGCATGATGTTAGGTGTAGTCATTCTCATCATTTTGCTCTGTACCAGGCACTTTCCACATGCAGACTCATTGAATGCTGTGTGATCCCTGAAAAGTGGTATCATTAACCCAACCCAGGAAATGAAGAAACTAGGGTCCTAGGAGGTCAAGGCCATGTGAACAATCTGAGAAAAAGTTCCATTTCCAGAACCCAGATGGTGCATAGGACAGAAGTAGCGCATTCTGGCATGTGCTACTCAGGACCTGAGGAAGGAAATGTGACAGGATCCAAGCAGGAGCAAGAGAGGATGTGGTAAGAATTGGCAAGACAGGGGAGAGAACCTGAGTACCTGGCTGAAGAGGGTGCTGGGCACAGGAACAGCTCTTCTTGATCTGAGCTCCCAGCAGGAGCCCAGGGCAGGAGGGAGATGAGCAGGCATTTTCCTGACTCCTGGGTGCCAGGCTTTCCTCACATTCTTCTCCACAAAGATGCCTGATACCTGGCCACACAGGACCTAGGCTGTGGGCTTCAGGGTTGGTCTCTCCCCCACCAAGATGCTCTGAGGCTACAGCCTGCAACCCTGAGGGGCCTGCGGCAGCTGTACTAAACAACAGCCTGCTTGCCCTTTCCTCAGATAAGAGAGCCAGACTTTCCGAAGCAGCTGAGGCCACAGTTCACGGGATGGCCGGCAGTCAGAGAGAGAAGGCAACGCCTGCAGAAAGGAAGGGTCCAGGCCTCCTACCACCATGGGACACCTGACAATCACCTTAGTCTCCATACATCCTGGGGCTTCAGTTGCCCAGGCTTCTGCCCTCCTGCCACCCCACCTCAGGCCCCAGGTCTCTGTCCAGAGAGCCTGTGAATTGTACATGAAGCACCATTTTGAAAATAAAGCACAGCATGCTGCCTCTGAGCTCTAAACACAGTCTGGCCATTGAAGACAGTTACCCATTTCAAAGTGTTACCACACCCATTATCTGCCTTTTCAAAGGACCTGTGAGGTAGTTTGGGGACAGTGCCATTCTATCCGTTTGGCAGGTGAGAAAATTGAATCTTCACCTATTAGCATATTAGGGTAATTAATGCTGGCTGCTGTAACAACCAAAAAAAATGTGGTTTAACATACTACGAGCATATTTCTTATTCATGCAAAGCCAGTGCAGATGCTCTGATCCCCAGTTCTCTTGGAAGTTCAGGGATCTCAGCTCCTGTCATTTTGTGGGAGCATTGTCTTTAAGTGTTTCGGGGGTCCTCTTCTAAACTGCCTCATTATGCCCATCAATGAGTGAAAATGTGGAGAACTGCATAGGATGTGGCTTTGCAGGGCCTGAAGATTAGCACACCCTGCCTTGCTGCCCACATCCCATTGGCCAAAACAGTCACATGTCTCCAGCTTTACTACAAAGGAATCTGGAAAATGTAGTTTAAGCGTGTCCACAAAGAGGTACTGGCACTGGAGACATCTGGCCAGTTCACACAGGCCCCAGGTTAGACATCCAGGCTCCGGCTCCCTGTAACCCACCACCCATCCTCCTAATGGGTTTCCCCACATACATCCTCTCTGAATCTACTTCTGGGACAGAGACTGAATCAAGACTTCAAACTGAAAACCCCACATGTAGCTTTAGCTACAGGATGTTTGATTAATTAAATACCAGAGAAGTGTAAAGAGACAGGAAGACATTTATATTCACCAAAGAGGAAATTGCAAGGAGGGAGATTAAAACCACATTTGAATTATAGAAAAAATAATTGGCAAAGTTCCTGGAATCCAGTACATTTCTGTTGCTACTCAGGTGGAATTCTCTCCCCAACTGCAAAGCAATGCACACATGTCAGATTCCAAGGGGCCCAACTTAATTACAATCTAGTTAGATATTAAAGCTGCAGCTACTCAAGTGCAGCAACAGTTGCCTAATTACCAGGATTCAGGAGGGAGTATGTAACCAGTTTTTTAAAAAATATCTCTTCCATGTAGCACCTTTCCACAAGAGCCCCTGGAATCTTTCCAAACATTAATCTCTTCAAGAGGTCCCAGGTATGTGAACTTCTGTGATTGATAAAATTTGGAGTCTGTCAGCAGAAAAGCTGTGACTTGGACACAGAACCACGGAACTGTGAGGCATTGGTTCAAGGTCCAAACTACAAAATAGGAAGGGCAGAGTGAAGGTGCCCAGGGTGGAGAGGAATGTTCTGGGCAGGCAGGGTGGGTTGGTGGTCAGAAGACCTGGAAGTCTGTCTCAGTTCTGGCCGGCTTTGAGTTCCAGAACACTCATGTCACTGCAAAGAAGTGCCTCCCAATGAGTCAGCAAGAGGCTCCCAGGTTGGAGTGTCTGCACAGCAGCTAAGACATCAGGACCTGGGGGAACGGGTCAGGAGGCCCAATCATGGCCCCCAGTGCCTTTGAGCACAAGATGAGAAGCCTTGGTCTGGAAAGAGAGCCTGGGGTGTGGAGGCCGGAGGTGGAAATACTACCAGGCAGGGGAGCAACAAGTGGGATCCCCTCCACCTCTGAAGGGAGGAGACACCTAAACAGGTCACAGTGACAACTGGGGATGGAATGCTCCAGAAAGAGGGAGAAGCATCTACAAAGAGCATTTGAAACAGCCTGGCCACTCCAAGCACAGCAGGGGCTTCAGCATGGCGAAGCAGCTGGCAGGTAAGTAGGAGTGGTGAAGGCTGGGAAGGGGCTGGCACTGGAGCCACAGCTGAGCCCCAGGGTCTGGGCTTCCCCTCACAGGGGAGGCATTCTCAGAGCTGGCCCTACCCTCACAGTATCTCCCAATATGAACACCGTCTTCCAGGCCATGGAGAGCAGCTGCACCTACTGTGTTCTCACTTGTCCATGACAACCTCTGATACTGTGTCCAGACCTGGCTGCCAAAAATTCTCCAAAATCATCGCCTCCACTGCAGGCCAGTTCCCACTAGCTTCTCTCCTGCAAAAAGAGAGCATCAAAATCTCAGCCACCTGCCTCAGCCAAGAAGTGAACAGTGAGTCCCCTGCCCAAATCTGACCTATCTTCCACAGCTTCTCAAAACACCTGTGCCTCCTTGCAGGCCCAACCAGACGTCCCTCTTCAGTAGCCTTTCCTGGGGCAGGACTTGCCTTTTTCCTACAACCTGGGCCTGCCCCACACAGGGCCTCACCCAACTCTCTCACCACTGATGTTAAAATGTCGGTCTGTCTGCAACACAGCGCAGCCTGGGATGGTGCCCACAGATGCTGGGTGGATCATGTGAATGATCTAGCAAATTGGTGGAGAGATGGGAGCTTGACAAAACTACTTCCTGATGCAAAAACCTTTTCACAAAAATACTATTTTCTTCATTCTTTCCTTCTCTCTTCATTCAAACAATTTTTAATTGCTATCAGTATGACCCATGGTTTATTTGCAGACATGGAGCAGGCAAAAACAGGAGAACATCCAGAGAGAAAATGGCCTTCATCTTCTCTGGATTGAAAGGATATGTGGGTGTAATGGTTTCAGGCTACTTTTATGGCAAAACCATTTGTGTTATCTACTGCTGTGTAACAAATGACCCCAAAATTACCAACTTAAAACAATACACATTTATTACCCCACAGTTTCCGTGGGTCAGAATCGGACTTGCTTAGCTGGAGGCCTCTGGCAAGGATCTCTCATAAAGATGCAGTCAAGCTGTGAGCAGGCTGTGTAGTTTTCTCTGGTGGCTTGACAGGAAACTCTGCCTTGAGGATCTCTCACAAGGTTTTGACAGGCTGTGGCCTTTGGCCATGTGGGCGGCTCCACAGGGCCACTTCCTGACATTACAGTTGGTATCCCCATGAGTGATCCAACAGGGCACAAGAGTGCCACGTCCAGCGCGGCTAGTCAAACAGGCCGGAGTGGAGGCGATGGAGGATTAAGAAAAGATAGACAAAGAAGTACTAGAAAGTGAAAGTGGGGGTTAGGTGGACAACTGTCTCCTGATGGGAGGGCAGTGACCCAGTCTAGTAGCCATGGTTTATTTATATAGCCTTGCTTATGCGGGGGGCGGAAAGGGGAGGAGGAATGGCCTTGGGCAGCAAACATTTTGTGTATCAGCTGCGGGATGTTTTTCGCCCAATGTATCGAAACTCAGGATGTTTTGCACCCAATGTATCAGAACTCAGGATGTTTTATCACCAGTGTACCGAAACCACCTCCATATGCTGATATGCTGTGTCAGCCTTGCAAAAACACAGCCAGAGAGTGTGCCTTGCACCAACCTCTCCTCTACAGCTCTGGAAGGTGATCTTGGTCTCCAGCATGTTCCCCTTTTCTTTTTTGTAAACGCAGCTGATGCACATCTGTGGCTATTTGGATGAGTTCCCCACAGAGCCCTCGGCAGACTGGCAAGCAATTATGGCCAGCATAGCTAGGAACATGTGGTCAGGGGTTGGGGGTTTGTTCTGGCCCTGTAGCATCTCTGTAGCCCTTCCAGCCAACATCTTCACTTGCCCCCAAGTCGGGGTGTTGACTTCCCGCATCTGCCTGGCATGAGGGAACCTCTCTTTTTTGGTCAATCGCAGGCACTTGAACCATTGGGTAGTCTCCTCCATACTGCCTGACAGGTCTCTCTGGCACCCACACCGGACTGGTTGCTGTTTCTGGAAAAACACAAACATAACTTCTCCCCCATGTTAACACCTGGTCAGGACCTTTCCAGGTTCCTGAGAGAACATCTTTCCACATGACCCGAGCTTTGGGCTGTGGAGTGGTAGTCACATAATGTCTTTCTGCTGCCATGAAGGCTTGTTCATTGCAGTTCAAAAAATTTAAAGTACAGATACCAAAGTTAAGTTGATTCTGGGGGGGTGTCGGTGGATACCTGCCATCTCCCCCTTTTTGTTTATCAATTTAGAGTTTGAGCCTTTGATTAGCTCCTTCTATTATAGGTTGTCCTTGAGGATTGTAAGGAATACCAGTACGGTGGTCAATATGATACTGGTTGCAAAATTTTGTAAACAGCTTACTGATGTAAGCTGGCCCATTATCCATTTAAAAAATTTTTGGAATTCCCAAGACTCGAAAACTCTGGAGACAATGATTAATGACATCTCTTACTGCTTCTCTGGTGTGACACAAGGCGTTTAAATATCTGGAGAATGTGTCAACTGTCACATGGACAAAGTGTAGTTTGCCAAATATTGGTATATGAGTCACATCCATTTGCCATATGTGATTAGGTTTTAATCCTCTAGGATTAATACCCAGCTGTAGGGTAGGAAGGTGAATAGTACATTGTGGACATGTTTTCACTATTTGGAGTGCCTGTTCCCTTGAGAGATTGAATTGTTTGCGAAGGCTTTGTGAATTTTGATGAAATTGTTGATGGGAATGTGCTGCTTCTTGTACCATGAAAATAAGGTGATCAACAATTTCATTGCTTTTTACTAATGGTCCTGGCAGTCCAGAGTGTGAGCAAATGTGTCCTATAAAAAAAATGGCTCTGTGCGGGCTCGAACTAATGATTGAAGTTTGGTAAAAAGGTGAAATAGTTCTTCATCTGACACATTGCCAATAATGGCAGTTTCAATATTTTTGGTAAGTTGAACTACGTATTTGCAGTCACTGATGAGATTAAAGCTAACTTGTTTATGTACTTCCAGAGCTAGGATAACACTTTGGATTTCTGCTCTTTGAGCTGATGTCTTTGGGGTAAGAATGATTTTATACTGGGACTTTGACCAATACCCTGCCTTGCCTTTGCTGGAGCCATCAGAAAAGATAGTGAGCGCTCCCAAAATAGGCTCATTGGAAACAATTTTGGGGAAAATAAATTCTGTATGCAAAGCAAATTGTACCAACTTTTGAGATGGGTAATGATTGTCAATTAGATTAGGTTAACCAACTATTGCTGTTTGCCAAGGTGTACAGTTTCCAAAAAGAGAAAGCACTTGTTCCTTAGTATAAGAGACTGTAAGAGCAGCAGGCTCTAAGCCTGATAACTGCTTGCAGCGATGTCGTCCCTTATTAATGAGGGTGGCAGTAGCCTCTGGATAAGTGGTAATTGTTCTAGCAGGAGAGTGGCTAAGATGTATCCATTCTAAAATTCCCTCGGATTGCCATAGCATTTCCGTAGAAGTATGTTTAGAAGGGAAGATCAGCAGAGTTATTCATCAGGATTTACCCGGTGCAGTACTGCTTTATGGATGGCTGATTCAACCAATGTCAGAGCATCTCTCGCCTCGGGTGTAAGGGTGCGAGGAGAGGCAGGATCTGGATCTCAAACAATGTCCCCAATTGTCCTGTGGTTATTTCTAAGGCGGGTCGTAACCAATTGACATCTCCTAACAATTTTTGGAAACTGTTAAGTGTTTGTAAATGGTCCAGGCATATAATAGGATGTTGTGGACAGAAAGTTTTGTTTTCTATAATTTGTCCTAAATTTTGGAATGGGGCAGTGTCGGGGTCCTGCCTCGGCGTTCCAGTGAACAGTACCTGAAGTGGGGGGCGAGGTTTAAGGAAAAAAAGAGACAAAGAGACAAAGAGGGTCCGGGAGGACTGGAAGCATTTTTGGCAACCAGCCTCGAGTTTATTTTTCCTCCCCAATATATACCTCCAGAGTACATGCAACACAGAAGGGATGAATATGCATTACTTCATTAAAAGTACATCATTAGCTATCCACTAGAAACCTGAAGGTCAGCGGAAAATTTAGAGGGTCAGTTTCCCAGGAAACTATCTTCTACAAACCCAGACAGCCCTCTATCTTATCGTGTCTTCTAAGGAACTGGCCTTCTCACTACATGCCTCAAGGTTAAGTAAGCATCCTCCAGGTGCAGAAAGGAGCAAGAAGCAAAACAAGTTATACTACAGTAAAGCCAGCCTGCATGGCTCCCAACAGGGCAGCCTCCTGGATCTTATCAGGGGCGATCAACAGACCTCTGTTTTTTAAGCTGATATCCAGATCCCCAAAAATCCGTAATAGGGTTTGTTTACTAGGGTGTGCAATAAGAATATCATCCATAAAGTGGATAATGTAAGCTGCTTTGTACAGTTCCCTAATCAGTTGGATAGCATTGTCCACAAACTTTTGACACAAGGGTGGGCTGTTAGTCATGCCTTGGAGTAAAACCTCCCATTGATATCTGGGTGTAGGTTGTACTTGATTAGTAACTGGTATCATGTAAGCAAAGCATTCTTTGTCCTTGGGGTGGAAAGGAATAGTAAAAAAGCAATCTTGGAGGTCTAAGATTATGAGGTGCCACTCAAGAGGGATCATAGCAGGACTTGGGAAGACCCGGCTGCAATGCTCCCATGGGCTCCATGGTTGCATTGACCACATGAAGGTCCTGTAGAAGCCTCCATTTTCCTGACTTCTTTTTTATTGGGAAAATAGGAGTATTCCATGGGCTGTTGGAGGGCTCAATGTGACCTGCTTCTAACTGTTGCTGTACTAGGTCTCAAATTACCTGTAACTTTTCCCGGGTTAGGGGCCATTGGTCAACCCATACAGGTGAGTCCGACTGCCAAATAATCTTATCGGCAGTCTCAGATCATAGGGTTGGGGACTGCCCTAAGTTATTAAAATCCTAATAACCTAACCCTTTTCGGTCATGCTTTCCTGAAGTGGGGACAGGCTCTTTACAACCTTGTTGATGTTTCCCCAAACCTTTTGTGGAGTCAAACCCTTGATTGAGCATCATTTGAGTGACATTATCTGTAGGACTGACAAGGAGCAAATCAAGATTACTTAAGACATCCCGTCCCCATAAATTTACCAGGATGCCCTGTAGAACATATGGTTGGAACCATCCTTGTTTTCCATCTGGATCTTCCCACTGTAAATATTGTTCACTGATTTCCGGGGTGGACACAAAACCTATACTATTTGGGTCCCCATATCAGGAGTTAATACCAATCTGGTAGCAGGACCAAGGTCCAATCCTGCGCTTCCTGGACTGGCTTGGAAGAGCTGTTGGACTGTCCTTCGCAAGGCATCCTCCTCTCTGGTGTAAGTTGTAGTGCACCTATTATGTGACAGGGCTGGGGGAAGCCCTGGCGACCGTTTCCCAACCTCGGGGCTAGTGGGTGACCTCGAGCATCCGTTTTAGAATCACACTCATTAGCCCAATGCTTTCTGGGTTCACATCGCGGACAGATCCCTGGGGCACTTGGAGCCGTAGGCTTAGGGCCCTGTCCCTTCTGTGGTGCCCTACATTCTTTGTCAAAATGCCCTGGCTTTCCACAAGTGAAACAACCCTGTTTGTTTCCTCCAAGAACTTCTTTAAGGACGGCGGCCATCGTTAGCCCTTGTACATACCCTTCCCTAATATCTTGACAAATCCTAATGAAATCAGACACCGTGCCTTTATGGCGATGGGGTTGTAGTGCTTTTTTGCAAGCCCCATTTGCATTTTCAAATGCCAGTTGTTTTAGCAATATATTTCCTGCCCCTGGGTCTGTCACCTGTCTGCTAATTCCTTGGCTGAGCCGAGACACAAAGTCTTGATAATGCTCACTTGGTACCTGTAAAATCTGCGTAAAATCACTACTCTTTTCCCCTTGGGTCGGCAATTTTCTCCAAGCGGTCTTACATATGGCCAAAATTTGTTGGTAAGCTTAAACTGCATAGGTTAATTGATTGTCTAAATCAGCAAAGGCACCCATCCCGTAAATATTTCAAAGGAAATGGGAACCTGGTGTTGCTCATTTCTCCTAGCCTGGTCCATGGCCCCATCATGCCATTCTGACTTAAATAGGAAATAATCTCCACTCTAGAGGCATGCCTTCCCCAACATTCCCCAATTGGCTGGGACTAGGGCATCAGTGGAGATAGACTCTATTAGAGAAAGAGTAAATGGTGCTGTTGGCCCGTACATTTGAGTAGCTATCCTTAATTCCTTCAACAATTTGAACTGAAGGAACTCATGTCGTCTGACCACCTGCCTTGGGTTAGCAGGGTCAGGAACCTCAGAGACCGGGAAACACATGTGAAAACCCATAACATCTTCCCCTAGTTCCTCAGCTGCTACTACAACTTGCTGGAGAGGAGTGACCGGCAGCCCCGTGATCTACCATGAAGGTGCAAAAGACCATTGTTTGAGCCATGTCCCCCCTCCCGTTGTTCCCATCTCCAATCTATGTGTGGTAGCTCTATATGTGATGGATGGCTGCCATGGAGAAGGAGGCAGCCCTGTGATTCCCCAAGTTTCTTTTAATGACATCTTATGCATGAAAGTGCTAAATATTTATTCCTCCTCATCATCATCCTCTTCATTGGGATCCTCGCCTTCCCTTTCTTGCTCATCCTGCCTTGCCTTTCTCTCTAGCTTTTCTTTCTCTTCAGGGGATAACTGGCCATCCCCTGACTCTCCTGTCCTAGGCAGAAGGCGGGAGTAACCCTCAAATGTGATAGGACCCTCTGGTACCGAGGACATGCAGTCTAGGTTGTGCTTGGGCAGATTAGTGGGATCCAAGCATTGGTTAACTAATTTCCAGAGAGTGAATGTATACACCGACAAATGTTGAGGCCTCTCCTGGTGTACCTCTCCCTCAAGTCTCTTCCAACCTTATGCCAGATTTGAATATCTACCGTCCCTTCCTCCGGGAACCAGGGGCATGTCTCTTGGACAAATTCCAGGAATTTATCTACTGTTCTGCTGGGCACTTTATACCTTCTATTTTTTACCAGTGACTGCAGCACTTGTAAATACAGAGTGTGATCTCGAGATCCTGAATTCCCCATGTTAACCTAGCGATCTTACTGCATTCCACCTACTTCAAAAGTTCTGTACGTTGGCCGATGCTTTCCTATGGAACGGTCCTCTCGTCTGCGGATTCGGAGTTCCCCCATACTCAGATCCTTTTTCAGGTGCCACTTGCTGCATCCAGCGTGGCTAGTCAAACGGGCCAGAGTGGGGGTGACGGAGGATTAAGAAAAGATAGACAAAGAAGTACTTGAAAGTGAAAGCGGGGGCTAGGTGGACAACTGTTTCCTGATGGGAGGGCAGTGACCCAGTCTAGCAGCCATGGTTTATTTATATAGCCTTGCTTATGCGGGGGGAAGAAAGGGGAGGAAATGGCCTTGGGCAGCGAATGTTCAGTGTATCAGCTGCGGAATGTTTTGCACCCAATGTATCAGAACTCAGGATGTTTTATCACCAGTGTACCGAAACCACCTCCATATGCTGAGATGCTGTGTCGGCCTTGCAAAAACACAACCAGAGAGTGTTCCTTGCACCAACCTCTCCTTTACAGCTCCGGAAGGTGGTCTTGGTGTCCGCCGGCACAAAATAAGGCTTCCAAGATGGAAGTCACAACATTTTTTTGTAACCTGATCTCAGAAGTGACATCCCATTGCTTCTGTCATAGTCTGCTTATTAGAAGTACATACATAAGTCCAACCTACATTCAGGAGGAGGGGATTATGCAAGGGCACAAGTCCCAAGAAGAGGAGAGTGTTAGAGCCATCTCAGTGGCTGCCTACCACATTTTTATTCCTGTGGCAGATCTTATTTTCCCAAACTGGCTGCTACATGCTCTTCTAGAACCTTGCTCTTCCAGAAACACATGCTCTTCTAGAGCCACACACTCTTATAGAACCACCTGCACCTCTAGAACCTTGCCACTCACTCACCAAGATGTGGAGCCAATGTCTCCATCCCTTGCACCTGGGTAAGATTTTGTAACAGTTTCAAACCATGTCAAGGGTCAAAAGCAATGTGATGTGACTTTTAAGACTTTCAACTTGTTTTCTGGAGATGCTCACTTTTGGAACTCAGCTGCCCTGTTTAAAGGAAGCCCAAGCAGCCTGTGGAGAGGAGCCAAGTCCTCAGGCCCAAAGCCTGAGCCAATCTCCCAGCTGACAGTCAGCACCAATATGCCATGTGAGTGTGCCATCTTGGAAGGGACCCCTCAGCTTATGACATGAGCAGCCCAAATTGACAATTCATGAGAAAAAAAATGTATTGCTATTCTTAAACTACTAAATCTTGGGGCGACTTGTTACCCAGCAATATATAACCAACTCAGTTCCCAAAGATCTCCTCTCAGCAGAGGGGTGAACCTGAGGAACCCCCCAGGCCAGTATTGGCAGGAAGAGCTTGTGAATCTGTCCAGGAAAGAGTGGCCATGCTCTGTCCCATAGATGGCAGGCTGTGACTCTAGCAAAGGCAAGAGAGTCTGCTGGAAAAGTGGATGAGATGCCACCCAGAATCGGAGAACCCTGGGAAGTGTGGGGCTGTGGCAGGAAGGGTCACTCAGGCAGCAGTCTGAAGCCCAGTGAAGTGCCTTGCTGGGCAGACCTGCCATTCTGCAGGGAACTCATAGCAGCTCCCCTGAGTGCATGTGCCTGGCTAGAGTGGGCAGTACTTGACTTGAAATGCACACTCCATTTCAGCTGCAAAGGACCATCCTACTGGCATGGGATGTCAGAGTTCCCATGCCAAGGGCACTGCCCAGTGACAGCTGCCATGAACAGCAGCCATATTCAAGTGGAGACTGTTCCATGGAGACTCCAACTTTCAGGTTGGCCTGAAGGGAGGAAAAGGAGGGCTTGTAGAGCAGCATTCCAACCTGGGTGCCAGCTAGCCTGGCCAGGCGTGGAGGAATGGAGAGCATGGAATTTTCAAGGTGCCACAGGTCCTGGGCCCTCTTCATCTAAGTGCCTGCAGGGAAGTGGGTGGAAAAGCCAAGGTCATGGTTCATGAAAACCCTCTCACAAAAGGACCTCTTGTGACCATATGCAGATGTCTGTGGTCTTAACCCCAGACTCTCTCATTACCCATCTCAACAATGCACATAACCTACAAAGACTTTGTACATAAAAATGGCAAATCTTGCAAAAAAAAATGCAGGATGTGGGAAAGTCAAAGAAAGGTGCTGGAGAGCTGCTGTCCTCACACCCCAACCCTCGGAAAGGGATCAGCATGGTGGAAAGGTGACTAGCTGAAGAGGTAGAACCCCCACTCATAGAAAGAAGAAGAGACACCAGGCCACCAACCAGGTACCAAGGTTCTCAGGGTGCCCAAAAAATGTGATAAACAGGCAGATTTTTCTTTTCAAAAGTGACCCTTTCTTATATTCTAAGTAAAATAAGTCAGACAGAAAAGGACAAAAATCATATAGTTTTGCTCATATGTGGAATATAAAACAAAAAAATAACAATCATAACAACAACAAAAAAACTCATAGATGCAGACAACAAGATGGTGGTTACCAAAGGGGAAAGGGGGTGAAAGGAAGGCAAAATGGGTAATTGGTGTCAAATATATGGTGATGAATGGAAATTAGACTTTTGGTGGTGACCATGCAATAGAGTATACAGATACAAATTGTGATGTTGTACATCTGAAATTTATATGTTATTAATTGATGTTACATAAATAAATAAATATTAAAATACAAAAATGTGACCCTTTTTATGATCATATCCCAAGCTCTAGATTTCCTGCTTTCTCAGTAACATCTTACACGTGCACGTGCACACACACACACACACACACACACACATACACACATCTTTGCATAAGAGTAATCATAACCAAAATTTAAGAATAACATAAGATGGTGCATTTTAAAAAATGTTTACATTTAACATTTCAATATAATGTCCCAAGCAAACCTCTTTTAAAAGAATTTCCCATGATACTTTGGTTCCTAAATTAAGTGATGTCATTGTCTGTGGCCTTTTTTTAGTACCCTGTGCTCTGGGGCAAAGTCCCCTAATGCCATCCCACTGGGCTGGGACAGGCCTGGTAAGAGCGCTGAGCATCCCCCAATTTCCGCTCCCCCTGCCCCCTGGTGGGAGGACTAGGCAGTTCTAGTAGGGCTTAGCAGATTTTATCTGGCAACATTTTGGAAAGACCCCCCCCACCCCCAGACCCATACGGTAGGACTGAAAGAAGCCTGGAGCCAACAGTTCTGCATAGCCCCTGCTTCCAGGCCAGAAAGGAAGCAGAAATGCTTGGAATTCCAAAAATGCACCCCTGTCTCAGACCTCTCCCCAAGCCTCTTGGAGCTCAGAGAGTGGGGCTGGAAAAGCCAGCCCATACCTCACCCTTCCCAAAGACAGTGTGGAGCTCCCACCCCAGTGTAGCCTAGGATTTAATCTGCACACACCCTCCAACGCTGCCTGTGTGCCAGTGGGCCAACTCCAAGAAGGAATGCTGGACCCTGTTCCCCCTGATAATGCAGTGATCCCACCCCAGGGCCATGGTCTTCAGGAGGGCCTCCTTCTCACCTACTGACCCTCTAAAGCCCCCATCCCCCAGACACAAGCAGGCAAGAGGAACCCTAGTCAGTCCCCCTCCCACTGACACCTGGCAAACTCCTGTTTCTCCTAAAGAGCTCTTCTTAATTCATCTCATCCGGAAAGACAGCCTTCCATGACATTGGTCACAAAAAGTCATGGGCTGGTAGAAAGAAGGGGCTCACCCACCAAAAGACACA
The DNA here is from genome assembly GCF_001890085.2 of Hipposideros armiger. Taxonomy (NCBI): domain Eukaryota; kingdom Metazoa; phylum Chordata; class Mammalia; order Chiroptera; family Hipposideridae; genus Hipposideros; species Hipposideros armiger. The sequence goes on along the minus strand of NW_017732132.1, from coordinate 151,266 downwards.
TGTCCATGATGAACTCCAAGAAACTGGCCTGGCATTGAGGGTGGGGAGGAACCTGCTGTAAGAATAGATTATGAAGATGAGACCCAGCTGGACCACCTCCAGGAATCAAGTGTGTGCCCACAGGAGCAGGCAGGGCACAGTAGACAGGACCTGGAAAACAGGACACAGCAGACAGTAGACAATAGACAGGACATGGTACACAGGACAGAGCAGACAGGACGCTGTAGACAAGACACAGCAGACAAAGCCAGCAGAAAGAGGACATGGCACACAGGACATGGCAGACAGGATGTTGCAGACAAGGGACAAAGGCGGGGAGGACAGACAAAACACAATAGATAGGACACAGCACAGAGCACACAGCAGACAGAACAGAAACACTGCAAACAGTACAGCAGACTAGACACAGCAGAGAGGGAATGGCAGACAGGACACAACAGGCAGGGCACATCAGACAGGACAGAGCAGATAGGACACAACAGACAAGGGACAGCAGACAGGGAACAGCAGACAGGACACGGCAGACAAGGGCCAGGTGACAGGACATAGATAGGACACAGTAAGTAGCAGAGAGCAGACAGGACATGGCACAAAAAGGATGATGGATACACAGCAAACAGGAACAATGACTAGACAACAGCCATCTTTCCAGCACCTCTGCTGTTAGAGACCCTCCAGCACTCTGTCTATGCTGGGGAGGTGGGAGGAGAAAAAGATGTGTGCTGAGCTCACCTCTGAGTTTATGGCAGTAGTTCCAGCACAAAATGGTTTTATTCTTCCTTCAGTTCCTACTTTCAGCCTGTGTGGTTGATCTCTCTTTGTGCACATCCAAGTATTGAAAACTCCAGTTATACTGAATAATGTTCATGCATCTAGTCTTGTTAAAACTCATTCTACTGTCCATGCTTCCCTGACAAGGCAGGGTGAGGGCAGGCTTAGGGAGAGGTTCTTCTCACCAAGCATGGCCTTCCCTTGGCAGAAGTGCCAGACAAGACTCCTTCTTGGGCGTGGGGCATCCTTCAGGAGCATGGTCCCAGGGGACTGTCCCCACCCTTGTCTGTGCCATCTGCTCTTTCAGTCTCCCACCAGAACCCAGCCCTCCTGTGGACATCCACAGCATACTCAGGGTCATTTTGGCTAATAAAACGTGTACCGTGTGTTTTATGTTTTAGAAATTTCTCAATTTAAAATTGTGAGATAGTAAACATAGAAAGATATAACCATGGTATGCTGGGAAATGTTAAACAACAAGGTCTCCCTCAATAAAGTTGTGATATGTGTTTAGTATTTGCCGGTTCCCATGGTGTAAATATTCTCGCCATGGCTAATTTTAAGCTACCAAAGTCATGTCATGAACAGAGTCAGAAAAACATGTGCACAATCAGCTCTTGCCAGCTGGTGAGAGATAGCTCAGCTCAGCACACCACTGGATAGAACACACATAAAGGGGTCCCAGTCATTTTTAAGAGTGTAAAAGTGTCCTGAGATCAAAAAGTTTGAGAACCACTGCTCTACAACACCCCTGACCAAAAAATGTGCAAAGAACTGCAGGCACCATTGGGACATGAGAGGTGGGGGACCTAATCCCCATTGTCTGGAAGCTTCAACCTAACTGGGGAGTCCCTGGTGGAAGACTCTAGCAAGTGAAGGATCAGTTGGAGGGTCCAGCAGAAAGTGGAGCAGGAGGGCTGAGAAAGGAGTGGTGACCATGTGGTCCTCAGCTGGGGACAGGAACAGTGGGGAGAGCTTGGGCTCTGTTGCCAGGTGGACCTGGTTTCTGATGAAATTGACTATAATCAGCTCATTGGCACTACCATCTAGACTGCTCTGAGCTACCTTCTTCACCAAGGACCCCAGAGCCTCACTGCTGATGGGCATGCTGAGCAGGGACACAAATGGAGCAGCAGGAAGCCTGGTGGGTGGAAGGATGATTAACAGAAGGAAAGACCTCTCCAGGAGATAGTGAGACTAAGCCTAACAGGTTACAAATGAGTTTATGCACCAACCCTGAAACTAACCAGTAACAGAAGTGGAGCTGCCAAGCCCAAGGCCCAGGGGGCCTGAGACCATCCTGATCTTGCCGCTGCCCACCATGCTTTTTCTAGCATCTCCACCAGCCCAGCTCTGGTCTAGTTGCTGGGAGCCCCAAGAAGAATAATGCTGCTCTGCCCTTGAGCTGGTGGGGAGGCATATGGGGAAATTCGGAGGGCCCAGAAGGGCCACAGGGTGCTGACAGCTGCAAAGCCCAAAGGAGGTGTCGGCTGGTCCGTTGGTCAGGTGGGGTATGAGGGTGTCTTCAAGTATAAGGAACGTGCACCAGGCTAAGAAAGAACAGCCAGGATGCCCCATGGCCTAAGAATGAGCAAGTGCCCTGGGGACAGAAAACAGCCTTGGGACTGAGGCAGGACCTCCGGGTATTCACAGGCTAGAAAGACACCAGGATGAAACTATGTCCCTCATGTCCCAAAGGGCACCCTGTGCAGGAGACAGTAGCTGCTGAGTGTAAATCCCTCTGAGCACCCAGCTAGAAACCCCAAGCTGCAGAGTTTTCTGTCTCACAGGGGCCGGAAGACCTGGTCCCTGTTTATCTCACATGCTCCACCCAGGAAATTGTCCCATGCCCCATTTGTAGGGGTCCATGCTGCTCCACCTCCCTCTTGCTGCCCTGGGATGCCCTGTACATTCTCTCCTGAGGGTGCTGGTTGGAAGGAGAAAAGCCTGCAGTCACGATGGCCACTGTTCTCCCTACAAGGAAGATGTGAGACAAACACAGAGGAGAATATGTAGCCGAGGGCTGGCGTCGTGTACCCAGGTCTCAGCTCTACAGCCCACCTGACCGCCAGTCCTGGGTGCCCCACATGAGTACCAATAAATGCCTTTTCTGCCCAAGCAGGGTGATGGCAAGTTGGTTTCAGTGACCACTAATCAAAAGTCACGTTTTCATTTGCAGGAGCATAATCAGCAATGAGTAGATGCGGAAACAGATCATTGAACAGGAGGAATTAGCAGCTTCTAGGGCTGAAAGTGAATTAACAAACAGTAAATGTTTGACATAGTATTACCTTAATCTTTGCCATCACCCCCCAACTAATGAATTTAAAATGTGTCAAGTGTCTTTTACACAAACAATCCCATTGAACTTTCCAAACCCCCACAAGATAAGCAAGACCACTCCTCCAACATATATAATATAATTGAGAAAACAAAGGTTTAGAAAGGTTAAGTAATGTGCCAAAGGTCACCCAGCTGGATTTGCCCCAGGCCTGACTGACTCCACAGCTCTCAGCCACCAAAACTTGGAGGTCAAGGGTGAGAACCCATGAGCCTCAGACATACCATCAGAAACAACACAACTGCACTTCTGAAAAAACTGGAATATGGAAAAAATAGAATGGGTTTTCCAAATCCTCAACACATGCTGCACAATGGGCAAAGTGAGGCACTACCATCAACACTTGTCTCAATCAGATTGAACTTTGGGAACCCCCACCATTGTTCCAGGGCTGTGAGAGGGAGGTCCAGGTTCTTCTCTGGTGGAGATGAGGGTGAGGGCCCACTGGGTAATGGCCCAAACCCACCAGATTTGAAAGCCAGAAGGGGAATGAGGCTACACTCATATGCACACTCAGCCCCCAGGCTCTCAGTCCCTGTAAGAGTGGCAGGAGTGGAGTAAGTATAGGGGGACCAACATCTCAGCTCACTCCTACCTCCAGGAAGTGAAATGTGTGGCATAGGCTGATCTAAATAGCACATTCTATCCACTGGACCTCAATGATTAGTTCAGGTGTGAGCATGTGACCTAAGTTCATTAGATTAAAACAAATCTCAGGATGCTTTGGCAGAAATTCTAAGACACAGGTGCTCCAGATTGTGTAACTGTGCAGAAGTGATGCCTGGAACTGCAGCAATCATTTTGCTACCATGACAGAAGTCAGGCTGAGATAAGACTGGCCAGAGCTGAGTACAGCAGGAGAAAAACAGAGAAATGAAGCCCAAGTTCTTGAATTTTATTTATAGAAGACAATGTGGCAGAGACCACAGGTTGCCTACAAAAACATGCATTCTTTCCTCTGTTGTTCTTAATAACAGAAACTTGATTTTGCACAGCAATGTGCCCAGGGGGAAAACTCCATTTCCCAGCCTAACTTACTGATAAACATGACTATGTGACTAAAATCTGGCCAATGGTATGTAGGTAGAAGTTCTTACACAAGGCTTCTAGGAAAACTTTCAAAAGGAGTCCCTTCCAATTCACAATATGCTAAAGGTTCTAGCCAGAGCAACAAGGCAAGAAAATGAAATAAAAGGTACCCAGACTGGAAAGAGAGAAGTAGAACTATCTAATTGCAGATGACATGATCTTGTATATACAATACCCTAAAAAATTCCCCCAAAAAGCTATTAGAGCTAATATATACGTTCAACAAAGTTGCAAGATACAAGATCAATATACAAAAGTCAATTATATTTCTATATATTAGCAATGAACAATCCAAAAATGAAAGTAAGAAAGCAATTCTATTAATAAGTGCATCGAAAATAATATAAAATAAAATATTTAGAAATAAATTTAACAAAAGTGTAAGACTTGTATATTGAAAACTATAAAACATTGTTGAAAGAAAATAGAGAAGACTGAAGTAAATGGAAAGCTACCTGGTGTTCACGGATTGAAAGACTTAATATTGTTAAAATGTCAATGCATCCCAAATTGCTCTACAGGTTCTACATGAATATCAAAATTCCAGCTGTGTTTCCACAGAAATGGACAAGCTTATCCTAACATTCATATGGAAATGCAAAGGACTCAGAATAGCCAAAATGATCTTGAAAAAGGACAAATTTGGATGATTCACACTTTTCAATTTCAAAACTTACTACAAACCTACAGTAATCAAGACTGTATAGTACTGACATTAGGACATATGTATAGATCAATATAACAAAATTGGGATTTTACAAATAAACTCATACATCTATAGGCAAGTAAGTTTCAACAAGGGTGCCAATTCAATTCGACAAATACTACTAGGACAACTGGATATCCATATACAAAGGAAGGAATTTGGACCCTTACCTCATACCACATAAAAAAATTAACTCAAAGTAGATCAAAGCCCTAAATGTAAGAGCTAAACCCATAAAAACCTTAGAAGAAAACAGATGTGAATCTCTATGACCTTAGATTAGGCAACAGTTTCTTAGTTATGATTCCTAAAGCATAAGCAACCAAAGGAAAAAAATGGGTACATTGGACTTCATCAAAATTAAGCCTTTTGTTCATCAAAGGACACTATCAAGAGAGTAAACAGACATCCTACAGAATGGGAGAAAATATTTATAACTCATATAACTAATGAGCCTATATCCAAAATATAAAAAGATAACCTAATTTTTAAATGGATGAAGGATTTTAATAGACATTTCTCCAAAGAAGTTATACAAATGGCCAATAAGTGCATAAGAAGATGCCCAACATCACTAGTCATTAGGGAAATGTAAATCAAAATCACAATGAACTATTAATTCATACTCACAAGGATGACTCTAATCAAACAGAGAGGCAATATCAAATGTGGATGAGCATATGGAAAAATTGGAACCTTCATGCATTACTGATGGAAATGGAAATGTGGCCACTTTAGAAAAACAGTCTGACAGTTCTTCAAAGAACTAAACATAGAGTTATCATTTCACAAGCAACTTTACTCTTAAGCATATACCCAAGAAAAATGAATACATGTCTACACAAAAATTTGTACAAAATTGTTCATAGCAGAATTATTCATAATAACAAATAATGAAAACAACCCAAAGTCCATTAACTGATGAATAAACAAAATGTGGTATATCCATGCAATGGAATATTATTCAGACATAAAAAGGAATTAAATATTGGTATAGGCTACAACATGTATGAGTCTTAAAAATCTAATGCTGACCAATCACCAAAAGCCAGTGACTTAATCAGCCATGCCTATGTAATGAAGCCTCCATAAAAAAAACCTAAAAAGACTAGGTTCAGAGGACTTCCACGTTTGTGAACAAGAAGTGTCTATGTGTCATGAGGGTGACACACTCCCAAATCCAGAGGACAGAAGCTCCTGTGTTCAGGACCCTCTGGACCTCTGTATCTATTAACTTGGCTGTTATTCATGTCCTTGAATATCATTTGTAATAAGTGAGTAATCTACTAAAACTGGTTTCCTGTTCTATGAGCTGCATCAGCAATTTAATCGAACCTGAAGAAAGAGTTGTGGAGACTGCCAACCAATCAAAAGCACAGGCTCAGGAAGATGGCATATTAGACAATCGCTATGCCTACTGCCTCCCAAGATCATACCAAAATTACAAATAAATTATAGAACAATCAACCTCAAAAATCATCTGAAGAATAACAGAACAAAAATCCTATAACTAAGGATATAAAGAAGAGGTCTAATGAAGACTGATAGAACAGGTGGAGATGCAAAATCGGAGATGTAGAACAGGTGGAGATTGGAGATGCTGACCCCAAACCCACAGATAGTGGTTGAACATTGGGAGGGACACCTCAGTGGTGGAGGTCACTCCCAAAATGGGAGGGGTCCCAACCCCACACCAGGCTCTTCAGCACAGGGGTTCTGTGCCAGGAAGAGGAGTTCCAACAACCTCCAGCGGTGAAAATCATCAAGGACTCTGTCTGCCTGTCCCAGTGAGATGGAAGGCAGCTGGAAACCCAGATGCCCTCTTAAAGGGACCACACACTGACTAATTCACTTGCAAACACTCACCTGGTCTCCAATGGAGGGGTGAAAATTTGAGAGGTGAGAAAGAATACAGGGAAAGACTGAGTTGTATGGCTTTGCAGTGATGGCTGGAGGGACCAGCCATTGTCGCTGTGTGGAGCCTGCCTCACATGTAGCCTACAGGAGGGCATCATCTTTTTTGTGTTGAACCCTCTCCCAAAGAGCCAAATCTCAGACCACATAAGTCTGGTAAAATCCACACATGTGCACCACATTGATGAGTCCCCACCCCACCCAAATAGTGCTGTATCACTGGAGGCACTCTCGGCTACTGAGCGACCAGCTTCACCCCATGAGCTGCAGAAGATTTTTACAGCAGCAGACAGCCCACGACAGCCTGGGCAAATTTGGGTGGTGAGCAGTGAGCCACAACCTTCACTACAGCCTCTCTTGGGCTGCTGTCAGAGACCTGCAGGCCTGAGATGAGCGGTGGCTTGCCACAGTGTTCTTAGGGTGTTTTTGCAAAGTGGTCCCAGGTCCAGCACAAATACAAGAACTGAAACTGCATTAACTTTGTAATAATGCACCCCATAACTCCATGGAATCCTGCCCTGTCCAACTAGGGCTACATTGCTGGAGGCATTCTCAACACCAGGTCAACAGCCTGGCCTGCAAACCTAGGGAGGCTCTTTCAATGGCTGAGACTTGAGGGCCGCTGGCAGGTAGCAACAGGCCTAAGGGAACCTGGGCCTTTTGCTATGCTGTCTCAGGCCCATTACTGGTGGCAGCCAGCCTTGGTTCACAGTGAGGCCACTCTCACATGTCTTCAGGTCCAGCACAGGTAACAACCAACCACATATAGCTAGCTGCATAGCTCCTACCAGATAGCCCCAGGCTGGTCACAGGCAAGGCTGAAATAGGCCTGCACAGGAGTCCTTCCCAACATATACCAGAGACAACACACCCAGAGGCTGGCTTCAGACCATACCAGAGCACTACCTGGTTAGCCCCACAAGCTGTACACCCAAAAGGTGGACTCAATAGGCCCAAGAGCTCATGGGGGCAAACCTCACTCAGAGGGGTCAGCCCCCACACAGCATCTCATACACTGCAGGCATAGCCAATCCTTACAGACAGTCAGCCTGGGAGTCAATTCCACCCACTGATGCACCAAAAGCAATCTAAGCTCAATTATAATCATAGAACACACAAGGGACATTCCTGGAACACACACAGAGGAGATCAGGGAGACCACATCATTGGACCACACAGGACACCTACTACATAAGGCCACCTGGCAAAGACTGAGAAACAGAGGACATCTACCTAATACACAGAAGCAAACACAAGGAGGCAGTCAGAATGAGAAAATGAAGAAACTTGTCCCAAATAAAAGAACAGGAGAAACCTCCAGAAATGGAACCAAACAAAATGGAGGCAACCAACCTACCAGAGACAGAGTTTAAAACACTGATTAGGGCCAGCCAAGTGGCGCGATGGTTAAGAACTGGTTTGGGATGCCAGAGGGCCCTGGGTCAGATCCCACATATGAGGGCCAGTGACACTGCCCTCTACAGCTAAGATGCTGAAAAACAGCTCAACCTGGAGCGGGGCTGCCATGAGTTGCCTGAGACGGCGTAGGCTGCAGCCCCTGTGGCAGTGGGTTGCCATGGGCTACCGTGTGTAGCCAGCAGCCAGCGTGAGCGGCCAGCAGCCGCAGTGAGCGGCCGTCCAGAAGCCGGAGACTGATCTGCCTCGCCCGGGAAGAGCGCAATGATGGTGCCAACTTGGGCCAGTGAAGCAACGTCCTCCACAACTAGACTGAAGAACAAAACGACAGCAACTTGTCTGTTACCCTTCCCCCAATTCCCCAGCACTGATCCCATCCCCCCAATTCCCCAATAAAAATCTTTTAAAAAAAACACTGGTTAAAATAATGTTAAAGGAACTTAGGGATCATTTAAACAGAGAGAGAGAGAGTAGGCACAAAGAACGAAATAAAAACCATTTAAAAAGTCAAAAATAAAGAATACAATAACGGAAATGAAGAATACACTAGAAGGAATCAATAGCAGATTAGATGAAGCAGAGGACTGAATCAGTGATGTACAAGATAAGGTAAGAGAAAACACCCAATCAAAACAGCAAAAAGAAAACAAGATTGTATTTAAAAAAAGCAAAGATAGTTTAAGGGACCTTCAGGACAAATCAAGCATAATAGCATTCTCATCATAGGGATACCAGAAGGAGAAGAGAGGTAGCAAGGCATTGACAGCCTATTTGAAGAAATAATTACTGAAAACTTCCCTAACCTGGTGAAACAAATAGACATACAAACTGGAAAACTCAGAGAGTTCCAAAAAAGATTAACTCAAACAGGCCCACACCAAGACACATCATAATTAAAATGTCAAAGGTTAAAGACAAGGAGAGAATCCTAAAAGCAGAAAGAGAAAGACAAGTAGTCACTGATAAAGGAGCTCCCATAAGACTATCAGCTGATTTTTCAACAGAAACTTTGCAGGCCAGTAGGAAGTGGCAGGAAATATTCAAAATGATGAAGAACAAAGGGCTACAATCAAAACTGCTCTATCCAGCAAGGTTATCATTTAAAATTGAAGGAAACAAAGAGCTTCCCAGATAAGAAAAAACTAAAGGAATTCATTACTACCAAGCCAATATTACAGGAGATATTAAAAGGACTTCTTTAAGCAGAAGAAAGGGGAAAACAAACAAATACATGAAGATAAAAAATATGAATAATAACATGGAAATAACTATGTACCTATCAATAATCACTTTAAATGCAAACAGATTAAATACTCCAATCAAAAGACATGGTAGCTGAATGGATAAGGAAACAAGACCCATGAATATGCTGTCTACAAGAGACCCACCTCATATCAAAAGACACACATGGACTGAAAGTAAAGGGATGGAATAGGATATTTCATACAAATAGAAACAAGAAAAATGCTGAGGTTGCAATACTTATATCACACAAAATACACTTTAAAATAAAATCTACAGTAAGAGACAAAGAAGGGCATTACATAATAATAAAGGGATCGATCCAACAAGAGGACATAACCCACATAAACATTTAGGCACCCAACATAGAAGCACCTAAATATTTAAAACAGATGTTGACAGACATAAAGGCAGAGATCAACAACAACACTATCGTAGTAGGGGACTTTAACACCCCGTTGTCACCAATGGACAGATCCTCCAGACAGAAAATCAACATGGAAACAGTGGCCTTAAATGACTCACTAGGCCAGATGGATTTAGTTGGCATATTTAGAGATTTCACCACAAAGCAGCAGAATATACATTCTTTTCAAGTGCACATGGAATATTTTCCAAGATAAACCACATCTTAGACCACAAAACAAGTCTCCATAAATCTAAAAAGACTGAAATCATATGAAATATCTTCTTTGATCACAATGGTATGAAACTAGAAATGAATTACAAGAAAAAAAACTGAAAAACACACACATATATAGGCTGAATAACATGCTACTAAGTGAAAAAAATCAAAAGATACCTTGAGACAAACAAAAATGAAAACAAAACAATTCAAAATCTATGGGATGCAGTGAAAGCAGTCCTAAGAGGGAAATTCATAGCAATACAGGCCTACCTCAAGCAACAAGAAAAATCTCAAATAAACAGTCTAACTTTACACCTAATGGACCTAGAAAAAGAACAGCAAACAAAACCCAAAGTGAGTACAAGGAAGAAAATAATAAAGATCAGAGTGGAAATAAATTAAATAGAGGCTTAAAAAACTACAAAAGATTAATGAAAGAAAAGCTGGTTTTTGAAAAGATAAGCAAAATTGACAAACCTTTAACCAAACTCATCAAGAGAAAAAGAGAGGGGGCCCAAATAAATAAAATCAGAAATGAAAGAGAAGTGACAATGGATCCCACAGAAATACAAAAAAATTTAAGAAAATACTATGAACAACTATAAGCCAGCAAATTGGACAATCTGGAATAAATGGATAAACTCCTAGAAGCATGTAATCTTCCAAGGCTGAATCAAGATGAAACAGAAAATCTGAACAGATCAATTACAACTGATGAAATCAAATTAGTAATCAACAAGCCCCCTAAAAACAAGAGTCCTGGGCCAGATAGCTTCACAGGTGAATTTTACCAAACATTCAAAAAAAGACTTTACACCTATTCTCCTCAAACTATTCCAAAAAATCCAAGAGGAGGGAAGGCTTTCAAGTTCATTTTATGAGGACACCCTTACCCTGAAACCAAAGGCATTACAAAATAATCATAATAGGCTAATATTCCTAATGAAATAGATTCAAAAACCCTCAACAAAATATTAGCAAACTGAATACAGCAACACATTAAAAAGATCATACACCACAATCCAGTGAAATTCATTTTTGGTATACAAGGTTGGTTCAATATCTGCAAATCGATTCATGTGAAACACCACATAAACAAAATGAAAAATAAAAATCATATGTTCATATCAATACATGCAGAAAAAGCATTTGACAAAATTCAGCATCCATTTATGATAAAAACTCTAGCAAAGTGGAATTAGAAGGAATGTATCTCATATAATAAAGGCCATATATGACAAACTCACAGCAAATATCATGCTCAATAGGGAGAAGCTAAAAGCATTCACCATAAGATCAGGAACAAAACAAGGATGCCCACTTTCACCACTTTTATTCAACATAGTTCTGGAAGTCCTAGCCACAGCAACAAGGCAATGAAAAAAATAAAAGGCATCCAAATGGGAAAGAAAGAAATAAAACTGTCATTATTTGCAAATGGCATGGTACTGTACAGAGAGAATTCAAAAGATTCCACAAAAAACTATTAGAACTGACAAATAAATTTAATAAAGTAGCAGGATATAAAATTAATATTCAGAAATTGGTTGCATTTTTATACACCAATAATGAACTATCAGAAAGAGAAATTAAGACAACAGTTCCATTTACAACTGCATCAAAATAAATAAATAAATAAATAAATAAATAAATAAAATAATTAGGCATAAATTTAACCAAGGAAGTAAAAGATCTATACTCAGAGAATTATAAGACATTGAAGGAAGAAATTAAAGAAAACACAAATAAATGGGAACATATACCATGGTCATGGATAAGAAGAATTAATATAGTTAAAATGCCCATACTACCCAAAGCAATCTATAGATTCAATGCAATCCCTATCAAAACACCAATGGCATTTTTCACAAAGCTAAAACAAATAATCCTAAAATTTATATGGAACTATAAAATACCCCGAATAGCTATGGCAATCCTGAGAGAACAAAGCTGGAGGTATCACATTACTGGATGTCAAATTCTACTACAAGGCCATGGTAATCAAAATAGCATGGTCCTGGCATAAAAACAGACACATGGAAGAGAATAGAGAGCCCAGAAAGAAATTCATCTCTATATGGTCATTTAATCTATGACAAAGGACAAAAGAATTTATATAGGAATAAAGACAGCCTATTTAATAAATGGTGCTGAGAGAACTGGACAGATACATGCAAAGAAAGTGAAACTGGACCACCTCCTTACACCATATAAAAGAATAAACTCAAAATGGATTAAAGACTTAAATGTAAGACCCCAAAACCATAAAACTTCTAGAAGAAAATATAGAAACTAAACTCTCAGATATAGCCTTTAGTAATATTTTTACTGATATATCTCCTCGGGCAAGGAAAACAAAAGAAAACATAAACAAATGGGACTACATCAAACTAAAATTTTCAAAATTTTGTAGCTTTCTTCTCTTCTGTTCTTTCTGTCCTTTTGAAATTATGCTTTAAAGAAAAAGACTACTAAAAAATCTTCAGTGGGACTTTGGGAAAATCAGATGTTTTCAATTTACATCTTTATGTATATTTCCACATATTTCTTTATATCCAGTTTCTACCATTTATCCAAGATTCATAACACTAGTATAAATGAACTGCTACCCAATGTGTAAAGTTATTATGACATTGTAAGCATGTTTCATGTTATATACTTTTGAAAATATTTTTATTAGCTATATATTTCAGAGTGTAGATGTACCTTTATTTCCATACTTTAGTGAGGAATTTAATTTTATTTCTTTTTATTGTGGTATAGTTGACATATATTATAGTAGTTTTAGATACACAACACGATGATCTGATATTTGTATATATTACAAAATTATCACCACAATAATTCTAGTTACTTAGCACCATACATAGTTACTTTTTTTTCTTGTGATGAGAACTTTCAAGATTTACTCTCTTATCAAGTTTCAAATATGCAATGCAGTGCTATTAACTATAGTCATGCTACTTGTACATTAAATCTCCATGCCTTATTTATTTTATAACTAGAAGTTTCTACCTTTTGACCCATTCACCCATTTTGCCCACCCACACCCTCCAACCCCTGGCAACAATCAATTTTTTCTCTGTATCTGTGAGCTTGGTTTTTTGTTTGGGGGAGGGAGTTGTTTTGTTTTTTTTAGATTCCACATATAAGTGAGATCATATGGTGTTTGTATTTCTCTGTCTGAATTATTTCACTTAGCATAATGCCCTCTAGGTCCATCCATGTTGTCATAAATTGAAAGATTTCATTCTTTTTCCTGCTGAATAATATTCCATTGTATGTGTATACCAAATTTTCTTTATCCACTCATCCATTGATGGACACTTATGTTGCTTCTATATCTTGTCCACTGCAAACAATGCTGCAGTGAACATAGGGGTGTATATATCTTTTCAAATAAGTGTTTTTGTTTTCTTTGGACAAATAACCAGAAGTGGAATTGCTAGATTATTTGGTAGTTCTATTTTTAATTTTTTGAGGAAACTCCACTGTTTTCCATAGTGGCTGCACCAATCTGCAATCCCACCAACAGTGCACAAGGGTTCCCTTTCTTCATATCCTCGCCAACCCTTCTTATTTCTTGTCTTTTGATAATAACCATTCTAACAGATGTAAGGTGATATCTCATTGTGGTTTTGATTTGCATTTCCCTGATGATTAGTGATATTGAGCATTCTTTTAGGCACCTACTGGTCATCTGTATGTATTCTTTGGGTAAATGTTTATTAAGATCTTCTGCCCATTTTTAAATTGTGTTGTTTGTATTTTGGCTATTGTGTTGTATGAGTTCTTTATATTTTTTGCATATTAAGCTCTTATGAGATATGTGATTGCAAATATTTTCTTCCATTCAGCAAGTTGCCTTTTTGTGTTGTTGATGTTTTCTTTGGCTGTGCAGACGCTCTTTAGCTCGATGTAGCCCTACTTGATTATTTTTGCTTTTGTTGCCTTTGTTTTTGGTATTAAATTGAAAAAAAAATCATTGCCAAGACCAATGTCAAAGAACTTTCCACCTATGTTTCCTTCTAGGAGTTTTATGATTTCAGATCTTACATTCACATCTTTAATTTATTTTGAGTTAATTTTGGGTATAGTATAAGATAGTGGTCCAGTTTCATTCTTTTGCAAGTGGCTGTCCAGTTTTCTCCATTTACTGAAGAAACTATCATTTCTCCATTGTATATTCTTGACTCCTTTGTTGTGAATTAATTGACCATATATGCATGAGTTTATTTCTGGATAATCTATTCTGTTCCAGTGATTTATGTGTCTGTTTTTATGCCAGTACCATACTGGTTTGATTATTATAGCTTTGTAATATAGTTTGAAATCAGGGATTATGATGCCTCCAATTTTGTTCTTCTTTCTCAAGATTGTTTTGTCTATTCAAGGTCTTTTGTGGTTCCATAAATATTTTTGGATTGTTTGTTTTGTGAAAAATGCCATTGGAATTTTTATAGGGATTACATTTAATCTATAGATTGCTTAGGGTAATATGGACATTTCAACCATATTAATTGTTCCAATCCATAAGAACAGAATATCTTTCCAATTATTTATGTCTTCTTCAATTTTTTTCATCAATGTCTTATTGATCTTTCACCTCCTTGGTGACATTTATTCCTAGGTATTTTATTCTTTTTGATGCAATTATGAATATGATTACTTTGTTAATTTCTCTTTCTGATAGTTTGTTATTAATGTGTAGAAATGCAACAGATTTTTAGATATTGATTTTGTATACTGCAGCTTTACTGAATTCATTTATTAGTTCTAACATTATTTTAGTGGAGTTTTTAGGGTTTTCTGTGTATAATATCATGTCATCTGCAAATAGTGACCATTTTACTTCTTCCTTTCCAATTTGGATGCTTTTTATTTCTTTTTCTTGCCTAATTGCTCCAGCTAGGACTTCCAATATTACGTTGAATAAAAGTGGTGAGAGTGGGTATCCTTGTCTTGTTCCTGATCTTAGCAGAAAAGCTATTATTATGATTTTAGCTGTGGGCTTGTCATATATGGCCTTCATTATATTAGGTATGTTCCCTTTATACCCACTTTGTTGAGAGTTTTTAACATAAGTAGATGTTAAATTTTGTCAAATGCTTTTTATGCATCTATTGATATAATCATATGATTTTTATCCTTCATCTTGTTAATGTGGTGTATCACAGTGATTGATTTGCAGATGTTGAATCATTCTTGCATCCCTGGAATAAATCTTACTTGATCATGGTGTATGATTGATCCTTTTAATGTATTGTTGAATTTGGTTTGCTAATATTTTTTGAAGATTTTTGTTCTATGTTCATCAGGGTTATTGACCTGTCATTTTCTTTCTTTTCTTTTTTATGGTGTCTTGTCTGGTTTTGGTATCAGGATAATGCTGGCCTCATAAAATGAGTTTAAAAGTTTTCTTTTCTCTTCTATTTTTTGGAAGAGTTTGATAAGATTGGTAGTAATTATTCTTTGAATGTTTGGTGGAATTCACCAGAGAAGCCATCTCACCCTGGACTTTTGTTTGTTTGGAGCAATTTGATTACTGATTCAATTTTAGTCTTTTTAATGCTAATCATTCTTGTAAGTAAAGGTGGTGTATTAGTTTTCTGTTGCTGCATACAAATTACCCTAAAACAGCAAACATTTATTGTCTCAATGTTTCTGTGGGTCTGGAAGTAAGGACTGGCTTATCTAGGTAACTTCTTCAGAGTAACTCATGAGGATTCAGTCAAGATGTCAGCCAGAGCTGTGGTCATTCAAAGGCTTGACTGAGGCTGGAGGATCTGTTTATAAGATGTTGCTCACATGATGACAGAAATCCTGTTTCTCACCATACGTGCCCCTCCATAGGGCTGCTTGATTGTCCTCATGACATGGAATCAGGCTTCCAGAAAGATCTGAATGAGAGAGAGAGAGAGAGAGAGAGAGAGAGAGAGAGAGAGAGAGAGAGATATGCTACATTGACTTTACAACCCAGTGTTGGAAGGTAACCCACCATGCCTAACCATATCCTATTCACTAAAAGTAAGTCACATAAGTCCAGCTCACACTCAAAGGGAGGGAAATTAGGTTTTACTTATTGAAAAAAAAGGAATGTTAAAAAATTTGTGGGCATGTTTTAAAACTACCAGAGGTAAGTCACTGTGTTTTTTATTTGTATTTCTCTGACTAATTGACCTGGACACATTTTCATGTGTTTACTGGCCATTTGGATGAACTCTTTTGTAAAGTACCTATTCAAGTCTCCTTCCCAATTTTGTATTGTGTTGTTTGTGTTTTCTTGTTGATTTTAGAGAACACACACACACACACACACACACACTCATATAGTCTGGATATGAGCACCTGTCAGTTATATATGCTGCAAATACCTTCTCCTACTCTTAACTTGTTTTTGCACATTCTTAATGGTACTCTTAATTATAAAGTAACCCAGTTTATCAGTCGTTCTCTTTACTGTTTGTGCTTTTTTATATCCTGCTTAAAAAGTCCTCCCTACTCCTAACCCTAAACCTAAACCTAGCCATAAGCCTAGCCCTTACCATGATCATAATCATAACCAAAACCCTAATGTAAACCCAAACACCAATCTCAAAGTTAACTCTAACCCTAAAACTAACCCTAATCATAAACTCAATTTAACCCTAACTCTAACACTGAAAGAAAAAGAAAATAAATAAATAAAATCAAAAGCTCTTCCCTTCCTACTACTTTGCCAATTTTGTCATAAGTCAAGAATACATATATTCATGAGTCCAAGTTTTCTAAGCTGTTCTGCTTTAGCCACCAAGAAATTAAGATTCAAATTTGCTGCCCACTTTCAATAATTGTGTTAGACTTTATGATATGATTTCTGAATAGCAGTTTACCACTGGTCTTACCCTATAATCCAGCCCTTATTTTCCTCTCACTCTAGCACATAGAAGCCAGGTCTGCCATGGTATTCTCCTCCCCCTCCGCTGTTGGCAGAGGCAACTCTTTTTCTTGGCAAGGCACCACCTGTGAAAAATGTGGTAGCTGCAGTGTTGTATCTGCAGACAATGGCTTGGACTTGGTTGGAATTAGGAAGAATCTCTAGCTCTACAATGCCACATCCCTCCCTGGGTCTTGCTGCAGCCACGCCAGGCACTGTAGGCTAAAGAAAGGAGCAGACTCTGGGAGAGCACACAGGCCACCTGGCATTTGTTGTGGTGACTGGAAGTGGGGACGTGGGCTCAGAAAATAGAGCATAAGATGAGATGTGGGTCAGGCATGAGGAATCTGAGGCAGACATGTGCCTGGGTAAGCGTGTGTGTGTTCATGTGTGCATGGGTATGTGTAAGCATGTGGAGCAGGCCCATGCATATCAGTGGGGCTTTTATCTGCAGGCCCATCCCTATGGTTTGCAGGGCCAAGAGGGGCAGGGGCAAGTGTGATATGATCCACTGTGGATTCCAGATTTTGTTTCACCACTATAGCTGGATTGCTAAGAGGTTTTGGTAGTCCTTAAACTTTAGTTGCTTTATCTATAACACAGGGTAATGGTGAGAACTCAATGAAATAACATGTATGAAGGGCCCCATATACTTTATCAACACGAATACTCAACAGATGCAGCCCTATCCCAGTCTCCCTGCCAAGGGCTGCTGTAATCAGCCTCAGATCCCACTTCACACCCCATGCTGGGGGACATGGGCTCTTGGGTGGCCCATCCTGACAGAAAAAGGGGACTTGACATGGAGGCCAATTGTTATACAAATCTATGGCATGTTCATATCAAGATATTCTTGGGAGAAACAAAAAAACAAAAAATTCCAAGAAAAGAGGCAGCATTTCAGCAGCCACAGCATGGTATCTGGGATGTGGGTCTCTTTTCTGGCTTCAACTCCAGACTGCACTGATAGGCCTTTCTTGTCCTAAGAGTACATGGCTTTCCCCACAGGCCAGCCGAGCCCAGATCCAGGGCCCAGGGCAGGCCTGGCATAGGAGATTGAATGGCAGCAGGGTGACAGGTCAGCAGCCAGGTGATGCCCTCTGGATTTTCCCAGAACCATGCAGATGACTGGGCATTTGTGCTGAGCCCACAGAGATCCCACTGTCTGAGAGGGGTCCCATCCGGCCCCAGCAACTCCAGTATGTGCCCCTTCCTCCTGTTGACATTCTCTGGAGCAGGCTGGAAACCTGGCCAGAGCCACTTCTCCAATTCTCTGTCCTTCTGGACCCAGATGTGTAAATACAGAAGCCAAGAGTCTACCATATGGGCCCCATGCTGAAGAAATAGCAGCTCTGCTAGGAGAAAAGGACCACGTAGGCACTTGAGTACAGACACCCTACCCCAGCAGTGGCAGACAATGTGCCAGCCTTTTCTGTCTGGCCCTCCTAATCACCCTCTTCCACCAGACAGATGGGTGAGAGGTGGGGATGGCACATGTTCCTTACCTTCTAGCTTCCTATCACCTTCAGCCAGTGGGAGGCACCAGCAGATCAGACGAAGATAGGTCAGGGACTCTGCTAGCCCCTCCCTGTTGGACCGCTGTGACTTGGCAGCACCCCTGGGTGTACCCCTGCCCCCCGATGCTGCATGATCTCCTGTGGCTGACTGCTCATGAGGTTTAAAGGTGTCCAGCATGGCCCACAGGACTGAGCAACACACCAGTCCAGACATCTCCCTTGTGTAATGCTGTACACACGACTAGAATCTGAAGGCCAATGTCTGAGGAGAAAGAGTCTACACTTGCTCACCTCCTCCCCTTCACCCACAGTCCCCAGATCTGATCACATCCCCACCTGCACCACCACCACCCTGCATGACCACCTTTCACCTGGAAGATGACAGAATGGCCACAGCTCCTTCCTGGTCACCCTTCCTACCTCCACCTAGTTTCCACTCAGCAGCCAGAGGGACCTTTTTAAAGGGAAAAAAAGACAGAATAAAAGAGGAAATGAGAGGGGAAGGGAGGGCAGGGGAAGGGAAGAAGGAAGGGGAAGGGAGGAGAAAAGAGGGGAAGAGAGGAAGGAAGGGGAGGGGAGAGGAGAAGAGGAGAGGAGAGGGGTTGCTTCTCTGCTTAAACCCTCTCGTGGTTTCCTCTAACTTGAAATAAACCCAAACTACTTTCCATGGCCTCCAATAAATCAGAGAGGCCTTCCTGACTCCTTCCATGAAAGCGCCTCCCTCTGCCCCATTCCTGTGACCCCCGACCCTATGCCCAGCCATAGCTGTCTCCTTTTGTTGAGGATGTCAGATGAATGTGGATCCTCAGGTAGATCACATCACATTGCAGATGGATGGCAAGGGTCCAGTGGCAAGGACCTCGCAGTGACACAGCTAGCTACCAGCCTGTGGGACTGTCCCAGGGGAAAAGCCACTGCGGGCTTTATCTAGACAAGACCCTACACGAGTCTCCACGCATGCTGACTCCACAAGCATGACAGCCTTCATGTGGTCCTACGGGAAGGAAAGATAGTTAAGTGCTCACATTATTATTACCTTTCTCACTTGAAGAATGAGTGGATGGCTGCCAAGCTGGGCAGTGGTCTGACCTGCCTACATTCTCAGGGGGCTGGCTTCTCCAGAAGGAGCCCCTCCGCACAGACTGATGCTCAGTTGGTTCTGGGTCTCCAGGTATCAGGACAGACAGGGATGGGCCAGGAGATACAGCTCCCCACACAGCTCCCGTCTGTGGCCCATTCCACATTGCCTGTCTTCATGCAAGTCCCACCAGGGCTTGACCTCCTGACCACACTTCTGGTCTCCAGCCATTCTCCATCCCTAGCCTAGCCTTGCCCTTTCCCCCTTTCTGCCACAAGGGCCTCCTTGCGATATTCAGGTGTGGCCCTGCCCTGCCCCTATGCTCACAAAGCCTCCTGAAAGCTGTTCCTGGGCCTGAATGTGCTTCTTTCCCCCACACCATCCAGATGCTCAGCTTCCTCCTCAGGAGCCCCCTGTTCCCCAACAAATCAAGTATGGGAGCCACACACCTCATACCGCTCGCCTGGCTTCACAGCATCACCCCAATTAGAAAGAGGCACTTCTGCCATGAACTGCTCTTTAGTGCTTATCCACCCACTACCTAAAAGCTCTGAGGAAGGAAGGAAGGAAGGGAGAAAGGGAAGGAGGAAGGGAGGAGGGAGGGAGGAGGGAGGGAGCGAGGATGGAGAAGCTAAGGCAGAACCCCAAGTCCCTGTGCTGTTCTGTGACTAACCTGCACCTGGTCTTACAACCGGCAGGAGGGACCCTGGATGCGAACAAGAGAATGGGCTGTCACTGGCGGGATGGGAAGTCTGTAATCTTCCTCCAGAAGGTCAAGGTTATTGTTGGAAAGACATTCCTCAGTGGTAATACAGATCAGCCCCAACAGCCTCTGGGGCTCCCAGTCACCCCAGCAGCTCCTGGACGCAGGTCATGGGCTGGGGTTGCACTTGGAACATGGTACCCAGGGCCATCCCTCTGAAGCCTTGGGCGGCCACCGCTCTGAACCTGGATCTATTGCCAGTAGCAGGGGGTCTGTAGGTCTCTCCACTGCCAGGGCAAGGGTGGTGTGCAGAGCATGACACGGTTGGGGTGCACTAACGCTGGTGTCCCACCACCCCTTGTGGGCCCAGCTCACCTGTTTACTCTGGCTGGAGGCACTTCTCTGGACCCCAGGGCCCTTCTCCTGGGGTCCAAGGCCGGTCCTCCATCAGCAGCACTGAAGTTTGGTGTGCTCACTCTCTGCAGAACCAGAGCTCACCCTGCCACTCCATCTCCCATCCATCTTCACTGTCTTAGACCTTGTGGCACTAGCAAAAAAGGGGTCTGGGTGACGTGGACACCTCCCAGAGGTCCCCAAGCCTCCACTGTCCCAGCCAAAGCCAGCCACTGAGCCTGTGTACAGGCCCTTCCAGGCTGAGGCCTGGACAGGGCCTTGGTCAAGGGTGGGCGGGGTCCAGGAGAAAAAGACAGGGTCCAGGTGGTGGGGCAGGCCCAGTGCACTCTCAGGGAGAGAGTGGACTGTGCACGTTCTGTGCAGCTTTGATAATAAAAGAACTCTGCTGGGCAACCCAGCAGTCACAGGGGAGAGGCTGGGGACCTTCACCACCCACCGGTTTCATTCTGGGGGGAGCAAGTGAGACCAAGGACGACCAGCTTAATCCACGGGCCACGCTCTGCACCCTCCCAACCCGCTCTTCTTACCCTCCCTGTCCCCCATTCCAGTGGGCCAAACAGCCCTCCATCTGAGCAGTTGGGGTTTCCTTTTTCCTCCTGCAGGGCCTTGCCAGACTTGAGGAAGAGTTGCTGACGGATGGCAATTATTCTTTGAAAGCCAAGCCCTGGGTCAGGTTGGGAAAGCCCCTCCCACATTGAGTGGGGTGATTGCTTCCAGCTCGATTTTGTACTAGTGAAAATATCAGCCAAACTTGACTTTATTTTTTAAAAATGTTAGACTCACTGATTAAGATACATCTTCTAAAAGTTCAACGTGTTTAGATTTATCATGAGCACGTTTTTAACAATTTGCATTTTCTAGAGTGCTTTTAGCTTGTGTGTGTGTGTGTGTGTGTGTGTGTGTGTGTGTGTGTGTGTTTGATCAATAGGTAACCATTTTTTTATTATTAGTTTCAGGTGTACAAAACAGTGCAATAGTTATACTTTTTACCCCTCACAAAGTAACAACACCCCTCCCCCAATCCACCAATCCACCAACACCCACCCCCGACATCATACATATCTATTACAATTCCATTGACTCCACTCCCCACACTATACTCCACATCGCATGACTATATATATATATATATATATATATATATATATATATATATATATATATATATATATATATATATATATATATATATATACATACTGTGTTGTTGGAAAGGTCATGACGTATTTTTTCTATGTTTTTCATTGCAAAAATGCATCATGACTTTTCCGACAACCCAACTTATAGAGAAATGTCTCTTCCTATCCTCTGCCCATTTTTTAATTGGGTTGTTTGTTTTTTTGGTGTTGAGTTGAATGAGTGTTTTATAAATTTTGGATATTCACCCCTTATCAGACATATCGTTGGAAAATATCATCTCCCATTCAGTAGGCTGCCTTTTTGTTTCATTGATGATTTCCTTTGCTGTGAAAAAACTTTTAAATTTGATATAATCCCATATGTTTATTTTTTCTTTTATTTCCCTTGCCCGAAGGGATATATCAGTAAAAATATTACTCAGGGTAATGTCAACAAATTTACTCCCTATGTTTTCTTCTAGGAGTTTTACGGTTTCAGGTCTTACATTTAAGTCCTTAATCCATTTCAAATTTGTTCTCATATATGGTGTAAGTAGGTGGTCCATTTTCATTTTTTTGCATGTGTCAGTCCAATTTTCCCAGCACCATCTATTAAATAGACTATCTTTATTCCAATGTAAATTCTTGCTTCCATTGTCATAGATTAAACGACCATATATGGATGGATTTATTTCTGGGCTCTCTATTCTGTTCCATTGATTTGTGTCTCTTTTTATGCCAGTACCATACTGTTTTGATTACTGTAGTATGATTTGATGTCGGGTAGCGTGACACCTCCCACTTTGTTCTTATTCCTCAAAATAGCCGTTGCTATTTGGGGCCTTTTAAAGTTCAATATGAATTTTAGGATTATAAGTTCTATTTCTGAGAAAAATATCATTGATAGTTTGATAGGAATTGCATTGGATGTATGTATTGCCTCAGGTAGTATTGACATTTTAACTGTATTAATTCCTCCTATCCAGGAACATGGTATGTATTTCCATTTATTTGTATTTTCTTTGATTTCTCTCTTCAGTGTCTTATAATTTTCTGAGTACAAATCTTTTACTTCTTTGGTTAAATTTATTCCTAGGTATTTTATTGTTTTTGAAGCAATTGTAAAAGGGATTGATTTCCTGATTTCTTCTTCTGAGAGTTTATTATTGGTGTATACAAATGCAACTGATTTCTGAATATTAATTTTGTATCCTGCTACCTTACTAAATTCATTTATTAGTTCTAACAGATTTTTGGGGGGAGTCTTTGGGATTCTCTCTATATAGTATCATGTCATCTGCATATAATGACAGTTTTACTTCCTCCTTTCCAATTTGGATGCCTTTTATTTCATTTTCTTGTCTGATTGCTGTGGTTAGAGCTTCCAGAACTATGTTGAATAAAAGTGGTGAAAGTGGGCAGCTTTGTCTTCCTCCTGATCTTAAGGGGAAAGGATTTAGTCTTTCCCCATTGAGTATGATGTTAGCTGTGGGCTTATCATTTATGGCCTTTATTATATTGAGATATGATCCCACTATTCCCACTTTGCTAAGAGTTTTGATCATAAATGGCTGCTGGATTTTGTGAAATGCTTTTTCTGCATCTATTGATGTGATCATATGATTTTTGTTTTTCATTTTGTTTATGTGAGGTATTATGTTAACTGAATTGTGAATATTGAACCAACTTTGCATACCAGGAATGAATCTCTCTTGATCATGGTGTATGATTTTTTTAACGTGTTGCTGAATCCAGTTTGCTAGTACTTTGTTGAGGATTTTTGCATCTATGTTCATTAGGGATATCAGCCTGTAATTTTCTTTTTTTGTAATGTCTTTGTCTGATTTTGGGATCAGAGTAATAGTGGCCTCATAAAATGTGCTTGGGAGTCTTCTCTCGTTCTGTATTTTTTGGAATACATTGAGGAGACTAGGAATGAATTCTTTTTTGAATGCTTTGTAAAATTCACCTGTGAAGCCATCTTGTCCAGGGCTTTTGTTTGTAGGAAGCTTGTTGATTACTGACTCAATTTTGTTTGGTAGTAATCAGTCTCTTCAGAGTTTCTGTTTCTTCCTGGTTTGGATTTGGAAGATTGTATGCTTCTAGAAATTTATCAATTTCTTCCAGATTGTCTAATTTGTTGGCATATATTGCTCATAGTATTTTCTTAAAATTTTCTGTATTTCTGTGGTATCTGTTGTCACTTCTCCTCTTTCATTTCTGATTTTATTAATTTGGGGCCTCTTTCTCTTTTTCTTGGTGAGTCTGGCTAAGGATTTGTCAATTTTGTTTATCTTTTCAAAAAAACAGCTTTTGGTTTCATTGATCCTTTGTATTTTTTTTTGTCTCTATTTCATTTATTTCTGCTCTGGTCTTTATTATTTCCTTTCTTGTACTCCCTTTGGGCTTGTTTTTGCTGTTCTTTTTCCAGTTCCCTTAGGTATACAGATAGCCTGTTGATTTCAGATTGTTTTTGTTTCTGTAGTTAGGCCTGCATTGCTGTGAAATTCCCTCTTAGGACTGCTTTCACTGCATCCCAAAGATTTTGGATCGTGGTGTTTTCATTTTCGTTTGTCTTGAGGTATCTTTTGATTTCCTCCTTGATCCCATTTTTGACCCAGTCGCTATTTAGTAGCATATCATTCAGCCTCCATGCATTTGTGAGCTTTCCGGATTTCTTCTTGTAATTGATTTCTAATTTCATAGCATTGTGGTCAGAGAAGATTCTTGATATGATTTCAATCTTCTTAAATTTATTGAGACTTGCTTTGTGCCCTAACATGTGGTCTATCTTGGAAAATGTTTCATTTGCACTTGAGAAGAATGTATATTCTGTCGCTTTGGGGTGAAATGCTCTACAAATATTGATTAAATCCAACTGGTTTAAAATGTCATTTAAGGCCACAGTTTCCATGCTGATTTTCTGTCTGGAGGATCTGTCCATTGGTGACAACGGAGTGTTGAAGTCCCCTACTACAATAGTGCTACTGTTGATCTCTGTCTTTATGTCTGTCTGTCAAATATGTTTTATATATTTAGGAGCTCCTATGTTGGGTACATAGATGTTTACTAAGGTTATGTCCTCTTGTTGACTCAATCCTTTTATTATTATGTAGTGCCCTTGTCTTTTATTGTAGTCTTCCTTTTAAAGTCTATTTTGACCAAAAAAAGTATTGCTACTCCTGTTTTTCTCATTTTCATTTGAGTGAAATATCTTATTCCATCTCTTTTCTTTCAGCCTGTGTGTCTTTTGATCTGAGATGAGTCTCTTGTAAACAGCATATGCATGTGTCCTGTTTTCTTATCCACTCAGCCACTCTATGTCTTTTGATTGGAGCATTTAGCCCATTCACATTTAAAGTGATTACTGATAGGTATGATTACTGATAGGTACATATTTATTGCCATTTTGTTATTTGTATTTCTGGTCTTTCTGGGTTAGCTTGTTTTCCCCTTTCTTCTGCTTAGAAAAGGCCTTTTAACATTTCCTGCATGGTAATTTCTACCATTTCCTTGATGGTAATGAATTCCTTAAGCTTATTCTTTTCTGAAAAGCTCTTTATCTCTCCTTCAATTTTAAGTGATAGCCATGCTGGGTAGAGCAATCTTGGTTGTAGGCCTTTGTTTTGCATCATTTTGAATATTTCCTGCCACTCCCTTCTGGCCTGCAGAGTTTCTATAGAAAAGGCAGCTGTTAGTCTTATAGGAGTCCCTTTGTATGTAACCTGCTGTCTTTCTCTTGCTGCTTTTAGGATTCTGTCTTTGTCTTTAACCTTTGCCATTTTAACTGTCTTGGTGTGGGCCTGTTTGGGTTCAGCTTGTTTGGAACTCTCTGCACTTCCTGGGCTTGTATGTCAATTTCCTTCACCAGGGTAGGGAAGTTTTCAGTCATTATTTCTTCAAATATGTTCTTGATCCCTTGCTTCTTCTCTTCTCCTTCTGGTATTCTTATGATGAGAATATTGTTGTACTTGATGTTGTCCCACGTCTCTTAAACTATTTTTATTGTTTTTTGTTGTTGTTGTTGTTGTTGTTGTTCCAGCTGGGTGATTTCTACTATTTTGTCTTCTAAATTGCTGATCCGATCCTCTGCTTCATCTAATGATTCCTTCAAGTGTGTTCTTTATTTCAGTTATTGTATTATTTCATTCTAACTGGTTGTTTTTCATGATTTCTTTATCCTTCTTTATGTCCTCACTAAGGTCCTTAAACATTCTTATCTCAGTGTTCTAAACACTGACTCTGAAAGGCTGGGTACCTTTGTTTCATTTAGTTCAATTTCTAGAGGTTTCTTCTGATCTTTTACTTGGGACATGTTTCTTTGTTTCTTCATTCTGGCTGTCACTCTGTGATTGCTTCAATGTATTAGGTAGATCACTTATGTCTCTCAGTTGTTGCTGGGTGAACTTGTAGTATATGTCCTTTATATTCGGATTGCACCATCTCCCTATTCTCCTGTTCCATGTGTTCCAGAGGTATCACTATTGTAGTTGACTTTTAATTGCTTTTGGCTTGTCAGAGGGTGGGATTGACCCTCAGACTGATTAGCTGGGAGAATTATCTCTGTTCACAGTGTATGAGGTGCTATGTGGAGGTTGATCCCCTCAGAGGAGGCTTGGCCACTGTGGGTTCTTGTGCCTGTGGAAAATGTTTTATGAGAGTGCCACTTGTAGGTTCAACCAGGTAAGTACTCTGGTTTTGTCTAACACTGGCCTCTGAGTATGTTGGTTCTGGTGTCTCTTGGGCCATTTCAGCCCTGTCTGTTTCTGGCTCATAGCTACCTGGTAGGCTGTACACAGTTGGCTGCTGCCCGTGTTGGACCTGAGGTCATTTGGGGATGGTCCCTATGTGAACTGAGGCTGGCTGCCCCCAATATTGGCCCTGAGGTTGTTTAGGAAAAGGTCCAGGGCCCACTAGGCCTGTGACCACCTGTTGGATGCCTGTGACCACCTGTTGGATGCCTGTAAGGCCCAAATATTGAAAGAGGCTCTTTAGGAGTATGTGTCTGGCGTTGACCTGGTGTTGAGGGTGCCCTCTGTGATGTGGCACTAGCTTGTCAGGATGGAGTTCAAGTGAGTTATGCAACGTGACTGATAGTTTTTAAAATGTTAGTGCAGATTCAGGTCTTACACCAATACCTGGCCTGTGACCCCCTTGTATAGAGCTCCAAGGGCACTACAGCCAGCCTTCACCTCACGCTCACAGATTTATGAAAGCTGCCCTTCAGTGGCTGTGGTGCAGGTTCATGGTCACTGAACAACACCAAGATGACCCCAGGGCTCTGCGAACTACCCTCTGTTGTAAAAAACTTTTCCACAGTTTATGGGGGTGGGGCCAGTCACCCTGGCACCCCAGTTGCCCCTGGCAATGCAGCTGTAGTTGGGCAAGGTGGTGTTACAAGTGCATAAAGGCTATGGTCAGTGGTTTCTACAAATTCAGTGTAGTCTCAGCTCCTGGACCAGTGCTAGGTCCACGTCCACTTCATAAGACAAAAACAAAGCAAGGCAACCTAACAACACCAAAAAACAAATACACCCACACAAACACAATAAACGATGATCAGACAGGAGAAACAAAAATATATAAAAGAGACAAAAACACAAACACAAAAACAGGAAAACAAGACAGAAAAACAGTGACCAAAGCAATAACCAGATAAACAAGCCTGAGGAAAAATGACAAAAAGAAAACAAGTGAAAGAAAAGAAGAAAAAATAACAAAAAGATGAAGGAGAAAGATAAGAAAAAAGAATAAAAGAAGAAAAAGAGGGCGGCCAGTTAGCTCAGTTGATTAAAGCTCAGTGCTCATAACACCAAGGTTGCCATTTCAATCCCCACATGGGACACTGAGTTGTGCTGCACCCTCCACAACCATGAATGAAACAACTACTTGACTTGGAGCTGATGGGTCCTGGAAAAACACACTGTTCCCAAAAAAATTTTTTTCCAAATTTTTTTTAAAAGGAAAAAAAATATTTAAAAAAACAAAAAAATAAAAGAAAAGGCTCTCCACCCACTTCAATCTGCAGACCACTTGTTCAGCAATAGAGAGTCTCTGTGTGACAGCACCAGCTGTTTGGGGTGGAAGGGCCCAATGTGTTGTGCACTGGCCTCCCTCTTAGGCATGCAATGAGCTTCCTGCAATTAGCTGCCGTGTGCTCTGGGACCGTGCTCACCACCGAAAATCCTACGGGCTGTCCGCTGCTGCAAAAACCTTCTGTGGACTGCGGAGATGGGGGCCAGGCACCAGAGGCTCAGGGTTCCTCTGGTAACGTAGCTCTAGGTGGGCAGGGCAGGCCCCCAAAGTACCAGGGGGTGTGGTCAGTGGCCCCCACCAAGTCAGAGCAGCGTGGACTCCTGCACTGGCAACCAGCCCACACAAATGTGCCACGAATGCCCTGGTCAGATCATGCAGGAGCACAGCTCCCACCACAACACTCCCAGGAAAACTCCCAGTCTCAACCTGTCCCAATCAGCCGCTCGCAGATCAGGCAGAGCAGCCCAACAGCCCAGTCGTCACCTTGCCAACTCTGCATGTGCAGTGCAGAGAGTGGGGAACCAAGGCAGCTTGTGTGCACACACACACATGCCTGTGCCAATTCCACCAGACCAATGCAGTCATGGACCTCACCCTTTGTGGGAGGGCCCAACCCTGAAAAAATGGCCCCCTCCTGTACACTACTCATGTGCAAGCTCCACACAGGGGGAACAATGGTCCCCAAACCTCCAGTTCCTGTGCCAAAGGTGCTCAGTTCAGTCTTTCCCCGTAGATTCCTGGGCCCCGCTCACTGGGCCCCGCTCACGCAGCCACTCCCTCTGCCAGCTCCACAGGAGGGCAACTGGTTCTCTAGCCACCCTCAGCCTCACCGAGTTGAGCAAAGAGAGTCCTCACTAATTTCAACTGCCAGCTACTGTGGAATTCCTCTTCCAGGCAAGGTAACTCTGGGCTAGTGAGCTCAGTATGGGGTCGGAGGGTCTCTCCCATAACTGGAGAAGCCTCTCCACCACTGAGGTGTCCCTCATGGGATTCGCCCTCTCTCGTCTCCGCTCCTTTTACCAGACTCGACATAGTCTCTTCTTTAAATCATTTGTTTAGAGGTTCTGTTCATCTGGTGTTCAGGGGACTTGTGAGGTTGAATGTTGTATAAATTATTTGTAATTTTGGTGTAATGCTGGGAGGAGGTTGGCACAGCGTCTGTCTATTCCGCCATCTTACCGGAACACAATCACACTTACATTATATCAATACCGCTGTCCTATTAATGATTCCATGATATAAACAAGGAAGCTGAGGGATACACAAGCAAATAACTTGTGTGAAAGAGCAAGGAGAAGAGAGTGATACTTGGTGAATGACCACATGTGCCAGGCACTAGGGTGCCCTCTGCACTTGTTACCTTGTCTAATTTTGTCCTCACAAGAACCCTTGGAAGTAAGAATGGGCATGATGGCCCATTTTGCAAATGAGAAAAATGAGACTCTGAGATTAGGTGTTTGCCTGGCACATATAGGTAGAGGAGAATGAGGCTGAACCACAGTTTAGCTTACGGCATTGCTGAACCCTTTCATCCCTCTGGGCTGTGAAAGGTCACACTCCTTCACTTGAGGAAGTTTTGTTTCCTATGGTAAGAGCAATAGGGACCTCCCCTTAGGAATGAATGAAAACCACTACAAGAGTGAAGGAACAAGATGGTAGGGCTCTTCTTAAGATGGTAGGGCTCATCTTATGGTGACTAATGCACTGGGACAGTCTAGAACTCTGGGACCTTAGAACCTGGGCATTGGTGCCATGGCACACACTCTTCCTGGCTAGGTCCCTTTAGAATGTCTGCTAACCATTTTAATCTAAAATGAATAAACATTATCAGGTTTTATAATGGTCAATGCAGATGAGTGTGGTAGTCATTAGCACCATTCCCCCAAAAGTCCGGTTCTCCTTTTTAAGCACATAGTAGGAAGTCATGCCTCTGGACTTTTGGAGTTAAGTATGGTCATGGGCATTTTGGCCAGTGAGCAGAAGTTTTAAGACCCAGCCTACAAGCCTCATATTCCCCTTCATGTTTCCTTGGTAGTAGACAAAGAGATGGAGCCTGGGTCCTTAAGCAAGAAAGATCAGTCCCTAGTTGATCCATGATGGCCATATAGTATATGGGAGAAATGTGTTGTTTTTTTGTTTCTGAGATTTGGGAAATATTTGTTACAGCAGCAAACTCTAGCCTATCCTAACTGATACAATAATATCTTTAAAAATGTTATACTTTCTAGACAAATGCTTTTTTATAACGTATTTGCCTCACCCTTTTCATCTATAAAACTGAGATGTTATGAGGTTATGAGGATTAAATGAATAATACACATAAATGAGTATATATATGCTTGGCATAGAGTATGAAGTAAACATGTTAACTATTATTGTTAATGTTGTTGGTCTTGCTCTTATTTATTTTTTTAATCTTTTCCTCCATAAGCCCCATTCCTACGCAGGACCAGCCCAGTGTGTAAGAGGAGGTGTTGGGACTTGCCCTATAGAACTAACAGTGTGGAGGGCAAAGGTGGGGCCAGGTCTTCCCATGGACAGTCAGCTCTGGGGGTGATCCAGTCCCAGCACAGTCTTTCTGTGATGGCAATTGCCCTGTCAGCCACCTTAAAAACAAGTTCTATTATAGTAGTCATGCATAGTCTCTACTTTAAGAACTTAGAAGATAAATAAATGTGTAAAGAAAAATATTACCTGTAATCCCACTCCAGATATAATATTTTTTATATATCCTTCTCATGTTTTCCTCTCATCATTTAATTTTTCCAAATAGCACTTATACTGCACATAGTATATGTAAGTATGTTGCCTTTCTTGCTTTGTTTTGGTGTTTTTTACTAATAATATGTCAAAACATTTTTCCAACAAAATAATTCTAGTGCAGTTAACGAGACACATATGAATGTGTTGCAATTAAATTACCAATTCCTAATTCAAAATCCAATCCCAAATTTACTGAACATTTACTACATTCTATCGATAAGTTGGTGAAAAATTCAACCCAGTTTAGTCCTTAGGAAGCTAACTTTCATTATCTCTTAAGGAAGACTCAGGTTCTTGCCCTTGGGGAAGGGGCCCAGAACATTCTTTTTAAAAAAAAAAAAAGATTTTATTGGGGAATTGGAAGAGAAAACAGCATTGGGGAATTGGGGAAGAGGAACAGAAAAGTTGCTGTCCTTTTGTTCTTCAGTATAATTGTGGAGGATGTCGCTTCATTGGCCATGTTGGTATTGTGATCATTGTGCTCTTCCTGGCTGAGACAGACCTGTCACCCACCATTGGATGGCCGCTCACGGTGGCTCATGGCAGCTCAAGGCAGCTGCTGGCTGTTCACGCCAGCTGCCGGCCACTCACGGTAGCTCAGGGCAGCCCACTGCAGCTCCACTGCAGCCTACGCCTTCAGCAGCCACTCACAGCAGCCCAGCTCCAGGACAAGCTGTTGTTCACCATCTTAACTCTAGAGGGCACAGCGTCACTGGCCCATGTGGGATCTGAACCGGTGGCCCTGCTGCTCAGAACTGGTGCTCCTGAAGCCAACTCTTAATCAACAAGCCACTTGGCCAGCCCCAGAAAACATTCTTAAACCTAACTTTTTGTGCTCCACATGCCTGAATTGTCATTGTGCTAGAACATAATAAAGGCTAAAACATAATAAACACCTTCTTAAATAAATGAGTTCAAAAAGAAATGAGAGAGGGCCGGCTGAGTGGCTCAGTTGGTTAAGAGCTCGCTCAAGAGTTTGAGCTCTGAGCAACAGCGGTTCGAGTCAGCCCGAGCTGAGCAGCCGTGAGCTGCCAACAGGTGGCGGGATGGCTCAGCTAAAAAAAAAAAAAAAAAAAAGAAATGAGAGTGGTACTAAGGACCCAAAATGGGAAAAGACATGGAAATGAAAGGCCTAAGTAGTGCTGTACTTCAGGTGCCTCATAGAGAGAGGAGTGAGGACAGGGTCTGTTTACGACCCCGTGGATTCTGTCTGTGTAAAAGAGAAGAGGTCATGGGCCCAGCAGGGGGAGGGGCTGTGGCTGAGATCCCAGCATAACATGGCACCTCAGGTGCTCCACATCTGGTAAAAGAGGAGATTGTATTTTGCAAAGAGAGAAAACAAGGATACTTGTCTGTTTAGCTCCAAAGTGTGTGTGTGGTGGTGGTGGTGGGGGGGGGGGTTGGCAGATGAGCCCGAGATTTTGTAAACTCATGACACACTTTGCATAGGTTTAGTGTTAAACTTATTGTACATCACAGCCTAGTTACCAAACAAACCAAGAAATTAACAAGTGAAAAGTATTCCTGAGCTGGTAACACCCCATGGACACCGGCAGAAGTCAATGTCAAACCCCTCAATCCAGGCCATAAAGAAGTCCCACAAAAAAAGCCTTAGCTGTCTTGCCAAAGTTACAAAACAGTCATGGAAGTGAGCCATCAGAAGCAAGAGTCAAAAGAAACAACAGAAAAACAGAACTCCAAATATTTCATATAATGGGAATAGCTAATAAGTACTACATTGTTAAACACATGAAGGAAGAAACAGAATTATAAGAGCAGAGTATTGTAAAAAAAGAGAGGCAGGTCCTCAGATAAATATTGAATGCTGCATGTGTTGACATCAGTCATTTTTCTTTTCCCAGGAAGATTCCTCTGTCAGTAGTCTTGTGTTTGACTGCAAGTAAGAGAAACTCCAACAGATCTACAGTGGCTAAAACAAATCAGGAGTATTTTTCATATAACCACAAATTCAGAGAAGCGCTTCTCTTGGCACCAGTTCAACTATTCAACTGTGGCATCTAGGGCCCAGGTTCCCATCTCTCTACTTGACCTCCTGTAGTAAACCATTTTTTTGTCTTCGTCCTTCCTACCTCATGGTTACATGATAGCTGCCACTCCAGAGATCATGTGACTAAAGGAGGGGGGGGGAAGAAATGTAAAAGATGAACATCTGTCCCTGCTTCCCCCGAGCCATCACCATCACCACCACCATCACGACCACCACCACCCCCATCACCCCACCCACCATCACCACTACCCCTGCAGAAGATTTAGCTTGTGTCTCACTGGCAGGAACTATGAGTTATAGCCATCACGAGCCTCTGGAGAGGCTGAGAAAGAGAGTATGTCATCTGAGACTGGCACATGACTGGCTTAAACAAAACTGAGGTACTTCTAGCAAGGAAAATAAGAGGGAAGGATGCTATTGAATAGATTACTGACAGGGTCCCACAAGCCCCCAGTTCTGATCCCCAACACACACACAGTAGCTTCTTCTGGTGATTTGGATGGAAGTAGGAGGCGTGGGGGCCACATCGAACTTTAAGGAGGAACTTCTCAAACTACTCTCCCCACCCCCTACACAGACAAGATTCCACCAGTCCTCCCAGGGTGTGTCCTCCGAGCCCTATATCCTGAGTGCTGAGTCACTGAGATACTGAACGTGTGGCTGCCCAAATGTGCCAGAGCTGGCATAAAGTTAAAAGCCTCGCACTGTGACAGCCAGCTCAGGAGGCTAAGGTCCAGTTCTGCTGGTTATCCATGCCATTCTTCATAATCTCCCCATACGCTTCACTCCCACTCTTACAGATACTTTCTTCTCTCTCAGGGACACTTCCTTCCAGAAGACTCCAGTGTGGCAACAGGGGTTGAGCAGGAAGTTTGTTAACTAAAGGTGAATTTCGGGGCCTGCTAAAGAAATAAGAAGTATTATTAAAAGTAAAACAGTGGGAGGTAATGTTTAACCAGCCCAAGAAACACACTCTTCAATCATGTTCACAATCACTATTCAAACACAAACCGTATGTGATATTTCTTCAATTACTATAGAAAAGAGAACTTAAGATAAAATTTCTGATCCAAAGTCCACTTTTGGCTATTATTTGACAGTAATAAAAATTTTTAAATAGTTAACATTACAGCTTGTCCAAATTCCACTGGAATTAGCTCAAAGTCACAATATTGAAAACCACCATGAGAAGGTTCCAGAAACTGGCCCACAGTATCACTGGTGGTAAGAACAGCTGCCCACGCTACATTTACATCCCAGCCACAGCCCGTGGTGGAATTTGACTATAAAACTCAAGGCTATTTTGAGATGTGTGGAAGCACAGAATCTGCATGGAATTAAGTGATGAACCTTTGGGTCATTAAACAAGTTTGACTTTTTTTTTTTTTTTTTAGCTGAGCCATCCTGCCACCGTTTGGCAGCTCAGCAGCTGCTCAGCTCGGGCAGGACTTGAACCGCTGTTGCTCAGAGCTCACAATCTTGAGCGAGCTCTTAACCAACTGAGCCACTCGGCCGGCCCTTGATTTTTTTTTTATAAATCACAGAACAAACTCTACCAAAGGCAAGACAGAGCAAAAGAAGTTCAAGGGGAAAATTCACTTGCTGAAAATGTGAAGTCTTTGTTAGAAAAGATATTACAACTTCTGTATAACACTCCAAATCCTTGTTGTTTTCATTTTTTAATATAAATTTAGTGGAATTCTGGTTGATGAGTTTTCAACAGCTGAGAACAATTAAGACAGGTACATAAATGTTGAATCACTATGTTGTATACCTGAAACATACAATATTGTATGTCAACTATAAAGAAAAAAGAAAAGTCCACATAAAACATAAGATTTGAAATAAATGCCACTCAAGCCAAGGGGAAAAAAAGGCAATTATTCATGACCATAGCTACAAGTCTGGGTGCCTGGGGAATTCTGGGAGCTTGGGTTTTCCTTTCACAGCAGGTGGTGCCAGAGCTGGTGAGTGCCAAGGGGCCCTGCATGCTGCGGGATGAACAACAGATGCAGAGACAGCTCCCAGCTGACGGCAGGAGAGAACAGTGCCCTCTTTCCCAAGGAAAGAGGGACTCGGGGGCAGGCAGAAATGCAGATATTGGCCTCCCTCTCTGGGGTTGAAACTGGCCTTGCTATGGTCCCCTGGTGCCCAGGGAATCATCCAGAGGCCTGGAGGTGTGGGACTGGGCAGAGCAGTGTGGTACAGTAGCCTGACTGATGAGAATGGTGGACGGAATAAAGAACCCCTTCTTCTGTATCCCAGACCCTTTCCCTAGGCAGCTTGCCCTTTTCTCCATGGAGGGAGCTTACCTGTCCTCCCCATCACCCCACCCCAATCTGCAGGAGGGGCTGAGGGAGGAGGGTGGAGGCCTGCTCTCAGACATCTGATGGAGTCCAAGGAATACAGATGGTCTTGGCACAGCTCAGCGGGGGAGCTTGGCCAGGGCACCCAACTGCTCTAAGGCTCAGTTTCCTTATCTGTAAAACGGCTCCCTTACTATCTAGAGCATTTGTGCAGCAGACTTAGAACAGCACCTGGCACATAGGAAGCACCAAATGTGTTCCCTGGTGTTATCATTGTTATCCCTATTTACAGAGGAAGAAACTGAGGCAGATAGAGTTAAGTAATTTGTCCAAGGCCACACAGCTGGGTTTGAACCAGCAGACAAACCCAGACTATGTGCTACTTCCCCAGTGGTAAGGAGCGCAGGGGATGGTCCCTCACGGGTCTGGGAAGACTTGTGTCCCTTCTGCATCCAGGCTCTGTCCTTGGCAGGAGGCAAGGAGAGAGATATCCAGGGCCTGTTGAGCAGGGCAGGTTTGGTGGCTATGGTCCCAAGCATACTGACACTGGCATTGCCAGGCTCTGTGGCTGGCCCAAAAGATGCCCTGGGGAAGGCCAGCAGCAGGCACCCACTTCTCCGTGACCCTCGGCTTCCCTCACACCAAGGTCCTCAGCCATCCACAGCCTACATCCTCACACAGGCCACGGCAGGCCAACACCTTCTGAAGAAACTCTCTAGACACCAGCTGTGCATGTGGGCCAGTCACTTCATGGGCCTCAGTGTTCTCCTCTGTAAACTGGGACAACAGAAAGAAGTCCCACCTTATGAGGCTGTTATGAAAATAATAGAAGTTAACCTCCTGCGGCTGCCAAGCTCAGAGACCATCCAGGCAACGGCTCAGTAAGTGTTATCCCAGTTCCCTCCATTGTCTTTAGTCTTACCACCTAAAATACTTAGGTGCATTTCTCCAATTTTCCTCCAGACAGGGTTTCCCCGGGGATTTCCACAGCTCAACGGGTGGGGTTTGCACTGAATGCCTCCAGCCAGTGCAAAGGACATGGCCAACCTGAGTGACCACAACACCTCTTACCATATAGACATCTCCCCTGACTACCAGTGGCCAGGAGAGGGGGAATAGGAACAGCGACCACGTGTCAGGGGCTCTGGATTTAATGATCCGAACCAGGTAAAGACCTTGTCACACCTGGTTGGCTAGTACTAGAGAGTTTTTCAAAAGAACTAAGAAGAGGGTAGAAGGGTAGACGTGGCTATGCAGATGACTCCCTGGGAGGCCAAACGTGCTGGGGGTAGAGTAAGAAGATTGTGGACCTAACTTCTTTGTCCTGTCAGCGCTTACCAGCCGCAGCCGCACCGTGCCTGAGGAGGCCACTGCCAGCAGACAGGCCCTGCCCCCTGGGGCTCGCACCTCAGCTGTGTTGAGACACTCGGGCCTCAAAACGTAAAGCAAGTCTCCTTCCCATCCTATGTCATGGCCTTTCCAAAAGTCGTGTGTGTGTGTGTGTGTGTGTGTGTGTGTGTGTGTGTGTGTGTTTTAACATAATCATGTGTTTTTCTCCTTATATTCCTAGAATAAATCCTATTTTGTCATGGTGTAGTGTTATTGGATTAAATTTTCTATAATTTAGTGTTTTTACTTTAATATTCAAAAATTAACTTTGTCTACAGTTATGTGAATACGTGTGTGTGCATGCGAGTATGCACACACACAGGTGGGTAGATACTGACTTTCGAGTTTTGACATCAAGGAAATTTGATGGAAATTACTTCCTAAAAGTTTGGTAGACTTTGACTATAGAATTGCTTGTACGCATTAGAAAATACAATAGAAAAAGTATTAGATTTATAACAACAATAAATAATAAATATCTAGATATAAACTTCCCTCCATAGTACTGTTCTTTTTAATTGATATATAATTTACATACCACAAAATGCACAGATCTTCACTTTTCAGTTCAAGAATTTTGACAGTTGCAAACACCCAAATCAAGATCTAGAATATTTCCATTACTCCAGAAAGTTTCCTCATGCTCTTTTCCTGTCAGAACCCCCACACATATTCAGAACCTGTCTGATTTCTATCACCAGAAATTAGTTTTGCTTGTCTTAGGAATTCATATAAATGGAACATACTAGATAAACTCTCTTGTGCCAGGTTTCTTTCATGCAGCATAGTATTTTTGAGATTCAACCACATAACAGTTCACTTTATTGCTAAGTAGTATCCCATTGTTTAAATATATCAAAAGTGTTTAATACTTTCTCCTATTGATGGATTGGGAATTTTTCCAGTGTTTGGTTATTTGAATAAAGCTACAATGCACATTCATGCACAAGCCTTTTTAAGAACTCTTGAGTGAATACCTAGGGGGGAATTGACGGAATAGGATACGGGTATGTTTAGCTTTAGAAGGAACTATTTTCCTGTTTTACATGCCCAGCAGCAATGTGTAAGAGTTTCGATTGCTCCAAACCCTCACCAATAGCAGATATAACCAGCTGTTTTAATTTTATCCATTCTAGTAGGTTTATAGTGATAACTTATTGTGGTGTTAATTTGCTTTTCCCTGGTGACTATTAATATTGAGCATCGGGCTGGCCGAGTGGCGCGGTGGTTAAGAGTTGGCTTGGGACACCAGAGGGCCCCGGTTCAGATCCCACACATGAGGGCCAGTGACACTGCCCTCTACAGCTAAGATGCTGAACAACAGCTCAACCTGGAGCTGGGCTGCCCTGAATCGCCGGCGACGAGGCTGCAGCCCCTGCTGCAGTAGGTTGCCATGGGCTACCATGTGTAGCCAGCAGCCAGCGTGAGCGGCCCTCAAGCCGCCGTGAGTGGCTGTCCAGAAGCCGGTGACTGATCTGCCTCACCTGGGAAGAGCGTAATGATGGTGCCAACTTGGGCCATTGAAGCAATGTCCTCCACAACTAAACTGAAGAACAAAAGGACAGCAACTTGTCTGTTCCCCTACCCCCAATTCCCCAGCGCTGTTCCCATCCCCTAATTCCCCAATAAAAATCTTAAAAAAAAAATATTGAGCATCTTTTCATGTGCTTAAAGGCCATTTATATATCTTCTGTGAATTGTCTATGAGTCTTTGCCCATTTTTAATTCGGTTGTCTGTCTTTTTATTAATGATTTTTAGGAATTCTTTACATATTATGAATATAAATCCTTTATCAGATATCTTTATTATGAATACATTTTTCTCATCTGTGGTTTGACTGTTCATTTTCTTAATACTATTATTTTTTGATGAGTAGAAATGTTGGTCTTGGTTATGTCCAATTATTATTTTTTATTAATGGTTCATATTTTTTGTGCTAATTTGGTCTTTTTGTCTTCCCCAAAGTTGAAAATATTCTCCTACATTTTCTTCTAAAAAATTTGTCGTTCTATGTTCATATTTAGATGAATGATCCATCTTGAATTATTTTCTGTGTAATATCATTTATTTTTATACATACGTCCAGTTTGTTTCAACACCACTTGTTTAAAATTTTTCTTCCTCCTTTGAATTAACTTGGTTCCTTGATCAAAATACAACTGAAAGAAAGAGACACCTGCACCCCCATGTTCACTACAGCATTATTGGCAATGTCGAGATATGGAAATACCCTAAATATCCATCAATTGACTAATGGACTAAATATATATATATTTCCACATTTTAATTATACACACACACATATATACACACAATGGGATATTATTCAGCCTTAAAAAAGAGGGAAATTGTGCCATTGCAACAACACAGCTGAAACTGGTGTACATCATATTATATAAAATAAACCACACACTGAAGGACAAATACTGCATGATCTCATTTACATGTAGTATATTAATAATAATAATAATAATAATAATAATAATAATAATAATAAAAGCTGAACTCATAGTAACAGAGGGTGAAATAGTGGTTACCAAAGGATGGGGCATGGAAAAAAAGGAGAGATTTTCTTTTTAAATCAATTGATCATATTATGTACGTTTATTTCCCAACCCTCTGTCCTGTCCCACAGACCCATTTATCTGTGCTTATGGCAGTGCTGTCCCATCTTGATTACTATAAATTTATTGGAAGTCTTAAGACCAGGTGGTAAACGTCCTCCAGTTTGTTCTTTTTCAAAAGCATTTTGCCTCCTCTGTATTCTTTACTTTTCCATATAAACTTTAGAATCAGATTTCTTCAAAAGGACTGCTGGACTTTTGTTTGGGATTGTGTTGAATCTATAAGCCAATTTGGAGAAAATTGACATCTTCTCAACAAGGTGAACTCCAATCCATGAATATGATGTATCTCTCCATTAATTTGAGTCTTATTTAGCTTCTCTCAACAGTGTTTTTGCAATTTTCAGTATGGTGGTTTTGCTCACCTTGCATCAGATTTATTCATAAGTATTTTTAATGTTATTTTTTAAAGTATTTGTAATCTCACTTTTGTAGGTTTTTGTATACCTCCTTTATAAGATTGGAAACATTCTCTTCTATTTCTAGTTAGCTGAATTTTTTTAATCTTAAATGTTACATTTTATCAAATTCTTTTTCTGCATTTATTGAAATGATATAGTTTTTCTCCTTCGTTATTTAGTCTCCTTTAGTCACCACCTTGTGGTGGTGAACTATGTTGACTTATTTTGTAATATTAAATGAAGTTTTTATCCCTGGGATAAATCACATCTGGTCATTAAATACTATTCTTTCTATATATTGCTGAATTCAATTTTCTTTTTTTTTTTTAAAGATTTTTTTTTTAACTGGGGAATTGAGGGATGGGGAACAGACAAGTTGCTGTCCTTTTGTTCTTCAGTCTAGCTGTGGAGGATGTTGTTTCACTGGCCCAAGTTGGCACTATCATTGTGCTCTTCCCGGGCGAGGCAGATCAGTCACCGGCTTCTGGACGGCAGCTCACTGCAGCTGCTGGCCGCTCACGCTGGCTGCTGGTTACACAAGGTAACCCATGGCAACCCACTACAGCAGGGGCTGCAGCCTACGCCATTGCCAGCGACTCAAGGCAGCCCAGCTCCAGGTTGAGCTGTTGTTCAGCATCTTAGCTGTAGAGGGCAGTATCACTGGCCCTCATATGTGGGATCCGAACCAGGGCCCTCTGGCATCCCAAGCCAGCTCTTAACCAACGTGCCACTTGGCCGGCCCTGAATTCAATTTTCTAATATTTTGTTAATAATTTTGGCATAGGGCCAGCCAAGTGGCTTGTTGGTTAGGAGTTGGCTTGGGAACGCAAGCTCTGAGCAGCAGGGTTGCTGGTTCGGATCCCACATGGGCCAGTGACACTGCATCCTCTACAGCTAAGATGGTGAACAACAGCTCGACCTAGAGCTGGGCTGCCATGATGGTATAGGCTGCAGTGGGGCTGCAGTAAGCTACTGTGAGTGGCCGGCAGCCAGCGTGAGCGGCTGGCAGCTGGCATGAGCTACCGTGAGCCGCCGTGAGTGGCCATTCAATGGCCAGCAACCTATCTACCTCAGCCAGGAAGAGCACAATGATCACAATACCAACATGGGCCTGTGAAGCAACGTCCTCCACAACTGTACTGAGAAACAAAAGGACAGCAACTTGTCTGTTCCCTTTCCCTGATTCCCTAACACTGTTCCTTTCCCCAATTCCCAAATAAAAGCTTTAAAAAAAAAAAAGAATTTTGACATAGACTCCAGTCCAAGATGGCAGCATAAGAAGATCCTGAACTCCCCTCCACCAGTGAACATATCAAATCTACACCTATAGACAGAACAATTCCCCCTGAAGAACAGAGGGATGACTGAACAGCATCTGCACATCAAATGGGAGAGAGACCACATGGAGATGAGTAGGAAAGAGAAATATGGTATCATGGAAATCTCACCCCAACACATTGACCTGCAATAGGGAGGGAGTGCTAAGGGGTTGCGCAAACAGACACACCTGCCTTAGGGCACAGTGAGAAAACAGTTGTCTAAAGAACATGTAGACTTACTGGAAGGAAATCTATTTACTAACTCTAGAGCATCTAAAGCATTTACACCTTATATAAATGTTGAATCACTATTTGTACAACTGAAATTAATATTATATTTTAACTATAATTTTTAAAAATTTTAAAGAATGTTTGCATATATGTTTAAGAGGGTTGCTAGTCTATAATTTTCTTGTCACATTTCAGCATCAGCACTATGCTGGCCTCATAAAATGAGTTGAGAAGTATTTCCTCCTCTATTTTCTCCAAAGAGTTTTGTAGGATTGGTATTATTTCTTCCAAAAGTGTTTGATAGAATTTTATGAAGAAGCTCTTTGGGACTGGAGTTAAATGAAGGTTTTTATATAATTATAGGTTTAATATCTTTGATAAACAGGGCTATTTAGACTGTCTATCCTTGTGTGAATTTCAGTAATTTGCAATTTTCAAGGAATTTGTCAATTTTATCTAAATTGTTGAATTTATTGGCATGATGTTGTTCATAATTTCCCTTCATTATCACATTAATATTTGTATGATCTGTAGTGGAAAAGTTTTCTATGTTTTTTGGTTTTGTGTTTTATTTCAGCATTTACTATCATTCCACTGTCATCTGCCCTTCATTGGTTCTGATGAAAAATCATTGTACATTCTTTTCATTACTCCTCTGTATATGTCTTTTTTTCCTCTGGCTGCTTTTAAGATTTCATTTTTATCTTTGGGTTTCAATAGCTTGATTATTATGTGCCAAGGTATGGTTTTATTTGTGTTTATACTGCTTGTGTTTCTTTGAGTTTCTTGCACCAGTGGTTTATGTCTTTCATCAATCTTGTTAAGTCTCTGCTATTGTCTCTGCTAAATATTTCTTCTTCCCCAATTCCTCTTGCCTCTCATTCTGATGCTCCACTTACACATATATTGGACCACTTGATGTTGTCCCACAGATCTTGGATACTTGCTCCTGCTTTTTAATAATCTTTTCTCTTTGTATTTCAGTTTGGAGATTTTTTTCTTAACTAATCTTCAAGTTCACTGATTGATTTCTCTGCTGTTAATGAGCTCAGCAAATAATTTTTGCATTTCCGATAAGGTATTTTTCATTTCTAGAATTTTCACTAGGTTCTTCAATATAGTTTTAATACCTCTCTTGAAATTTTTCATGTGTGTACACAAGTTATCTATCTTTTCTGGTGGATTCTCTAACATATGTGTTCTAGCTATATTCAAATTTCTTTCTGATAATTCTAACATCTGGCCATTTTGGGGTCTGCTTCTATTGATTATTTCCTCTCTTGACCATGGATTACATTGTTTCTTTTTATGACTCATCACTTTTTGTTTGTTTGTTTGTTTTTGGTGTATTAGACTTTGTAAAACAATTGCTGAGACTGAAGTTAATGACATTTATCCCTAGTAAAACACATTCCCCTTATTCTTTCAGGCCACTATTGTGGAGGATGGAGCTAGGTTTGGGCTTTAGTGAAGCTTTAGTTGACAGGTGGGTGCAGACTTGTTCTGTTTATTGTTATATTCTATGTTTCTATTTATTTGTTTCCTATTCCCATTTACAACAGGTTTCTCCTCACTCCCCACTCCATCAGAAATAAAAGCAGACATGGCCTCTTCCACTTTCTGGAATTTGGTACATTTAAGTTTCTCTGTAGCCTTAGTTCTCTGGTACGTTTTAAAAACTATGATTTTTGTAGCTTATCAACTCTTTCTCACTGTTAGGATACATTATTTAATAAATGTTGTTGAGAAAATTGACTCATAGTTTCAAAAAAGTTATCTCTATCTCATATATTAAAGCAAAATAAATTCCAGATAGATTTAAATTTTAAATATTAAAAGAACTATAATAAAGGTACTAAAGAACTTATAAGATGATTTTCATATAGTCTAGTTGTGTAGAGAGGTAGTCTAAACACAACACCAATATAAGAAAAAATATAAGGCAAAATGGATGGATTTGACTAAATAAAAACATTAGATGGCAAAAAAATGAATTTAAAAGTAAATGAAACGTGAGAAATTATTTCTAAAATCTATTCTTTATATCTATATAAATATTATTAATATTTAAAGAACTATTAAAAACAAAAAGATAAAAACTCATTGGAAATAAAAACTAAGGAAATAAATGGATAGTTTGTAAAACGAGAAAAATGGGCAAAAAAATGAAAAAAGTTTATTTTAATTAGTAATTGAATAAATGCAAATTGAAACATTAAGATACCATTTTTATCTATCAAACTAACACAATTTAAAAATAGATATAGTCCTTCATTCATATCATAAATATTTTATTAGTATCTTCTACATGTGGGACATGTATATACCCCAAGGAACTGAAATCCAGAAATGAACGACAGTCACTGTTTTTACTACCTTAGGACCTAGTGTGAGAGAGATAAGGTGATAAGAAACAGTAAGAGAGCTAGGGAATTATGGGAAAAGGGGAATGGATAGTTTACATAAGATGAACAGAAAAGGCAATTCTAATCAAATGGTACCTGAGCAGAGACCTAAAGAAAGTGAGGACCATTTGGATGTCTAAGCAAAATATTTCAGGTAGAGGGATCCATAAGCCAAAGACGTCTGAGGGGGAAACATGCTAGGCACACTCAGAATAACAGTGGAAAGACCATCTTGTCTGGAACCAGGTGGAGCACATAATAAGTCAGAGACCTTGTGTTCTTATACACTGCTGGCAGAAGTATTTATTATCAAATATTTTTTAAGGAAAACTTGACAATATTTATCAAAAGCTTTAAACCACATATCCTTTGACTCCAAATTCAAATTTTCTGAATTTATCCTGAGGCAATTATCAGATGAGTGCACAAAAATATCCATGCAAAAATGTTCATCACAGTACTATTTACAATTGGAAGCAAGGTAACCTAAATTTTCAACATTTGTGATTTAAATTGTGGTATATTCATACAGTGGGATTCTATATAGTTATTAAGAACAATGATATACTTGTACATTTCTTGACAAGCAAAGATATTCACAACATGTTTTAAAATAAAACCGGTAGATTATAAAATGATATGTATTCTGTGATTCCATTTTAGCTAATATGTTTGTTAATATGCATTTGTATACATAGAAAAAAGTCTGGAAATACAAATATCAAAATATTAATGGTAGAGTTTGCTATGTGGTAGAATTGCAGTAATTTTTATCTTTTTAATGAATATTGTGTTAATTTTCTTACATTCACCATGTATCACTTATGTAATCTAGAAATAATGTTTTTAAAATCAAATGGCATACCAAAATGATAAAGATAAATGCTTTAAAAAGGTGAGTCTCAGAAAAATGCAAAGAAAAAGAAGGTACATTTCTCTTTGATGATTAAGAATTTTCTTTATCTTTCATTTTTACAAGTTTAATTATGATGTGTCTTGACATGAATTTTGGGGGTTTATCCTATTTGGGATTCACTCAGCTTCTTGAATCTCTAAGCTTACATATTTTGCCAAATATAAGATGTTTTCAGTCATGATTTCTCCAGATACTCTTTCATCCCCACTCTCTTTTTCCAGTTGGACTCCAGTGATACATGACACAAATGTTGGATCTTTTGTTATTGTTCCACAAGCCCCTGAGGTTTTGTTTTCATTTTTGTTTTTAGTCTATTTTCTGTCTGTTGTTCAGATTAGGTGAATTATATTGTTCTATCCTCAAGTTCACTGGTTTTCAACGCTCTGTCATCTCCACTCTATTATTATTGAGCCCGTCCAATGGGCTTTATTTATAAATTTCTGTTATGGCATTTTTCAGGTATAATTTTTATAACTTCTAATTTTTTTTGAGAGTTTCTATTTTTTAATTTGTTTCAAGAGAATTTGTAATTGTTCGTTAAAGCATTTTGATGATGGCTACTTTAAAATCCTTGCCAGATAATTAAAACATCTGATTCACCTCTAGGATGGCATGAATTGATTTTCTTTTCATATTTAAGTTGCAATTTTCCTGGCTCATTGTATAATGGGTGATTTTTTATTGTATCCTTGACA
Source organism: Hipposideros armiger (assembly GCF_001890085.2). Lineage (NCBI taxonomy): Eukaryota > Metazoa > Chordata > Mammalia > Chiroptera > Hipposideridae > Hipposideros > Hipposideros armiger. The sequence continues at coordinate 106,319 of NW_017732132.1, read as the reverse complement.
TTTTCTCTGTTATATTTGAAGACTGTGTGTATGGTTATATGTTTTATTTTAGCAGTCAATTGCCAGTTTAGGCTTAGTATGCATGTGTCACCTAATTTTTCAATGAGAATCTAATTTTCAGAGCCTTACAGCACAATGTTGGTCTGATTGGTTTATCTTGTGTTGCTGGGGCTCCCACAAGTCCCTGCTGTTGCCTAAGGAGCTGATTGGATTTCCCCAGGCCCAGCCACCTGGTGCCTCTAGGTAGGTAACGGGACAAAGAGGCTTACTGAGCTGGGACACTTGTGGATGTGGTGTCCCCCTTGCTGGTGACATTGTTTCTGGATGGAGTGAGGGAGAGTCTCAGGCCCAGCAGGGAAGGAGAGTGCTTGCCCTGGCCACCTATTGTCATCAGACCTCCCCACTGACCCTTCTTGCTGGTGCTACCTGGCTCACCTGTGATTTCAGCAGCATTGCTGGTCCATTGAGGGATAATGAGTCCACTGGGCCTCCTTATGTTGCTAGATTGGAGATCGGGAAGCACCAGGTCTGGGCCCCTTTTTCTGTGGGTGGGGTTTGTAAGTAGCCCTCCCTCTTCACTGTTCCTGCTGCCCTGGGGCCTCAAACCAGTTGGCCTTCCTCTTCTACCTCCCAGAGTCCTCCTCTGGTTGTCTCTGGTGCCATTTCCAGGGTTTGTAGCTGTACTTAGCAGGGAAGAGCAGGGAGGAATGGGTCTATGCCACCTTGTCCAGACCGGAGGTTGAAACATTGGTTTTATTTCTCCCCCAGCTCTGATCTGCCTGACAACCCCATCCCAGCACTACAGAAGACAAAACTTGATTTAGCCCATCCGGTCATTCCAGCCTCATCCAATAATTATTAACGCTTTATTTTGTTTCTTAGTTTTTGTTTATGAAAAGTTGAAATTCACACAGAAGTAGAGAGGGTAGTACAATGAACCCACACCTGCTCTTCCCCAGCATCTATAATTAGCAGCCTGCGCCCACCTCATTTCATATGTACCTCCTCCCTGCTGGAACATTTTAAAGCAAATTCCAAAAGTGCTTCAGATTGTCTTTAACTGAGAGTGCTCTTCAGATCCTCTCTTTGGACAGCCTGGTCTCTACTTGCGTGGCTCAAGTAAATGTTTGGTCTTTCAGAATTCTGAATTCTTTAGCAGTCCAAGAGGATGTAGAGCAAGAGGGAAGGTGAGACTCATGAGGAGCATGCTAGCTGCTGGGTGACAGCTGGCCACTGTCCTGTATGAGGAGGATGGTCAGGCCTGCCCAGCATGCATGGGCACATGCCTTTCTGCAGCCCCCTGACCTGGCAGTCACAGGAATGGCTTGGTCCGGGTGGTCCACAGGGAGCCATCCTGCCCCAACATGTAGCCAACTTCTGCAGCCCCACTTGGGAGAACAAGCTCAGCCTATTCATCCTCCTGACTGTGCAGCTCCCCATGTTTATTCTGCTGGGGGCTCCTTCTGTAGGCACAGGCCACCCTGCAGAACAGACCACCTTCAGCAGCTCCAGAAGGACTGGGCCCTTCACAGACTTCTTTGTATTCAAGAATACCTACTTCCATCTTGAAATGTTAAGAGAAAAGATTTAGGAAATCTTTGTCTATCAATAAAATCTGCCTCTCAAGCCTACTGGCCAAGTGCAAACTCAGAAGCCTCACTTTGGAATTCTGAATCTGAATATTCGCTCTTGCAAGCCAAACGTGCCTGAGGCAAATGGATGCCTCCAGCAGAAGAGGGAGATGTCAGGACCAGGAGATGAAAATGACATGGGTGTATTTCAAACATGTTTCAAAAATATTTCCATAAAAAAGTGACAAAGGCTATGTGAGGAAAACAAGGGGCCTAGAGGCACGCTCAGGAGGGAAACATGGAAGTCTTAAACCTACCAGGCCAAGGAGAGTCGGGCCAACCCAGGCATAGCAGGGGGTTGGGCTCTGCCCCAGAACCTGATTCTTGGGTTTCCCAACATCTGAGCTGCCTGGAAGGGGGAAGGTGGGGAGTACCCAAAGCCAAGGCTCTCACCAGGCAGGGACAGTATAACCTTGGCCAAGTCACTTATACTTGCTCATCCTCAACTTCCTCACCTGTGAAATGGGGGAATGATGCCCATAAAGCTGCTAAGAGAACCAAATGAAACAATGCACACAGGAGACCAGCACAGGGCCTAGTACATGAGAAAAGCTGGTTGACTACTGTTTAATATGCTGATGTTAATATAGTGATTACTATAGACCAGTAGTATCTTTAGCCCTTTACATATGTTGGTTCACTTATTTCTTACAGTGACCCTAAGAAGTAGTCCTAACATTATCATCATTTTACAGATGAGAAAACCAATGCTCAGAGAGGTTAAGTAACTTGCCCCAGGTCACACAGCTAGGTAGATGGAGCTGAGATATGAACACAGCACCCTTGTTCCAAACAGCCCCACCTGACTTTGTTTTCATAAGGTTGAGGCCAAGACCCTCCTCCTTAGGCCCCCAGCCCAGGTGGGCCTCCTGGGGCCAGCCGGAAGAGGGAGGGAATAACCAGCCTGGTCACCCAACAGCCACAGTCAGGATACAAACACCCACAACGAGGCCCTCACCTGGTCCAGGGTGGGCCAGGACCTGGAAAGCAGGCTTTGCAATGCAAGCCCCATTCCCCACCTGAGGTGCAGCCTCTTCCTGCCCTATAAGCCTCAGCACTGGAATTACAGGCGTCAGGTTACCCGACCTGAATCACAGACCCAACCACAGAGTTGCTGTGCCCATGAATGATTAAATGAGAAGAACTTTGCACAGCCCCAATAAGTAGGGTTAGCTCCTGTCCCAGACACGGCCTGGGGCTCTAGGCTGGCTGTCCATGCACAAGCAGGGCTATATGTGCCTGCCATCTCTACTGCCCAAGGGAGCCCACGTCTGCTACTCTTTGTGCTGGAAGCCTGCCTCCAGCTGACTGCCATTGCAGGTATAGCCTCAGCAAGAACTTGTCCCCAGCCCCAGCCCCAGCCAGGTGGATGCTTTAGTACACTCCACACATGTGGTGTGACCCTGCCCTCTGGCAGTGTGAGACCAAAGTTCAGGCAGACCTCGTAGGCAGTGCTGGTTTGGTTCCAGACCACCACAATAAAGTGAATATCACAATAAAGCAAGTCACACGAGTTTTTGGTTTCCTAGTGCATATAAAACTTATTTACGCAATACTGAAGTCTGTTAATTGTGCAATAGCATTATGTCTAAAAAAAATACCTTAATTAAATGGTCATACCTTAATTAAAAATATTTTTTATTGTAAAAAAAATGCTAACCATCATTGAGCCTTCAGCAAGTCATAATCTTTTTGTTGGTGGAGGGTCTTGTCTCAATGCTGATGGTTGCTGACTATCAGGGTGGTGGTTGCTAAGGTTGGGGTGGCTGTGGCAATTTCTTAAAATAAGACAACAATGAAGTTTGCCACATTGATTGGTTCTTCCTTTCACTAATGATTTCTCTGTAGCATGAGATGCTTTTTTTTTATGAAATACACATTTTTTAGAATTAGTTTCAGCTGATGAGATGCTTTTTGATAGCATTTTACTCATAGAACTTCTTTCAAAATTGGAGTAAATCCTCTCAAACCCTGATATTGCTTTTCAACTAAGTTTAGGCAATATTCTAAATCCTTTGTTGTCAATTCAACAGTCTTCACAGCATCGTCACCAGGAGTAGATTCCATCTTTAAAAAACAAACAAACAGGGCTGGCTGAGTGGCATGTTGGTTAAGAACTGGCTTGGAACGCCAGAAGGCTCCGGTTCGGATCCCACATATGAGGGCCAGTGACACTGCCCTCCACAGCTAAGATGCTGAACAACAGCTCAACCTGGAGCTGAGCTGCCGTGAGTCGCCGGCAATGGCATAGGCTGCAGTGGGTTGGCACGGGCTACCGTGTGTAGCCAGCAACCAGCGTGAGCGGCCAGCAACCGCCGTGAGTGGCTGTCCAGAAGCCGGCGACTGATCTGCCTTGCCCGGGAAGAGCGCAATGATGATGCCAACTTGGGCCAGTGAAGCAAAGTCCTCCACAACTAGACTGAAGAACAAAACGACAGCAACTTGTCTGTTCCCCTTCCCCCAATTCCCCAATAAAAAATCTTTAAGAAAAAAACCAACCAAACAAACAAAAACACTTTTTGGTGGCTGGTTAGCTCAGTTGGTTAGGGTGTGATGCTGATAACACCAAGGTTGCCAGTTCAATCCCTGCATAGGCCACTGTTAGCTGCGCCCTCCTTAATAAATAAAAAAATTAAAAATAAAAAAAAATAAATAAACACTTTCTTTGCTCATCAATAAGAAGCAACTCTTCATCCTTTAAACTTTTATCATGAGGTTGAAGCAATTCAGTCACATCTTCAGGCTCCATTTCTATTAAATAGTTCTAGTTCTCTTATTATTTCCATGACATGTGCAGTTACTTCCTCCACTAGGTCCTGAACCCCTCAAAGTCATCCATGAATGTTGGAATCAACATGCTCTAAACTCATGTTAATGTTGATATTTTGACCTCTTCCCACAAATCACAAATGTTCTTAATGACATCTAGAATGGTGAATCCTTTCCAGAAGGATTTACTTTGTCCATATCCATCAGACAAATTATTGTTTATGGCAGCTATAGCCTTTTGAAATGTATTTTTTAAATAACAAAATTTGGAAGTTGAAATTACTCCTTGATCTATGGGCTGAAAAATGGATGTTGTGTTAGCAGGCATGAAAACAACATTAATCTCATTGTACATTTCTATCACAGCTCTTGGGTGAACAAGTGTATTGTCAATAAGCAGCAATATTTTGAAAGAAATCTCTTTTTTCCTAAGCAGTAAGTCTTAACAGTGAACTTAAAATATTTATTAGACTGTATTGTAAACAGATGTACTGTCATCAGGCTTTGTTGTTCCATTTACAGAGCACAGGCAGAGTAGGGTTAGCACAACTCCTAAGGGCCCTAGGACTTTCAGAATGGTAAATGAACATTGGCCTCTCCTTAAAATCACCAGTTGCATGTGCTCCTAACAGGAGAGTCAGCCTGTCCTTTGAAGCTTTGAAGCCAGGCACTGACTTCTCCTCTCTGTCTATAAAAGTCCTGGATGATATCTTCTTTCAATATAAGGCACTTTCATCTACATTGAAAATCTGTTGTTTAGTGTAGTGTCTTCATTAATTATCTTACTAGATCTTCTGGATAACTTGCTGCATCTTCTACATCAAGACCTGCTGCTTCACCTGGCACTTTATGTTACAGAGATGGCTTCTTTCCTTAAACCTCATGAACGTTCAACCTCTGCCAGCTTCCAACTTTTCTTCTGCAGCTTCCTCACCTTTCTCAGCCTTCACAGAATTGAAGAGAGTTAGGGTCTTGCTCTAAATTAGGCTTTGGCTTAAGGAAATGTTGTGTTGTGGCTGGTTTGATCTTCTATCCAGACCACTAAAACTTGTTCTATATCAGCAATAAGGCTGTTTTACTTTCTTATCATTCATGAGCTCACTAGAATAGCACTATTAATTTCCTTCAAGAACTTTTCCTTTACATTCACAAACTGGTGTCAGGGGCCTAGTTTTAAGCCTGTCTTGACTTTTAACATGCTTTCTTCACTAAGCTTAATTGTTTCTAGCTTTTGACTTAAAGTGAGAGTTGCGTAACTCTTCCTTTCACTTGAACACTTACAGGCCATTGTAGGGTAATTAGCTGGCCTAATTTCAATATTGATGTGTCTTTGGGAACAGGGAGATTTGAGAAAATGAAGACAGCCAGTTGGCAGAGCAGTCAAATACAAACAACATTTACCAATTAAGTTTGCCTTCTTATATGGGCATGGTTCATGGCACCCCAAAACCAATAAAATAGTAATACCAAATATCACTGATCACACTTCTAGTCAAGAATAGGTAAATTCTGTGCTTGCCTCTTCCCACGCCACATCAAAATTAACACTAAATTATAGAAAAACCATCCTTGATCACGACCTGAAGACTAGCTGAACAGAAGTCTTATAACTAAAGATATAAAGAACCCACACTAAAAATGGTAGGAGGGGGCAGAGATGTGAAACAAACTGGTCCTACATCCATGCATGGCGGTTAAGAATCAGGAGGGATATCTCAACTGTGGAGGTTCTTCCGACCAGCAAGGGGTCCTGTCCCACACCAGGCAGCCCCGGCTCAGACCACTAGTGCCAGGAAGAAGAGTTCCCACAACATCTGGCTGTGAAAATCAGCAGGAATTCCATCTGGATGAGACAGAGGGCAGCTGGAGTCCCAGGGGCTCCTCTTAAAGGGCCCGTGCATGGACTTACTTGCTAACAGATGCGCTTGCTCTGAGCTCCAACACTGTGAAGCAGCTCAAAAATTGCCAGATAAGTATAGGGAGAAATTGAATTGTCTGGCTTCAGAACAAGAGCTGAAGGGGCAGCTCTCTCTGCCATTTTATTTCTTTGTTGAGCCCTGCCCTCACAGAGCCAGCAGGCAGGCACCATTGTTCCCTGGCTGAGCCCTCCCTTAACCTAGCCTTGTAGGCACAGACAGGAGGGCACCAAATCTGTGTCTCCATCAAAATCAACCTGCCCTGGTGATTCCTTGACAACCCACCCCACCAAACTCCCACATGAGCCAGAACCTCTTTCAGTAGCTATTAATCACAAGTGGCTGGCATGGGCCCATGCTATGGACTTACCTGAGACCTATGAAAGGTCCACAAACCCCAAAAAAGCAGTGCGTGGCCTTGGCATGTCTGTACCTCTTGCTAAGTGGCCCCCAGCACAGTACTAGTGGAAGCCTATCTCACTTTGCAGCATAGTCTCTCCTAGGCACCTCCAAGCCTAAGACAGGCAGCTACCAACTGCAGATGATGCTGTAACTCCTACCAGGTAACCCCTGGATTGGCACAGGCAGCAGCTGACTTGGGCTTATACCAGAGCCCCTTCAAAGAGGCCTCAGAACCAACACACCTCGTAACCAGTTTCAGAACACACCATGGCACCACTCAATTAGCTCCACAAGCAAAACACCCAAAGGGTGGACTCAGCAGGCACCAGAGCCCCACTAAAGCAAATCCCACTCCATGGGGTCAGCCCCCACACAACAGCTTATCCACTGTAGTCATGGCCAGTGCTCAAAGCCAGTCAGCCTGAGGGTCCATTCCATTCACTGATGTGCCAACAGAGTCAAGGCTCAACTACAACAGGAGGGCACAGATAACCCACACAAGGGATACTCCTGGAGCACCTGGAGCTCTGATTACCAGATAATCAGAGAGACTACACCACTGGGGCCCATAGGACACCTATTACATAAGGCCACTCAGCCAAGACTGGGAAATGAAGCAGATATATCTAATATATAGAAACAAACAGGGAGACAGCCAAAATAGGGAGACAAAGAAACATGTCCCAAATGACAAAACTCCAGGAAAAAAAAAACTAATAAAAAGGAGGCAAACAATCTATCAGAGTTTAAAACATTGGTTATAAGGATGCTCAATGAACTTAGGGAAAGAATAGATGAATTCAGTGAGAACTTACACAAAGAGATAGTAAACACAAAAAGAGACAAAAACCATAAAAGAGAACCAATCAAAAATGAAAAATGCAATAACTGAAATGAAAAATATATTAGATGGAATCAACAGCAGATTATATGAAACAGAGGATCAAATCAGTGATTTGGAACACAAGGTAGCAGAAAACACCCAACAGGAACAGCAAAAAGAAAAGAACTTTTAAAATGAGGATAGGTTACGGGACCTCTGGGACAACATCAAGTGTAACAACCTTTCAGTCTTGTCAAGAGAAACAAAAGAAAAAAATAAACAAATGGATCTACAACAAACTAATAAGTTTTTGTACAGCAAAGGAAACTATCAACAAAACAAAAAGAAAACCTGAATGGGAGAAGATATTCACCAAGGATACATCTGATAAGGGGTTAATATCCAAAATATATAAGGAACTCATACAACTTAACACCAAAAAGACAAACAACCCGATTAAAAAATGGGCAGAGGACCTGAATAGACATTTCTCCAAAGAGGACATACAGATGACCAATAGACATATGAAAAGATGCTCAACATCACTAACCATCAGGGAAATGCAAATCAAAACCACAATGAGATACCACTTCACACCTGTCAGAATGGCTATCATCAATAAATCAACAAACAGCAAGTGCTGGCGAGGCTGTGGAGAAAAGGGAACCCTGGTGCACTGTTGGTGGGATTGCAAATTGGTGCAGCCACTATAGAAAATAGTATGGAGGTTCTTTATAAAATTAAAAATAGAATTACCATATGACCCAGCAATCCCACTTCCGGGTGTTTATCCAAAGAAATACAAAACACTAATTCGAAAAGACATGTGCATCCCTATGTTTATTGCAGCATTATTTACAACAGCCAAGATATGGGAGCAACCTAGGTGTCCATCAATAGATGCCTGGATAAAGATTATATATATATATATATATATATATATATATATATATATATATATATATATATATATATATATAATGGACTATTACTCTGCCATAAAAATGAATGAAATCTTACCATTTGCAATGGATCTATTAGATCTATTATGCTGAGTGCAATAAGTCAGACTGGGAAAGACAAATACCATATGATTTCACTTATATATGGAATCAAAAAGACAAAATAAATGAACAAACAAAATACAAATAAATTCATAGATACAGAGAACAAACTGACAGTTATTAGGTGGGAGGGGTGGGTGGGTGGACGGGTAAAAAGGTGATGAGAATAAAAAATATAAATTGGTAGTTACAAAATAGTCATGGAGATGTGAAATACAGCATAGGGAATATAGTTAATAATATTGTAATAACTATGTACAGTGTCAGGTGGATACTAGACTTTTGGTGGAATCACTTCATAAGTTATATAAGTGTCTAACCACTATGCTGTACACCTGAAACTAATATAATATTCAATGTCAAGTGTAATTTAAATTTTTTTCTATTTTTTTAAAGATCACTGATCACAGATCACCATAACAAATATAATGAAAAATTTGAAATATTATGAGAATTATCAAAATGTGACAGAGACACAAAGTTGGAAAAATGGTGCCAATAGACTTGCTTGGTTCAGGGTTACCACAAACCTTCCATTTGTAAAAAATGTAACATCTGCAAAGCACAATAAAGTGAAGTGCAATAAAATGAGGTATGCCTGTAGATGAGACATACCAACCGCAGATGACTCTGTAGCTCCCTGGCTGGGCAGAGGCAGCAGATGACTTAGGCTTGTGCCAGAGCCCCTTCAAAGAGGCCCCAGAACCAACACAGGTGTGACCAAAACATACGGTGACTGTTTAAATTTAAAAAAAAATTATTATGATAATAGACACATTGCCATTAAACCCCCTCAAAATATTCCCCCTCGATTCAAACACACTTATCCCATCATTCTTGCCACTTTCTGAAGCAGTTCTAGAAGTCCTCTTTCATGAGTGTCTTTAGTTGCACTGTCGTGGCTGCCTCAACATCCGAAATCATTTTGACTTTGGGGAAGAGCCAGAAGTCGCATGGTGCCAGATCCAGTGAATAAGGTAGATGAGGACACACCTTAATGTTTTTATTTGACAGAAATTCTTGTATACCAGAAGCGATGTGGGACACGGAGTGTTGTCATGAGGGAGGATGATTTATGGCACACGTTAAAATACACCTTCTCTCAACTGTAGCTCACACCCAACTGACTGTACCGAACAAGTTGAAACTTGTCACACACTGTTACTCAGGTTCGATGCACCGCTTTCTGTATTGAAGATCCCTGCCTTTCTGTTGGATGGCACTTGGCAGCAGCATTCATTGTATTTTTTTTTTTATCATACCCTGTAGATGCTCTGGCTGTGAGCCACGGTCCCTACATGCCATCACCCCTCTTGTGGTGCCAAGAGGGGTGCTGCCTCCTTCTTCTGGCTGCTCAGAACCCCTGGACCAGGCTGTGTCTCATTACCATAAAAGGTTCCTCTTTAATAGAGGCTGTTAAAGGGGGAAAGGGAGAAATGAATAGCAAGAATATTCCCATTTGGAGCAAAAAGAAAGGTGGTCACTGCAGAGCTGCGAGAAAGTGCCATGGCCAGCCAGGTTCACAGCTGCTGGCCCTGGAGGACAGAGGGGGTTGCCTGCTAGGGCCTGATCTCCAGGGCAGAGGGGCCCCTTCCCCCACAGTGCCACTGGGGCAGGCAGGCCAGAAAAGGAGACAGCCTTTCTGAAACCTGGCTCTCTCCTTGGAGCTGCCAGCACCCTCTACTCTGTGTGCCCACCCAGGGCCAGACCCCATTAGAGTCCCTGTAGCCCTGCCCCGGAAAGAAGCTTCTGTTAGAAAAATCAGCTGAGTTGTCATGCAGACTTTAATCTATGAGGAGGGTGACTCTGTAATAACATTCGAGATGAAGCCAGGCCAGATAAGGGAGGGGGCAGGCTATCATCTTCCAGGAAGGGCAGCTGATAAGAGGGGGAAACACCCCCGAATGTGTTCTACAGAGAAGTAGCTGTAGGGGGCAAGCTGTCTCAGTGAGGGGTGACCAGCTGAGCTAAGGAAATACAGAAAAGGGCATGAGCTGATCACAAACGCAAATCAAGATCCCTGCTGGAGGGCGCTGACCACCCCCCCAGCCCTCCAAAAACATCAGGGCCCCTGCACAAGCACTCTTTCATCCCCCCACCCCCATGCCCAGCCCCAGCAGTCTTCAACCCTGGGTGTGGGGGAGGCAGTGTTTTTTTCTCAGTCTATTCCATTTACCATTTAACTCTTAAAATGGTCACTATGCCTCAGGGAATATTCCCATCAGTGCCTCTTTCCAAAGTGCCCCACTGTGCTCCCTGGTAGCCTCCTCCCACCTCCCAAC
>NW_017732132.1:3277-95412 GCF_001890085.2 Hipposideros armiger | reverse complement strand
CTGGATCATGGCCCTTTCTGGGAAGAAAAAACAATGATATAAATCTGAGATTAGGTCCTGCTGGGAGCTGGACACCACATAGACACCTCTCAACCTCTCACTTTATACCTCCCTGCCACACAGGCTTTTGGAGCCTGACTTTGCCCTGGAATTTCTAAAGGCGTGTCCCTTTGGGAGAGGTTCCAAGTATAAGAAAGAGGACAATGACCTCAAGATAACATTATGCCTGTCCACGCCTCACCAAGCTGGCAGAACCTGCCCCTGTCCTGTCAACGACCCTGCAAGCTGGGGAACAAGCAATGGGGAAGGGGGCTCTGCTTCCCCCTCTGTGGTCCAGGTGGGGAGGGACACCCAGACAGGACCTCCACTGCAGGACAAGGAGTCCACGCCAGGCAGCAGGCAAAGCAGGTCCCTGCCCAACCACCCACAGGGAGGGGAGGGCCATGCTCCCAGGTGTCAGTGCTCAGCCAGGGTAAACAGTCACCCAGGATCTGCAGGGCAGGGGCTGGGAAGGGCCCCACTGGTTTCTCCCAGGGCCAGAACTAGGTCACAAACCTCAGCTCTTGGGGGTGGGGGGAAGATCAGGGCCATGTTGTTTCCATCTGAATTACTCTGATTCTCATTAATTTATTTACACTCTCACCTTCTTCCCAAAAGGATTTCAGGGGGCCTAAAATCCAACAGGAGAAAACACAAAGAAAAGTGAGTAGCAGATGAAAAGGAGGCCCAGGCTGCTCAGAAGGACACCAGCCGTGTGCTGCTCAGCAGGCTCTGCTATGCCCTCCAGCCACTGCCCACTCTCCACGAATGGTCAGGACAGGCAGGGAGTACTGGAGACCACTGCTCTGAGCGCCCCTCCCCCATGCCTGTCATTCCCGGCCCTTCAAAGTTAATTCAGGTAGAAGCGTGACCGCAGGCTCCCCAGTGCCCTGGTGGCCTCTTAAAGCCTGTATCCTGCAACCCACAAGACAGCTGCCCCGGGATGACACTGGGAAGGTCTCTTTCGGGGCTGGGGCTGGGGCTGGGGCAGGAAGGACGGGCTACCTCGCAGAGCCTGAGTGTAAGCCAATAATACAGCTGGAGGGGACCTGGCCACAAGGACAGCACTGCGGTGGGAAGGAGCCGGTGAGAGGGCTCCCTGGAGGAGGAGGAAGCCTTACACAGGCGGGCAGGCCTCCGCAACAGATCAGGACAGAGGGTACAATGAGAGTACAGGCAGGTGGTGCAAGAGGGGCGTGCGTGGAGACCCCAAGAGAGATGGACCTCCACAGAGGGGAGGACGCATAGGTGAAACCAGAGTGGCCAGGCGTGGCCGGCTCCGCCCCCTGGCGCCCCACGCTCCCGGTCCAACTGGGCCAGTCACTGGGGTCTGGGGCCGTCGCTCGCCGCCCCAGGGCTGCCCTCTCCGGCGGGTCTAATTGCAGGCGACCCCAATTCCGCCGCGATGCAGAGTGCCCTTGAAAAGTTTGTCCCAAAATCAAACCCCTCTCACGCCCCGCCGTGTGAAGCAGGGCCATCCCCAGAGGAAGCTCTGAGGACAGACGCGGTTGTCCTCCTCGCCTTCGGAAACCACAATGGGGGCAGACCGAAAGCGAATGAGGGAACAGAGTACGGGAAACCCCCCTAATCTCGCAAGGTCTACTGCGGAATGCCGGGACTGGCCTGCTGCGGCGGCGGTGCTGCCCCCGCACGCCCTTCCGTGGGACTGAAGCCCCGGAGGGAGGGACGTGAGTTGATCTCCTGGTTCTCAGACTTTGAGGACGTATTGTCGGTAGGGTGGGAAAGCTTGCATTGTGTTCTGAGGCTCTTTTAGGTTCAAAGCAAATTGCATTTCACTCCTAATGCCGAAATTTTATCGCGGCTTGCGCTTTCCCGGAGCAGCAGTACAATGACTTGTTTTTATCTGATCATCACTTCCTACCACTAACCGTGTTCCTTTTTTTTTTTCTTTGACATTAAGTCAGAGACCGTACATTAAAGAATTTATGAAGTGGATATTCAGGATTCAAAGACAGTCACAGGCAGAAGAGCAGCAATTGCTTTTGCTTGAACTCTGAAAACACTCAGGGCTGGGCACCGCCTACAGCAAACAATTAAAAGGCCTCATATTCATATACAATCTTAGGGCCAAGGGGAACCTTGGCTGCCCTGTAGATCAAGTAGGGATAGAAAGGAAACAGCAAGTGAAGGGGCCCTACTGAATGTGAGGAGTTGGCTGTGCTCTGTGATATCACGTCAAAGCTACAACTGCACTTTAATGTGCACATTTCTGCTAGTTTTTCAGGGGATGACACTGGAGGCACAATTCGGAATAGCTGGATGAAAGCTTCGCAGCCAAGCAATGAGGTGTAGTTTGCATTCCATCCTGCTCCCGCGTGTTCACTGATTGACTGAAGCAACTTCACTCAGGATTAGCAGCTCATCTGACTTGACTTTAAGGTGAGAAACTCACCTGCAGCCTTGGGGCCTCAGTACATGTGCAGCACTTAGATCAAAGAGAGTAAAATCCTGTAGTGCAGTAGGAAATTTTTCTTCCTCTTAAGACAACTCTAAGGCTCCCTGACTAAGTAGGGGGTTCCCGATCAGCCATTCCAGTAGGTACAAAGTTGGATTAAACAGCTTCTGGGGGTTGGGGGTAAGGGGAACACTGTTTATCTGTGGGTCAAGCTGCTCATGGGAGGGGCAGCCACCCACTAGGGACCCTTTATTAGGCCTTCCCAATATGGGCCTCAGTTTCCCTATTGGGACAGTGAGATTGTCACAAGATGGGGCCACAGGCCAAGCACAGATGGTTTTGGTGGCCTTTGGATAACACTCCAGCTTTCTGCTGAATACTCTGGACCCACATTCCTATCTGGCAGCAGAGACACTTGTCAGGAGCTAAGGAGTAGCCCCTCTAGACCCTCTCACAGCCCGCCACCCTAGCCTTGGCCCCAGCATGGGGGAGCTGAGGTGAGTGCAGGGGTGGGTAAGGGCCAGCTTCTGGAGCCAGATAGTCCAGGATCAGAATCCCAGCTCCGTTGACTCTCTCACAAGTGTGAGAGGAGCTTGGCTGACCCTGGAGGACACCCATGAGCTCCATGCTGGACCCAGACACCAGGGCTGAGGGCAAGGGTGCCCATGCAGGAGGCTTTAGCTCAGACGTTATCTACCCTGCTCTCCTGGGTCAGGAAGAGGAAGTGTCACTGGAAAACCCAGGTTCAGCTGCTTGCCACAGGAAACCTCAAGTCCAAGAGACAAGGGGTAGAAAGAAAATGGAGTTTATTCAACATGCCAGCATCCCAGGAAGATGGCGGACTCCCGTCTCAAAGGCCGTCTCTCCATTCCTAGGTTTTATAGGCACATAAAATGAGGCAAAACAAAGGAAAGGGGGAGTTAGGCAGGTGATTCCTGGATGCTTACATCCAGAAAAACACATCCTAGGGTCCGGTTCAAAATATTGTTATCTCAGACCAGGTCATAGGGGTGATTCATGCATCATCTGTTGGAAAACTGCAAGGGAGTTAGTTGCAGCCTGGTTATATCAGCGTCTAGAAGTCTAAGGGCTGAAACAGTTTCTTTTAAGTCCATGTTCTGGCAATTAACCAAATTAACGAGGTATGCATGTAACTGAGTAATGGAGTCAGGGAAGAGGGGAAGGAAACAAAGAAAAGAAAAATCAACCAGATTGTTAAATCTTGCAAAATACTGTCACCCTTACAGAAGCACCAGCCAGCCATGTGACCTTGGCCAGGGCCTTCCTTTGCCCCCTCTGAGCCTGTTTTCTCGTCTGTAAAATAGCTTGCTGATACAATTAGGAATGACACATTTACAGTAGTTCTGGATGAAGAGCAGCCTCAATTGTGATTTACCACTTGGTACAACAGTGTCATCTGGGTAAGGGTGCCTTGTGGTTGACCCAGGGCATCTCTGCCCTCCAGGCCTGGGCTTCAGCCTAAAGAGGGGTCAAATGACTTGACAGGCAGAGGCAGGCATCTCCTAGCACACCTGGTGCCAGCCCCACTCCTGGCAAGAAGGAATCATTCCTGGGGAAGTCTGATCAGGTCACCCCAGGCTTCCCTAGGCCAGGGGCAGTTTTAAAGCAGCTAAGGATGGGTGAGAGCTTTGGGACCCAAGGTCTCACCACCCCCCACCCCCAGCAGTTGTTAAGTCACTCTGCATTGTGTTCAGGACACTGCACCCTTCTTTCTGTCTGGAGCGGCTATTCTTTCAGAGTCTTGTGACAATCGTATGCTCCCCTCTTAGTGGGTTCTGGGGTGTTGGGGGTGATTTTTCCAGCTCTCTGGGTTTGCTTCCAGCAGTTTTCTGGTACAATTTATTTTAAAGTTTTACAGCGGTATAATTGACACAATAAGGCCTCACAACCCCCCCCCACCCCCATGCTTTCATGACTTCTAACAGAAAGAAACCAAGGACCCCTGGCAGGAGATGGTGTGGGCATTTGAACCCAGGCCTGGTGGCTGAACTCCCTCCCCGAGGCCACTCTGGCCTGAGTAAAAACCCGGCTAACCCGCCGCGCTGAGATTCCACGCCAGTCATTTCACACCCCAGCCCACCTCCTCCTCTGTTAGAGGTGCCACCGCTGTGGGTATGGACTTGGCCCACTCTAGATGCCTGCCGGCAGGGGTCCAGAGAAGCCATGCACAGAGCCCTAGCTGGAGGCGGGGCACACCAGGGCACCACCGCAGAACAGACAGGCTCAAGGCAGCCAGACCCTCCAAACAACCCACCAAAGCTGGAAGCTGAAAATTTTTTTATGGACTCACAATTTTTAAATATTGGCTCAACCTTTTACTTTTTCACTGGGTTGTAATAAACATTGAGGGAAAAATGCACACTGCAAAGGAGGGACTTCATAAAACTGGCCGGAGGGCCTCTGCGGTCAGGACACTTAAGCATCTCTACACGAGGGACTCTGGCTCATTGTCCCAAAGCCACGGCGGGTGGGAGAGGGGGGAGGGGAGTCCTATCGCGGCCGCCTGCCCAGGCTCCTCCTCCGCAACCCTCCTTTCCCTCGCGGGCCCTTGTCCCTAACGTGGTGCTTCTGGCCCCCACCGCCCTCAAGTCCCTACAAATGTAGCCCGCCTTTTGGCGTTTGGAACTTCAGAGCACCCAGTATGCAAGGTCAATGCCTCTCCTCCCGAGAAGTGGGGAAAGGCCTATTCCACTCACAGCCCGGCCCCAAGGGAAGGAGGACCCAAGCCGAGGCGCCGGCCGCTGCGCGCCCCTCCCGCCCACAACGGCCGCCGCACCCCGGTACCACGTCCCCTAGCCGCTCCCCACGCCTCGGCGCACGGAAGTCGGTCCCCAGTAGATGGCATCCCGCCTCGGAGAGGCCTTCGGCGGCCAGAGCCCAAGCATGAACCCCTGGCCGGGGCCTACGGCCCAGCGTACTCTGGGGGCGGAGCCTAGGACCGGCGCGGGCGGCGATGGTAAGAGACGCCGCGGGGGCGGGGCGGAGGCGGGGCAGGCGAACTGCGAAGACGCGGCAGCGTGCGGGGCGGCGCAGAGCCCTCTCGGCGCGTAGCGGAGCTGTGGTGTGGTGTGCGGCTGTGCGGGCCCGCAGCCGAGGCCGGGATCGGGCCGGGGAGCCAGGACAGGCGGGGAGCAGCCATGGCACCGCTCAGAGCCAGGGCCCGATCCGCTGCGGGCAGGCTGGGCGCCGAATAGGCAGGCCGGGCCGCGGGCGGAGGCAGCTGCACTCGCGCCCCGCGCCCTCACAGGCCCAGCGCCCCGCGCCCCGGCTGCCGGCGATGGTGACACATGTGGCGGCGGCGCGCCGGCGGCAGGACCATGGTTGAGCGCGCCAGCAAGTTCGTGCTGGTGGTGGCGGGCTCGGCGTGCTTCATGCTCATCCTGTACCAGTACGCGGGCCCGGGGCTGAGCCTGGGCGCGCCAGGCGGCCGCGCGCCGCCCGATGATCTAGACCTCTTCCCCACGCCCGACCCGCACTACGAGAAGAAGTACTACTTCCCGGTGCGCGAGCTGGAGCGCTCGCTGCGCTTCGACATGAAAGGCGACGACGTGATCGTCTTTCTGCACATCCAGAAGACGGGCGGCACCACCTTTGGCCGCCACCTCGTGCAGAATGTGCGCCTCGAAGTGCCCTGCGACTGCCGGCCAGGCCAGAAGAAGTGCACCTGCTACCGGCCAAACCGCCGCGAGACCTGGCTCTTCTCCCGCTTCTCTACGGGCTGGAGCTGCGGGCTGCACGCCGACTGGACGGAGCTCACCAACTGCGTGCCCGGCGTGCTGGACCGCCGCGACCCCACCGCGCTGCGCACGCCCAGGTGAGGCCCGCCCGATGCGTGGCCACGCTGTCGGGGCCGTAGCGCGAGGCCCAGCTTGTGGCGGCTCACCGGGCCATGCCCCTGGGCCCGGTCTCCTTCCCTGCTCTCCTCTGTTGCCCTCGGGGCCTCCACTAGCCACAGCCCTTCTGAAACCCCTCCTGCTTGCCCGGCGCCCGAAGCCCCCAGGTGGTCTGCTGCGGCCGCTGTCACACTGGCGTCTAATGTCGCTCTCCCCTCTTGTGCCGCCCCTCTCTATACTTTTCCCCACCTCCCTGCGCAGTGCCTGGACTTCCACCGGGCCGGCGCTAACTATAGGCCCAGACTGGCCTTGGCTCGTCGAGTGGGAAAGTGGGTTCCTGTGAGTGCGTAGCCCACCTGGAGTGTTCGCTTTCCTGTGCGGCTCATACCCAGAGCGTAAGTGAGAAGTGGAGGTCCTCTTCCTCTGCACCTGTGGGGCCCCCAGCCCCTCAGCCTGTGTTGAGGGGGCTGGGGAGGAGCTGCCAGGGAGGGGGATTGGCTCCGCCTGCCCGTGTGTGCAGGTAGAACAAAGGCCCGAGTGTGACCTGGGGCTGGGGGCGGGGAGGAGGTAGTGCGGTAGTGCTGCCTGCCCTCCAGTTGGGCCAGAACCAGGTGCGACCTTGCTCTGAAAGGAGCAAAAGCGACCCAACAGCCAGGTTTGGGGAAGCCGAGCTGGTCGGAAGTACCTGTGCAGCCAGCCACCTTTCCTGTAGACCCCCATTTCTGTGGAGGTTGGGGGCATAGGGCTGACCTGTGTGGGGGGCACCTCTCCTGAGAAGCACTTTGCAGCCAGAGCCCCAAAGCAGTGTGGGGGCCGTGCTGGGTTTCGGTTGGTTAGCGTTGGGATTCTTTCCCTCCCGTTGGTGTTGGTACCCTGTGGGGCCTTGTCTCCAGGATGTCTGCTGGGAAAGGCCAGGAGTGAGGTATTCTTGCTTGCTTTTTGTTTACCTTCCGTATTTGCCTTAGGACTGCATTCTCAGATGGGCAGGGTGGGGAGCTGTGTGGCCCTTGGAGTGTAGTCGTTTTCATCGACACTCCTTGTCAGGAAGGTGCAGGGTCTCTGGTGAGGTTGGAGGATGAAAGTTGGACATCTGGCCAGTTCAGTGCTGAGCAACGTGCATGCATTACTCTCCCTGATCAGCCCTCAGTCCTTTTCCTGGGATCTTTCCCAGACTGTCAGGAAATTGGAGTCCTAGAGCTGGCGGAAGGTCCCCCCGCCCTAGCAGCTTCCAGCATGAGAAGTGATGTTCCTGGTCCCTAAAGGCCATAGTGCTAACAGATCTGCCTGTCCAGGGCACTTGAAGCAGTGCTTCCTGCCCACCCTTGGCCTGCTCTGCCTGAATGCACTTTCCTGGGGTGACACCACCCCTCCACCCTCTGCCCCCCATGGTTTAGCCACTCTATGCTAGACTGAGCTTGGCCTGGGGGCTTGCAGCCACCCACCAGGACTGTAGACCCCCAGGAATTGGGCACTGCCCAACTCAAATAGGCCCAGGTGGGCACATCCCTGTCTGCAGGAGTCAGGAATTGGGGCAGACACTGTCCTGTCTGCCAGAGGGAATTAGCGTGGGAGAGCCCCTTTAGGGAGAGTGTGCAGAATGTGCTTTGGGGACTGCTGCGAGGCCTGAATCAAGCTTGCCCAGTAGACTTGGCTTCGGCCCTAGTTTGCAACCAGGACACTCCTTTCTGCAGCCCCACCTCCTAAGATTGATTTTCCCTTGGGGTCAGGAGGGTGAAAGACCCCTGACCTCCCTTTTCTTCCGTTTGTCCATCAGAACAGGTCAGCCGCCCTCACAGACAGAAGCGGGAAGATCAGGTGGAACTCACTGGTCTCCTTCCTGCCTTGCCCAGTGCTTCACCAGGGAGGCCCCAGTGCCCCACCCAGGGTGGGTGTGTATAGCAAGAATGGAAAATGCCATACCTGTTCAGCCTGAAGTCTCTGGCTGTGGTAGGCTACCAGCCCCCTCCTCCCTTCCTGGAAGTTGCTGAGCTCAGCAGCAGCAGGCCTGGTGGAGGAGGGGTTTCTAGGGTCCTCCAGAGGCCCTTGCTCTGCCTTCCACTGGGAGCCCTCTGTGCCAGCAGGCAGGTGACAGCTTCACCTCCCAAGTCGCTCTCCTCCCCCTCCTCTCATTTCTGTTCCAGGCACTAGGTAGATTGTTTTTTTTTCAATGAGCTTCCTCGAGAGGCCAGGGTATTCTTGGGTTTGTGTGTTTACAAGCCTGTCTGCACTAAGGTTTACTTGCTAAGTGCTCCCCTGGTCTTTGGAGGTCGGGGTGCAATTCTCCCATCTGTGCAGGCACCCAGCTCCTCTTGGGATGTTGGCAGTGCCCAGCCTCTTTGGGGCGCCTGGGGTTGGTGGTGCTTGATTTCACAAGTCTCAGATGTCACCCTCGCCCTCCTCCCAGCAGGACCAGGTCCCACCCTCCCTGTGGCCCTGCGGGTGCTGCTGGTGTCTAGGACTGGAAAGAGGACCCTTTTTTCCTCCTGTCTGGTCCCAGGGCGAAACACATGGCAGGGCTCAGACAGATGCCTTCCTGCAGTAAGGGACACTTCTAGAACCCTTCCGCCAAGCTCCCAGCTCCTGGTGCCAGTGTCTGCAGTATTTTGAGGCCTAGGAGAGGTGGGCCTTGTGTAGGAAGTGAAGGGTGTTCACAACTGCACCTTTCATCCCATGGATTAGTGTGGGTCATCTTAACTGGGCACATGTTGAGGTGACAAATGGAGCTGGACAGGTTTTCATCACCTTCCTAGAATATGGTTTAAAAGTTCTAGCAGCTCTTAGTGCTTCCTGACTTGGAAAAGAAGAACAGGTATGCGAGCGAAGCATTGGCAGGTCCCTCTTTTGTCCTGTGCCCATCAAGGGGGCTGCCACACTTGCTAGCATCAGCCAGGAGCGCTTGTAAGGCCCTCCCAGGAATGACTGGCCTTGAGAGGTGTGGCTGCCCACAGGCAACTGGCAGGTAGCTGACTGTTGCCAAGGGCCACTTTGGTTAGAGTGTCTCAGCACCCCACATCCTGTGTCACCTCATAGGGTTGGAATGGTGCTCTTAAGCTGCCAGAAATGTTCCCCATTCCTCTTCCCATCTGCCTGAAGGGGACAGAAGACAGTCAGGGTCTTGCCTGGGCCGCCCTGGAAATGTCCCTGAAATCGTTAGACTTCGTTTGGAACCAATAAGGGCACTTGGGACCTGAATGTGGCTTCTGGGCCACCTTCTTGGGATCCTGGGCTGACCACATCCTTTCTGCAGCAGGGCCCCCTGGAGTCCCTGGTGGGCTCCCAGCACCTATGATGTTGCCCTCAGAGACTGTGCTTCTTACAAGGAGCCTGGCATCAGTGGAGTGTGCCCTCTTGGTCCTGCAGCCTCATCTCTGGTCACGCATCCTCCCTCCACCAACCTGAAGTCCCCTCTGGTTGCAGAAATATGCCTGGCTTGCCCTCATCTCCTTTCACTTCTCTGTGGGCTCCACCTCCCTCCTGCCTCTGCTCTGCTGCCCCTTACTCCAGGAAGGCTTCCCTGGCAGTGCTCTATTGCCATAGGCCCCGTGGCCACTTTTCATCCTGGCTTGTTCACAACATGTTGGCACTAGCCAGATGCCAGTGGGTGCTGCCCACATGTGGGCACCAATGGGAATGTTTTCCTGGACCCGCAGCCTCTCTAGGAGCTGCACTGAGCTTTCTCTGGACAAGTCAGTTTCAGGGAGTCGTCACTGAATGCAGTGCTGGTCCCAGAGAACCTCGGGGGCTCCTCGGTGGGCCCAACCAGGTTGAGCCACTTAGATTGGAATGGTTCTGGGACAGTTTTTTCTATGGCACTCAGCAAGTCCCAGCTTGTCTTTACAATCACTTTCTTATGTGCCATCAAGGGATAAACCCACATTTGCCTGCAGTGGAGCAGATAGCACCCAGAGCATGCGACTGTGACCAATAAACAGGGCCCTGCCACCTCAAGGACCTGATTGGGGGCGTCACCATGGTCTGAATCACCTAGAGAGTGCTTGGGTTAAGCTGAAAGAATCTGAAGTCAAAATGTTCAGAATTAGATTTTCATTTAAAACAAAACAAAACCTTTTTTAAGCAAATGCATGACAGCTTTTTTTTTTTTTAAGATTTTATTGGGGAAGGGGAACAGCCAAATTGTTATCCTTCAGTCTTAGTTGTGGAGGATGCAGCTAGCTCACCTCCAAGTTCAGTCATCATCCAACTGCCTATCTGCAGCTCAGGGCAGCTCAGCTCAAGTTGCTGTGATCAGTCTTAGTTGTGGGTGGGCGTAGCCCACCATCCCATGTGGGAGTCTACCAGCAACCTTGTTATTAGGAGCATGTGCTCTCACCAGCTGAGCCATCCTGCCATCTGTTGGCAGCTCAGCTCGGGTGCAGCTCACTGGCCCATGTGGGAATCGAACCAGTGAGCCTGTTGCTCAGAGCTCATGCTCTTAACCAACTGAGCCACTTGGCCGGCCAGCCCATGACAGCTTTCTTTTTAAACAAACTTTCAAAAGGCTTACTGACAGTCATTTTCAATGGTGCTCTGGCTTGTGAAGTTGCTATGTTGTCCTAAAGCATGTGGCCTTGGACAGCCAGGGCTTCCTGTCCTTGTAGGCACTGCTCTTGTGGAACCTGGGGCCGTGTAGAAGGCGTTGGACCCTGTGCTGTGGTGCTCGCTGCCCCTTGTCTGGTGGCTTGTCTGCTCCTGGGTCAGAGGCTTCCCCTGTAGGCACAGCCTGCAGCCCTGGGGTCCAGGGGCTGCTGAAGCCCCATCAATAGGAGTTTCTTTCTAGGTGGGAGGTCTGAGAGGTTTGGCAGCTGCAGTTGGGGAGTGGCAGGCAGTCGGTGGGGCCTGACTTTGTTGTCCTTAAGGAGCCCTGAGTCTCTTTCACATCCTCTCTTTTTTAGTTGCTGTAAAATAATGAGTGTGATGGGTAATTGGGAGGAAGGTATAAAAGAAGAGTCACCCTATTCTCCATGCATCCTTTTTTTCTGTAACTGAAACCACAATATAAAGTCTCTGTTAAGGTTGTTCTGTGTCATTAAAAACACGATACTTCAGGGGCTGCAGATGACCCTAGCATTGGTTTGCAGATGCCACCTCTGGCCCTGTACAGTGCTGCAGTGGACATCCTTGTGTGTAAATATTTTGCATAGCTCTGATTTCCTCAGAAAATTCCTAGGAGGGGAATTTCTTTCTTTTTTTTTTCCCAAGTTTCAGATATTTATTAATCAGTGTAAACCCCAACATAACACACCAACATGATTTCGTGCATTAGGAGGGGGAATAGTCCTGGTTAAGTGGAAAGTTGTGCGGATGGCTTCTGGAAGACCTTCATTCTAAGCAGCTTTATAGAAACATTTCATTTGGAAGTCTGCACCTTCTTTCTTCAGTTTGCTGTAATCTACATTCACTGAGTAGAACTTGTATTGCTTATTGGGACCCAGTTTGTTCCAGGGTTCTGGGTTATTCTTTCTATCCCAAGAGACATCTGGATTGAACAGTGCCAGGCGCAAAACATGCAGTGCTGCTCCAGTACCTCCAGCTCCAATAAACACAAAGAGGGGGATCAAGCTCGGGTGATTCTGGGCCTGGCCGAAGATTTGGCGCAGCATGGTTGCGGCAGTGGTCTCGGGGTCCAGAAGCACAGCAAAACAAAACTGAGAGGCCCCGGACTAGGTAGTCTCTGCCCTAGGAGGGGAATTTCTGAGTTGAATGATCTGAATGCTTAAATGCTGTCCATATACGTGTTGAATTACTTTTCAGAAAGTCTATGCCCATAATGTTGCCACCTGTGGTATTTGATTGCCCATCTCAGCAGCAGCACCTTCTTTGTATTGGATATTGTTGTGGGTTTAAAAAGGGTTTACTTTCTTAAATCATCAAAATGGATCTGTCTGTGGTTTTTAGGAAAAAGTCCTGCCTGATGAGTATACCCTTGGGTTTAGCCCATCACTTTCGGGGGTGTGGGAGGGGCCATGCCCAGTCATCCCAAATGCCAGCCCATTTGTTACAGGTGTGTGCATGTCAGCCCTGCCCAGAGAGTGGGGTGCAACTCTGCCATCTGGAGTCTGGTGAGGGGTGATGGGGCTGTGAGGGGATTCAGGGGTCAGAGAGGGAAGGGTGCGTACAGGAGGCTGGCTCTTGTTCCCTGAGTGCTCAGTAGGTACTTGGAATGGCTCATCTCATTTGGTCCCCCACCCCTCAAGGCAGGTGTGTGACAACTGTCCTCATTTTCCACACAAGAAAGTTAGGGTTCAGAAAAGTTGGGGACCTTGCAGAGTCCCTCAGTCTGGAGAGCCAGGAGCTGACATTTGGATATCTGTCCTGAAGCCTGCGTGCCCGCCCAGCCCGTGGCTGCAGCCCCCACTGCCCCCCCAGCTGGGAGACTGTTGGTAGGTAAGAACAGTAGGCAGCCATTAAGGCAGACAGGCTAGGCTTTGCGTGTGTGGGCTTCTGAGACCTTGGGCAGACACGGGCAATTCCACAGGCAGACTGTGTCATTCAATTTACTGGGAAACAGCTGGCAGCCTTCACTGCAGTAGCAGCAGGATCCTAATTAGGCCACATCCTCTCGGCTCTGGCAGGGTACCTGGGTGAGGTTGGCTGGTGGTGTCGGCACTGCTGGCAGCTTAGACCGCCATGGCGGCAAGGCCATTGCCTCCCCCTGCCTGCTCTATGCAGTAGGGCTGTGCTCAGGTGGTTCTGGGGGCTGGCAGCTATCAGTCCCACCACCTGGCCCTGATAAGAGTTGTGTGACTCAGGCCAGGTCGTGATTCAGCTGGTCTGTGGAGAGCACACCCAGCGGGCTGGGGCTCAGCCCTCTCCTGACAGCATATTGTCTGTCTGCTTCTCCTTAGCAGTTAGTTACCTTCAACCGCGGGGACGCTTCTCGTTGGCAGCCCTGCTCTCCTCCTTGAGTCTGGTACCATGACCTCCCTGGCCAGCCCTCACAGGTGGGGAGACATGTTTGCAAGAAAGTTTTCATCTCAGGACTCTTGTTCTTACCTCTTCCAGAACTTCGTTGGCTCCTTCTCTTCCCACTAAGTTTTTGCTATTTGGGCCGGCCTGCCTGCCTGCCTGCCTGCCTGCCTGCCTTCCTTCCTTCCTTCCCTCCCTCCCGCCCTTCTTTCTCTCTCTCTCTCTTTCTCTCTCTCTCTCTCTCTCTCTCTCTCTCTCTCTCTCTCTCTCTCTCTCTCTCTCTCTCTTTCTCTCTTTCTCTCTTTCTTTCTCTTGGTGGGGGTGGGGGATGTTATGCAGAAAATAAGTCCTAAGCTTGGTCAGGGCCATAGGGGATGAGACCCTGCCCAGCCACAAAAATGAGCAGGCATGTGAGTGGTAACAGCAGGAGGTATGACCTGTAGCATTTGGGGGGCTTAGAGAAGCTGCCTCCACACAGGGTTTGCAGGAGGAATACAAGTGTGGACAGGAAGTGGTGCCCTGGAACCACTGTTAGGTTCCAGACACATCCTCTGAGGCACAGCCAGTCACGGGGACAGATAAGAGCAAAGGAGGGGAGTGGGGATAGGGGTCAGCGAGCAGAGCAGGGCAGGCAGACGTCCAGGCATTGGTGTTCAGTCTGCGCTGAATGCAGGCCTGTCCCTTTCAGGCTGAGGGACTTACGGCCTAATCTATGTTCCTTCCTGGGTAAAATGTCCCCTTCTGGGTAAAATGCCCCCTTCTGGTATGGCATTGTCCCAAGTCCCCAGCTTCCAGGGCCTATTATGTTAGAAGAGTGTAGCATGCACTTTCCCACACATCAGAGAGTTAAAATGCTGATTGCAGACTGCTTGACCTGGGTGGACACTGTTAGAGGGCATCGGGTCAGCTGAGCAGGCAGGGGGAGAAGGCTATTCAGCTGCTGGACACCACTCTCGAGGCAGTCTCCAGGGCGGCTGGACAGTTTGGGGTCCCTCCTCACCCGGCTGTTGGTCTGTTTATTCACTCAGCCAAGCACCCTGAGTCTGGGGCCCCAGCTCACCAAGGGCTACCTGTAAGGACTGACGCCCCAAGTCCCACAAGGCCACTGCAGGGCTCTTGGGCTCTCTGTGCAGATGTGACTCTGAGGCTCCAGGGGAGGGCTGAGGCGTGTGGGACTCAGCCCCTGGGCTCCTTCCGGGCAGCCAGGCAGCAGCTCTGGGCCTCGATAGGCCCGGCGAGGAACGGAAGGAGGAGAGCAGAGGCCCCTGGGCGGGCAGCCTCTCTTAACTTGTGTCTGGAGCCAGGAGTCTCGTGGGCACAGGGCAACCATCTCTCTGAGCCTCAGTCCCCATCTCTGAAATGGTAGCATTTGTTGTGTCATTCTATAGAGGAACCAGTGACCTGTTACCTCCTGTGACCTCATGGTCCCTCCAGCCTCAGCTTGTGTGCATGTCTTGCCGGAGCTGTGGCCACTCATAACCCCTTAGAATTCTGCAATCCCGTGGAGCACAGGCCTCTGTGCCCAGGAGTGGGGCCCAGGGCTTTGTCTGTAAAGTGAGCTGTCAGAGGCTTCCTGCAGCTCTGCAGGAGGCTGGCCATGGTGGCAGGGAATAGGACCTGGTGCCAGGGGTGGGGGGAGGTCAGTGAGAGGCAGGCAGCTCTCGGATGGTTGAGCGTGGCCTTTCTGAGGGCCCCGTGTGAGCAGCACTGCTGTCCGGTTTGTTTACTTGGTAAATGGGCATCAGAGCAAATCAGTAGTCTTCTGGAAAGACAGTAACTAGAGAGATTAAGACTCCACATCAATTGTTTATAAAGCTGTGGAGTTGAAGGGGGTCAGTGGCTGTGTGGACCCACCTGCATTGGTCACAGCAGGAGCTGGGGACCCCGGTGTCTTGGGAGACCACCCATCACTGCAGCCGTGGCCTGGCTCCATACCTGGTGTGCTCAGAGCTCTCTCAGCCTCGTGTACCTTCCCTGCCTGGTGGAGTGGTGGGAGGACTGCAGCTCCTGAAATGTGTGTCCGCCTTCCGCAATCATTCAGGACAGAGGCAGTCCATGAGCAGCCCAGCAGCGAGAAAGCCAGCTAGAAAAAAGTAACCTGCCGCAGATGGGAGAGCAAAAGCAGGAAATCCATGACCATAGGCAGGGGAGGAGGGGGCAGTAGAGCAAGGGTGGGGACCCAGGCGTAGAGCCAGACCAACAGGTCGGATCCCATTTCTGCCACTCACAAGCTCTGTGACTTCTGTGCCTCGGTTTCCCATCTTTAAAATGGGCATACTGACAGTGCCTGCCTCATAGGTAGGTACTTGGAATTGTGCCTGGTGCTGGGGACTCTTTGTTACAAGAGGCTGCAATGCATCCCCTCTCTCTGGGGACAGGGCAGGGCCCTTCAGAGCCAGCAAGGAGTTTGGCTCCTGACTGCTCTGAATTGGTCAGCCCAGGAGCCAGCAGGGCACTTCCCTTACAGCAGCTGCAGTCAAGGCAGCTAGGGCACCATTGTCTGGGACATCCAACAAGCTTTTGTACATGATGACCTGGGCCATGCCGTGCTTCAGCTGTGAGGGTCTCCCGTTTACCCCAGCTGTGGCACCAGGGACCGCCGTTTTCCTTCCTGTCGGTGCACACTCAGCAAAAGGGCTTTGCTGTGTCTGCTCCCAGGATCTCCGGCAGACCCCCATCCCCCTGGCCGGCAGCCCAGATGAAAGGGGCACGGTAACCATGGCCTGTGGGATTGTCCAGTCGGTCCTGCTGCCTGTGGCCCAACTGAGAATGCAACCAGGAAGAGCTCAGTGGCGAGGGGAGGAAGAGATGAAAAGGTGGGTGACTCAGCCAGACACAGAAGCCAGCCTTTTAGAAACTGAGGAATGTGCCCTGGGCTGCCGTGGTTACCCGTTCACAAGCATGTGAGGTGACAGGCTCGTATTTTCACTTGGTGATTGCATGACCTGCATCGCCCGTACTTCTGTGCCCACTGCAGGCTCAGAGCTCCAGCAGAGGGAGCCTGCTTTGGCCTCCCGTTTGCCCCCCACCCCACCCCATCACCTCTATCTGCACTATTGTTCCTGCACCCTTTTTATGCTCTTACAGCAGGTGTGTATTCCTTGCACAGCACTGTTTAGATGTTATAAACTTTCTAGAACTTGCATCAGACTGTACTTGACCTTTTGCAACTTGCCTTCTTCACTTAGCCTTGTGAGATGTATCCATATTGGTCCATGACATGCATATTTAATTCACTGACTGCTAGATTTAACATCAAGTTTGTCTAGACATATCTTTTTTCCCTGTGCTTTGTTCTGAGAGCACAGGGGAGGAGTATTTCACAGACAGGTGTTGGGGACTGGGCTTGCCCCTCTTCCTCTCATCCCTAGCAGTGGGTAGAAGGGTGGGTGGTCTGTCCTCAGCTCTACTGGACAGGACCAGAGCTCTCCAGACTGCCTCCGATGCCCGCATGCCATGCCTGAGGTTCCCCACCACTTGGCCTGTCAGACGTTGCTGGTAGCCTTGGTCTTAGCACATTTTTCTCATGATGGAGTGAGACGGGCGTCCTGTTGTGTGGTTACTGGCCTCTGTGGTTTCCTCCTGACACTTAACTGTTGGTGTCCCTGGGCTGCTTTCTCCCCTGAGCGGTGGTTTGTTCCCTTATGTGTCCTACTACAAAGTTCTGCAGGGGATGTACGTGCCAGGCCCCTCGCGCTGGCCTCCCACACTGCATGTGGCCTGGGTGTTTGCTTTACCAGCACCTGCACCCTAGGGGCTGGAGGGCCAGCATGCCGTCCTCCAGCCAACAGCACCAAGTGCACATGCAGTGTTGGGGAGAGGGGCGGGGGGAGTGGATCTGCTAACCTCTGAACCCTTCTGGGACCCCTGTGGGGGCTCATCCAGAGGCGTAGGGGGCTGAGTGGGTGGACAGATGGCCACTAAAATTGGTCACCCTCCCTGCAGCGGGAATGTCCCCTGGCCATCCTTGGAAGTCCTCAGCAGCACCCGGGGTGGCCGCTACAGGAGCTGAGCCCAGAGGCCAAACGAATGGGTGGGCCTCCTGACTGGCATCTCATGCCCACTGGCCCTGGTTTGTGGGGACCCTGTGAGGTTGGATTGGAAGAAAGGATCGTGCAACCAAAACCAAAGTCTGGAGTCCACTGCTGTGAAATCACAGGACCCCCTTTCCTCTCCGGATGGGCATCTGGGCGGGGCTACCTGTGTCCCTTTGCTTCTAGCCTGGTGCCACACCCCAGGGCTGCCCCTGCATGGCCCTCTGTGGACAGAGCTTCCTGCCCCCTCCCAGAGAGGGGCATGAGGGCAGACTTTCCTCATCATTCCAGCAACCTTGGAATGCACCCCTCCAGCCCCGCTTTACCCCAGCCGCATATCTGCAGCATTTGCTCCTAGCCCACTTCCCTCACTGGCCTGGGAGCATTGGCCCGTAACTCACCATTCATGGAGAATTAAACAACTCTGCCACAACAGGACTTACAGGGCCCCAGAGACAATCGTGGGCACGTCTGTGGCCCAAGGGCAGCTGTGAACAGCACCCCTCTGAGCTAGGAGTTTTAAAGGCTCACATGTAAATATTTACCTCCTTGGAGCCTTAGTGTCCTCGGAAACTGAGGACCTGCCAGCGCTGAGGCTTTTCATTTGTATCATTACAGCAAGAGGCAGGGTGGGGCATCGTGCTGGGCAGTGAGGCCAGGGTGTAGGGTTAGCAGTGCGTTTTCTCTGGAATCCTGCATCATGTTCTTGTCAGGGAAAACTTTGCAGTAGCAAGAGGAAGTCCTCCAGCCAAAACACAGCATGTGGAGTGGGCGCTGTCTGTGAGGCGCCCTGCTGTTCCCCAGGCACCCCACTTACTGGACGTGTGCTGTGCTGGGGGAGCATGACTGCGACAGCCGCTGCGCTCACTGAGCGCCAGGCCCTCCTCATCCTTGCCTCACTGTTGTGGGCCCCTAGCACGGATGAGGAAACTGAGGCTCAGAGAGCTAAGTGGTAACAGGTGGCAGAGCTGAGGCTCACACCACGCTCTAGGGTGGCCCTGGGGTGACAAGGAGTTGGAGAGGTCCCCAGCTAGGAGGGAGTGCCAGGCGCCAGCCGGCCATACTGCCTGCCTGTGGCGAAGGCTGCATGGCCACTTCAAGGATGGGCTTCCCCAGGAGCCCAAGATGGTACAGGAATCCTGGGGGGAGGCCCCTGAGTGACCGTCAGCTCACCCTCCTTGAGACGCAGCTTTCCGGAAACAGCCAAATCATTAGGTCTGATGTGTCGCTCCCCTGAGAGGATCGGGGCAGGTGGAAAGGGGGGAGGCAGAGCAGGTGGTCTCCTGCAGGGGTTGAATGCTTCTGGTGTCACCTGTAAGGAGAGGGAACAAGTGGACCATGGCACGAGAGCACAGTTCGTACCATGCCTGGAGAACCAAGGCCTCTCCTTTCCAGCCTCAGACCCTCACCACAGCCCTCCTTCCCACCCAGCCCACGGCAGTACCCCAGGGCCCCTCATCCTGAAGAGGAGAGACTTCAGCTCCAGGTACAGTCGCCCTCCTCCTCTCCTCTGTTCCCTGATGGCAGGCAGCTAGGTGGGCAGGCAGGTTTGGGCAGTTTGTTTTGCTCACGTAAGTTCGGATAGAAGGCTGCTTGTTGGCCCACCATCTGAACCCCGTGAAAGCTCAGGCCTAGTGAGTCCTGCTTTAAAACCATCAGGCACAGGCAGTCACGAAGCCCAGCCCTGTAAGGAGAGGTTTGTTTCTTTTTCTTTCCTGGAAGCTGGGCTGGCAATGTGCCCAGAGGAAAACACCGTTTTTATCAAATAAAAGGCAGTCAGGTTTCAGCCAAGTGGGTGAAAGGGGGGTGATGGGATTGGTGTGGGGTTGTTCCAGAGCAGGAACAGACCCTGTCCTCAGGCAGCTGGGTCAAAAGGGTCCCAGCGGACATCAGGCAGGGCCAACCCAGGGGCACAGACTGCACTGCAGGCCAGCCAAGTCCCAGAGTGTGAGTGGTGTTGGGGCCCTGGCATTCTGAGGTGTCCTTCTGGCTTGTTCTACAGCAGAGCTTGACAGACTGCGGCGTGCGAGCCACATGCGGCTCTTTGGGTACGTTCCGTCTCAAAAGTTTACCATCCCCTGTAAGAACCAATCCTGTCCCTCACAACAACTTAAAAATTATTCTAGAGCCATAAATATATTTTTACAAATAAGGAAAAATTTTAAATCCTTTAAAAATTTTATAAATGAAATTATGATAATTTTATTTTTATTTTTAATTTTACTTCAGAGCCACATGTATGAACCCAAAGAGCCGCATGTGGCTCACGAGCCGCAGTTTGCTGACCCCTGGCGGCTCTTCCGTCTCAAACGTTTGCCGACCCCTGGTCTACAGCACGGGTCCCCGCTGCCTCGCAGAGCCCTGACTTGACTTTTCAGGTGCACAGAAGATTTGACAAGCAGAGGCCAGTGGCCAGTGTGTTGGGCCCCTTCGCACAACACAACACCTGTCTGAGGACCAGCACTTGCCACGAGGTCCTCTCTGAGCAGCAAAGCAGTTTTGAGTTGGCAGGGGCTTCCCACAGACCAAGGAAGCCCCTTGGCTGGGGGTACCCTCCTGTCCCTCTCACCCACTTTATTCTCTGCACTGCCTCCCCCAGCCCCCCCCCCCCACCCCCGCCAGCCTGATCCCTGCCATCTGGTCACTGTGTCCCTCCACTGGCCAGGCCAGAGGCGCCTGAGGTGGTGCCAGGCATGGGGGTGGGATAGTCCCAGTGCTGCAGATGCAGCTGACTTAGCATAGGCGTCACAGTGTGCCCCAAAAGGAGAGGCAGGGCCAGATGGCATTGCTGCCCAGCCACCTCCTGCTGGACATTCAACAATCACATGAACTATCCCAGGTCATTTCCAGAGGAAATGCTCTTCAGGAGGTCAGTGGTTGCCCTGGAGTCTGGGGGAGATGGCCTGCAGCTGTGTGTGGGCACTGGTCACTGGCTTTCTCAGCCCGCCCAGCTCAGAGACCTAGCCAAGCCATGCAGTCAGCTGGCAGCGGAGCCTGACCCTGTGGGCCAGCTGGTGGCTGTTGCGTGCTGAGCTAACGGGGGCCCAACCTCTACCAGCCTGGGCTCTGTCATGGAGCCTTCTGCATCTTTTTAATTTGTTTAGCATGTTTTCACTGAGCTTTCACTCTGTGCCAGGGATAGGATCCCTGACATAAGATCCAGCCCGCCTTCCCTGCCAGGACTCCCCAGCTGTGTCTGGTGGGCAGCCCAGGTTTGGGAGGACCTGGGGATCTTGGCACCTTCCTAAGGTTGTACTGGTGGCCTCTTGAGTTCACAGGGCAATATGCGGGTCCTGGCACCCTCTGGTGGTATCTCTGCTGTCCATCTTCCAGGCCAGATGCTGGCCTTCTACAGGTGACATCAGGTCAGGGTCCCTTCAAACACGCTTGCTCTAGCCTCTGTCTGGATGCACCCTGGACCCCTGCTCACTTGGCTGCCCTCTGCCAGGGACTCATCCTTGGGCCTGGGTACAGGCACATCCCAGGTGTACTATGAAGGGGCCTCCATTGCTCCTGTTACAGATGGGGGAGCAGGGGCTCAGAGAGGTCAGGCGACTTGCCAAAGTTCACGTGGCTTAGGCAGCAGACTCGGGACTTGAACCCAGGCATTCTGGAGCCCACTCCCCTGGCTGCAGCCACTTGGCAGCTGTCACTCTGGAGCCAGTTTTCATAGAGGGGGTGATGCTCAGGATGGGCCCCTGTCCTGCCCCAAGGAGTAATGACTTAGAGAAGTCAGTCGCAGGAACGCAGTCAACATTCTAGGCTGGGTAAGGATCACCCAGAGGCAGCCCAGTCTGTCCCACATGTGGCAAAGAGGAAGCTCAGGGCCATGGAAATTTTACTGCTAGACCTAAATACTACTTTTTAAATGTCTTCAGTTCTCCCTCTAACAGTAGTAACTGCCATAGCTCAGGAGCCAGCCAGGGAGCCTGGGGCCTGAGACTGGTCCCCCACCCACCCTTGTTGCACTTCTCTATGGCCTCTGAAGCCTGTGGTGCCAGCTGAGAGCACAGGCCTGTGGTCACACAGCATGGGGAGGAGTCAGGTAGGCAGGGCTCTCTGTGTTCCTGATGCCCACCTGGTTTCCAGGTGCTACCAGGTGTTCCTGAGGGCCAGGACTGGCTTCTTGCCTCAGGTGGGAATGTTTTCTGGTGGGGACTTGTCTCTGGCTTGGCCCTCTGCCCGCTGGCCAAGCTGGCACCTCTGAGTGGTTTTGGCAGAGGAGGCACAGGCCAGCATGCTGTCCCCAACTGCTCATCAGCTCCCATCCATGTGGGCTGGTGGAGGAACAGGCCGTTTGGGCCAGCTGAGCCCTGAGGATAAACTCAGCCATGGTTTCGCAGGTACCAGGGATCCCGTGGAGGCTGGGCTTCAGCAGGCAGAGCCATAGGCCTCGAACATGCACACACGTGTCCCTGAGGTTGGGACAAGAACCTCTGCCTTCACCCTGTGCATAGACTATGCACATGTCTGATGACCTCTGGGTCTCTGCCAGCTCCCAGCCCCCTCCCACCTCATGCGGCCATGCACATCACCCAGGATAGGCACCTGGTGCTGGGGGAGGGTCCACAGTTCCCCTGGGGCCGACCACGTGGCACAGCCCCTTGTTTAGTTTGTGATCTCTGCCCCCTGTCACCACCAACCACAAGCCATCCTCTGCCTCACAGAGCAGTGGCCTCAGGGCAGGGCTGGGCTTTGTGTAGGCCTCAGGGACATCGGGCCCCTCCTCCCAGAGGGCAAGGTACTGGTGCTCCCGGGGCTGACCGCAGGCTGCACAAGACCCGCCCCCCCCACTTGCATTCATAGAGCCTCTATCTCTCTCTTTCTCTCCACCGCTCCTGCCCCTTACTCCCTCCCAGCAGCAGTGTTCAGTGACTCAGAAATATCCTGGAATAAGAATTCCTTTTTTTCTTACAAGTGTTTGACATTTTGGGACATTTCCTCCCTTTTGAAATTCCTTCCTGCAAACCCCCTTTAAGAGCTGAGCAATTTTCCAGTCTGTGGCTGGGCCGCCCCACTGTCCCTGCCCCCTCAGGACTGACTAGGGTATGAGGAAGTGAGTTTTCATGAAAAATTTTCCATCACTGCAGAAGCAGGGAGAGGGCAGCCTGCAGCACGCCTGCCGCCCCTTGGGTCCCCTGCCCACACAGAGGGTGGGAACACGGTTGCTGGGCTCTGTGAGAGGCTACACAGGGCCAAGAGACCAGACTTTTTAGACAGCTGGACCTGGGGGTTCCCTCCTCCTTTCTGCCCTCCCAGGAGAAGGGGCCTGGCTGATGACAGTGACCATAGCCTCCGGTCTTCAGCAGGCATGGCAGTGGGGTGTGCTGGGTGCTCTGTATATGTGCCATCATGGCTGCCCTCATCACACCCGAGACGTGGCAGGGCTCCCACCGGAAGGAAGGACCTGAGCACGGACAGGGACAGGGGCTGTGCTGCCCTGGAGAGCGAAGCTAGTTCTGCAATGGCCACCTCAGGCTTGTCCTCGGGCTGCCTCACAGTGATTGTAGGGGCACCTGGTACTGAGGGCCCCAGGGGGCCTGGGAGTAGCGTGTGGCTGCGGACTATTGTATGGATGTGTGCCTGTACTTCCCCAGTTGTTTTTCAGGCCTGCCTGAAGACAGTTACAGATGGGCCACTGACAGATAGTGGGGTCTAGAGGCCCAGCCTCCCCTCCTTCTCCACTTGGGGAGGGATCTTGGGGACAGGCCTGGGGGAGGAGCTGGAGACCTCCAGCCACAGAAGCTGCTCAGTGGCTGAAACACCTCCATGAGCACAGTACCTCCCCTGACATACACACACACACATTACACCCCCATGATACTTCCCCAGGTAGACACGACTCCCCCCCAAACAGCCCCCCAGGTACACACACACACCACCCCCATGACACCACCACCCCCAGGTAGATAGACACATGGGCCCCCAGAAGCACACAAACACCAACCGCATGACACCTCCCCCACACACAGTCCCCCAGGTAGACACACACCACCCCCGTGATACCCCCCAGGCAGAGAGAGAGACACACACACACACACACACACAAACACACACCCCACCAGGTAATACACTGTCAACTGAAGGTTGTTGCCACCAATTTCAATATCAACAGGAGTCCCCAATTTGGGGTGCAGTGAGGGGGGGAACTTACACAATAAAAACAGCTCAATTGTGAGACAGCTCAGGTGCAAGAGACTCAAGCGAAGCCATTCAAGCGTTACACCTCTAGTGCTAATAGCTCAAGGCCAGGAAATGCTCCACAGATAGAGAGGGGCGGCTGGCTTATAAAGAGAAAGTTCCTACCCCCTGGTTTCTGATTGGTCCATTTTCATGCAAAATAAGGAATCCATATTTGCACAGTTTGATTGGTCCAAATAGCACTGTCGTGATTAGTCAGCAAAGATGCAAATATGAAGATATACATGGTCGGACAATTAAGTTCGCGAACTCGTCCTAGAAAAAGTGCTACATACCTATATCACTATGGTCACCTTCAAAGTACTCCCCTTGGGAAACTATGTTCACTGACGCCAGTGCCTAGTCCACCCTTCAAAGCAATTTTGGAACTCTTTCTGCAGTGGCCATCAGAGTTGTCATTGTATTACCCTTAATGTCCTGAATGTCATCAAAATGTCTTCCTTTCAATAGTTTCTTATCTTCAGGTAAAGAAAGAAGTCTTTGGGGGCCAGATCAGGTGAGTAGGGAGGGTGTTCCAACACAGTTATTTGTTTACTGGCTAAAAACTCCCTCACAGTCAGTGCCATGTGAGCTGGTGCAAGAGCCATGAATTGTTGGTGAAAAGTTCAGGTTGTCTAACTTTTCCACACAGCCTTTTCAGCACTTCCAAATAGTAAACTTGGTTAACTGTCCAGTTGGTACAAATTCAAAATGAATAATCCCTCTGATATCAAAAAAGGTTAGCAACATTGTTCTGACTCTTGATTTGGACTGACAGAAGATTTTTGGTCATGGAGAATTGGCTGACTTCCATTGTGCACTTTGACGCTTTGTTTCAGGGTTATATTGGTACATCCATGTTTCACAACCAGTGATAACACGACCCAAAACATCGTCTTGCCTCTCCAAAAGGTCTTAGCAAACTTTGACTCTCCTTTGCTTTTGTTCATCGGTGAGCTCCTTTGGGACCATTTTTGCACACACCTTTCTCATGCCAAGATTTTCAGTTAAGATTTTCCTGTTTCTCTATCAATGTTTACTTGGTCTGCTGCTTCTCACAGTCAGCCGATGATTTTGACACACAATTCGATGAATTTTTGCAATGTTTTCATCAGTTCTGTTCATTACTGGCCACCCTGACCTCTCTTCATCAGTGACACGTTCTCTCCCCTCAGAAAAACATTTAATTCATTTATACACTGCTGTTTTCTTCATGGCATGATCCCCATAAACTTGGACTAACATGTCCCTGATTTCATTTCCACTCTTGCCAAGTTTAACAAGAAATTTAATGTTTGTTCATTACTCTAATTCAAGCTCAGACATTCTCGCGGTGGCACACAAAAACACGCAACAACAATAATGAACACCACTCAGCAAGACACTGCCACACGTCCACACGGACACAGCTGTACACACTGATTTACCACAGTTATGAAACCTTACCGAGCTGTTTGTACAGTGCTGCCAATGTAAGCCCACGGTGGCAAGGTCGCAAACTTAATTGTCGTATCTCGTAAGTGTGGGACCTTGGGAGAGTCTGGCAAGACCAGGTTCAGACTTTGTGGGCCCAGGCAGGGGCACAGGACCGTACTTTGTGGAGTTGGGGGCAGGTGCAGAAAGGAGTGGGCAGGTCCTCACCCTTTACTGCAAGCCTACCCGCTTGCACCTTCATGGTGTCCTTGTCCCTGCAGTGGTGTCACTGCAGAGCCCCAGTGGTGCCAGGCCCTACCCCTGGAGATTTCCTCATGGCCAGTTCAGCTTCTGCCTGGCTCAGCATGGTCTGAGGCCAACCATGGGGCCAACGGGGCCCTGTGGTGGCCACAGACACCTGCTCATGACACTGGCATCCTGCAGTTTCTTGCCACCTCCAAGGGTGAATGTGAATCCCTCAGCCCCCTTGGGCAGTCAGGAAGCACTGTTTGTGCTCAGGTATATGACCTGCCCTGCTTCATCCATGGGCATCCTGTGCTGGGCCACACAGACATCCTCTGCCTGTTTGTCTCTGAGGACCCCGAGCAAGCCAGGTGGGGGCAGGGGCAGGACAGCGCTCTGGGAGTGCGTGTCAAGCTCTCGAGACCTTCAGGCCCCTGGATTTATGAGGGGTCCCTGCACAGGGTCGTTTGCGCGTGGCTCTGGACATTCCTGGATCTGGGGCTGTAACACTTAGCGCTCCTCCCAGGTGCAGGGCTCCGCCCCACAGGCGGGGCATTTATTGGCCACGTGTTGCCACTGCGGGCCTGTAGCCTTCACGTCCCTGTTTTCTGCTTTCCACATTTCAGGGACAGTGCAGGGGCCTTTGCCTCCCAGGCCATCAGTGGCAGAGGCCTTTCTCGGCTGGCAGGAAGGACCTTGGCAGTGCCCTGAAGGGCTGGAAGCCACAGTCCTGGCTGACCCTCCAGACATTTTGGACCATGTTTCTATTCCCCCTTGTGAGGTTTTGAAGTGTGTGTGTGTGTGTGTGTGTCCCCATTCTGAGGACTCTTGGGGCCTGGCAAGCTTGCCGAGCAGTGAGGCTGAACCTTTCTTGTGGACCCCCCACCCCTCATCCCAGACCCCTCGGCAGGACTGGCCATGGGGTACAGAAGGTATATGCGCCAAGAGGACGTGCAGCGGGGCCTTCGCGTTGCCTTCCAGGACACACTGTCTCATTCTCTATGTTGCAGTGCCTTCCCCTCTGGGTCCCATGGGCACCATCCACACCCCGTCGCTCCCGGGCTGTACATGCGCTAAGGCCTTGGACTCAGCAAGCAGGGATGGTCCTTCCCCAGCTCCCTTGGGGCCTGTAGTCATCTGCTGTTCCTTCAACCTGGAGAGGTCCCCCCTTTCTAGTGGTTGCAGGAGCATGGTTTCTTAGAAGCCCTCCCGCTCTGTGCGAGGAAATTGCCCAGGAGGTAGGTGATGGCCACTGAGGTAACCACCATTAACTGCTTTTGCTCCTGGCTTCGTGGAGCAGATGGCATGTTCCTTGGTCAGTTTCACTCCGAGCCTCACTGAGCTCCCTAGCAGACCGGGCCACCTGAAACTGGGGCAGACAGACATATTGTTGGGAGCCTTGACATGACTGTGTGGCTGGGGGAGGGTACAATGGGGCCCACTCTGGCGGGGCGACCCTGTGCTGTGGCCCCTTGGTCTTGCTTGTGGATGCCCTGAGCTGTTGGGCACTCCACAGTCAGAGCCCATGGTACCCTGCGCTCTAGGCCGAGGTTCCAGACCTCCTTCCTCACGGTTCCTGCACGCTGGCCCAGCACCCTGTCTCTGAGCCAGGAAGGGCGGCCGTCCATGCTGGGGCATGTCCTCTCATAGAAGAGGAGCGCTGGTGACCAGAGGTGTGGGTGTGGGCAGGCCAACACCCAGCTGCAGCCCTAGTCCCTCAAGCTGACTTGTTCAGAACCCCTGCATTTCAGGAGCCCGCCTATGTGAGTCAGGCCCTTTTCCATCCGAAGCCTGTTAGCTGATGGCACCCCATTTACCCCCTGAGCCTACCTGCGCCCCTGCCCAGTGATGGCACTGCCCTCCCCCATATACCCTAGACAATAACACTCAGAGCACCCTAAATCTGGGCCCTGCTCACTTCCTCAGATGCTGCTGTCTCTGCTTCAGGGCACCACTGTCCCCACCTGAGTGCCAGCCCTGTCCCCTACTGGATGACCCAGGCCTTTTCTGGGTGCCCACAGCCAAGAGAGCTCTGTCTCCACTGTGCCACCACTCCCATCACACAGGCGTCTTCCCCATCCCGTGCCCAGTGGTTCCCCATTATACTGTCAGTGTCCCCCCAGGGCAGGCTGCCTAGACCCAAACCCTCCATCATCCTCCCCTGTCATCCCCGCATCACCAGGGCCTGGAAAGCCCAGCTGATGGGCACTTGCTGCCTGCTTCTCCTGGGAAGCAGGCCCCTGAGCTCCTGGCACACTTTCCCTCTAGTAGAAGGCTCAAGCGCTGGGTCGTCCTTTGTCTAGGCTGGTACGCGCCTAGGCCCACTGCTGCTGCTTCTGCACGTGACGTGGGTGTCCCTCTAACGCCTGGCCTGAGTGGACAGATGCACCAGGAGCCTCCACCCCGCCTACCACCTCAGGAGCCTGTCCGAACCAGTGTCCCTGCTAGGCTCAGACTCCACAGAAGGATAGGCGGGGCAGTTGGGGACAGTTCTTCTCAGGCCCCACCCCTTTCATCCAAGCTTGGTCTGGGGACTGCTCAGCCCCACTTCACTGGCCACCTGCCCCTGCTCTCCCTGCCCAGTCAGCCTCCCCCAACAAGACAACCCTGGACTCCTCTGCTGGCCTGCGGGGGCCTTCTGATTCAGACCCCTCTCCTGCAGCCAACTTGGCTGAGGTTCACTGGGGTGAGCCTCGGAGGAGTGTGCATTGGAAGGATCCTAAGCAGTGAGGGAATTAGATGGAGGAAAGTGATTGGTGTGTGTGTGCATGTATACTCAGGGAAACACCGGTGGACCCCTGGCTAAATCACATGAAGTGTGAGCGGACTGCAGGGCCCTTTGCACTCAGGGCCCGGGCAGCGCTGTTAGCACAGCCCTGGCTGGGTTCTTCTTCCTCCAGGTCTGTCCAGAGCCCACCCTCAGGACCCTGCTTGCTGCCTGTTCTGAGCAACCTATACCTCCCACAGACAGACAAGGGACCAGCTGATGGGAGGCCGCCAGGGCTGGGCCAAGAAATAGGGAAACGGGCTTGGAGAGGCCCTGGGCCCGCATCTTGCCTCCGTGGGCGCCCTCCAGGTTTACCTTGCTCCAGGAAGGGCTCAGCCTCTGGAGACCTTGGGTCATGCAGCCAGGGGCTGTCCCTGAGGCCACAGAGCTGGACGCTCCCACGGAGGCACCTGCTGAGCTCACCTGGTGCCCCGAGAGGCTGGCACAGGAGGATGTGCCGCTTTCTGCTGCTGCTCTGGTGGCGTAGCTGCTTCAAACCTCCAGAAGCCTCTCCATCTGACAGCAACGTGCACCCTTAACTGTCGGGTGTGCTGGGACCCAGCACCAGGGCACAGGGTGTGCGAGGAGCTCCTTCCCTTGGCCAAGATTCTGAGGGTGAAGCCCCCAGCTTAGTGCCTGCACACAGGTGCTCAGCACAGATGAGATGGAGAGAGCAGATGAGATGGCACAATGGAGGTTCGCAGCAGGGAGAATGGGCATCTTTGCCCCATTCTTCTTAGAGTCAGTGCATCTGACTCTTCCTTGTACAGACAATGTTGGTTCTCGGTTTTTTTTGTTTTTTTAGCTGAGCCATCCTGCCACCTGTTGGCAGCTCAGTAACTGCTCAGCTCGGGTCGGGACTCAAATTGCTGTTGCTTAGAGCTCAAACTCTTGAGCTAGCTCTTAACCAACTGAGCCACTCAGCCGGCCCTGTTCTCGGTTATTTTAAATACTTTTATCAGGTTAAGGGAACCCTCTTGTGTTCCTGCCTTACTGAGCGCTTTTATCATGACTAGGTATTTCACCCCAGCAAATGCTTCTTACACACCTGTTGAGATCTGTATCTGTTGGCATGATGAATCACCTGTGTGGATTTTCTGTGTACCAGGGATAGCCTGACTTGGTCACAATGTCATATCTTGCATAGGCTCTACTGGATTTGATTTGATAAGATTTTCATTTGGGATTTTTTTACATCTCAATTGGGAATGAAAAGGACTGTAATTTTCCTTCTCATGTGTTTGTCTGATTTCGATATTGGCGTTATATTGGCCTCATAGAATGAGGGTTTTTTGGGGTGGTGCGTTTCTTTACTGTTGTCTAGAAGAGTTTGCATAAAGTTGGATAATTTGTTCTTTGATAAAAATAGCCTGGCATTTTCTTTGTAGGAATTTACACACACACACACACACACACACACACACACACACACACACTTTTTATTTTGAAACATGTCAGGCCTGTAAAGTAGTGAAAGAGTAGTTAAAACGTAGCCCTTTCACCCAGACGCACTGATTGTTAACGTTTCGGCATGCGTGCCCGTGCGTACCAGCTCTTGCTGTCTGCATGTCTGTGTGTATCTGGGTACATATGTACTTCTGTGTGTGTGCTTTTTTTTTCTTTTTTGGCAGAACTGTTTGAAATTAGGCTGCAGGCATTCCTCAATACTTGCATACTTGTAGGAAGATTTGTAACGACTACTTTGATTTTTTTTAAGATTATAGGGCTACTTATGTTTTTTTTTCTTTTAATTATTTTTTATTATGAAATACACAGTTTTTAGAATTAGTTTCAGCTGTACAACACAGTGCAATAGTTATACTTTTTACCCCTTGAAGTGACAACCCCCCTCCCCCAATTACTTATGTTTTTTTATTTGACAGCTTCTCTACCTCTCCCCCCACACCCACCCCCGCCCCTTGCATATGCTCCTGGCACCACCACCACCACCCCACCATCCCCATGGTTGGTGAGAGCAGGTGAGAGTCCATTCTTCCCTTTATCTCCTAGCCCTCCTCTCCTTCCCTTGTTGCTGGCTTTGGGCTCCCTGGGATGCCCCCTGACCCCATGTGGGGTGCTGTGCTGTGGACTCTAGGAAGCTGGGTGTCTGTATCATGCAGTGAGGAAACATATGCTGGAAACATTCCTCAAGTTATGAGTCAGAGCCACACAGTCGCTAAGTGGCAGAGCCCATGGCAAATGAAGTGGGAAGGCCCATTTCCTGATGCCCGCGACGGCACACTCGGTTCCCGTGGGCACCCTGCCCCAGCTCCTCTGAGGCCCTGTGGCCAGGACTGGTCAGTGGCAGACACACACCAGACGTGGATGCCCTTGATAACTGGGAGATTTCGGCCAACGAAGGACCTTTGGATCCCCAGTTTGCCCATCTGCAGAGGGGGTCCAACGGTGGTACTCACCCCAGAGGCTGTAGGAATAAAGCGAGGTGAATGCCTGCTAGACCCCACTCCCCACACCAAGCCACAGGCCCCTTTCTCCACCCCTGACCACAGAAGGACTTGATGTAGGTACCTTTGAAGTGGCCTTGGTGTTCCTGGTTCCGGAAAGATTTGTTGTCCCGACCCCCAGGACCAAGAGTCACTGCTGAGGTGACCGCTTTTCCAGCTCATCAGCCAGAGGTGGTCACCCCCGAGGTGTGGGAGAGCAGAGCTGGGTAAACAGGAACCACAGGACAGAAGATAGGATGTTGCTGTTAGTTTGGGCCTCGAATGGCTTCTGTCTGGAGTGTGCTGTTTAGACTCTAAATTTCTCTGTCTCAGGAAAAATAGTTTTATGTTCCAAGAGCATGTAAGGCCATGGCTCCCTGGCTCACTGTGCTTGTGTGGGCTGAGGTGTGTGCTGGCTGAGGAGTGTGCCTGGGATGGGGCAGTGCCAGCTTCTCCTCTCTGTTCACAGGCTCTGTGGCGTCTCATGGGAGAGAAAGGAGGATCCGCCTGGGATCCTGAGAGGAGGGGTGTTGTGGGGTGTGAGCCAGTCACCAGCAGTTTGAGCCTGGGACACCCCTAGTGGCCCTCAGACAGGCTCTGGCCTGCCTCACCTGCAGAAACATAACTGGTGGTCTCATGAGGCTTTGGAGACATTTGAGCAGCCTCTGGGGAGACCTAGACCTCCCGGGCTTTGGCTCCACATGTCAAGTACAAAAAAGTGAAAATCAGAAAAACAATTTGCCTGGGACGCCAGGCCTGGTGGACAAGCCCCCTTTGACGGCTTGTGGCATTTGTTGCGTTTCTGTCCCACCTTTTTTTCTGTGCTCAGTCCATGTTTTTTTCAGAACTGATGTCAAGTTGTGACACAAGCTCTGATGTGGTGCTTTGCTCGTACACACAGAAGTGTGTGCACAGCTCCCAGAGGACTGTATGTAACAGTTGCCATGGAGTCGCCAGGCGTAGGGATCAGGTCGTGTGCCCCTGAGCTCACGTTAGCCCCTGGGCTGTTTGTACCCCTGCAGGACAGAGTCCGCTGAGCTGTGTCATGCTACATGGCCTCCTCGGCTCCATCCTGGCTGCGTGTACAGTATGTCCCTGGCACAGAGACCCAGAGGCGGACTTTGCATGGAGATAGAGCAGCAGGTCGAGTCCTGACAGGCCTAACACTGCCCCCAGCCTCCCTCACAGGCCACCTCCCTCCTGGGGCCCTGGCAGCCATGGCCGGGCTGCAGTTCTGGACTGTGAGGACCTGGGGGAAGAGCCTCAAAGGCCAAGAAGCTACAAGAGTGAGTCTGAGAGCTCTTGGCCGGGATTCAAGCTGATGACAAGAGGAAACCAAGGCTCTGGAGGCAGGTCTCGCTGAGTCTGTAGGCACATGGCCCCTCCCAGGGAAGCCGCAGAGCACAACTCTTTTGT
This sequence comes from Hipposideros armiger, assembly GCF_001890085.2. Taxonomy (NCBI): domain Eukaryota; kingdom Metazoa; phylum Chordata; class Mammalia; order Chiroptera; family Hipposideridae; genus Hipposideros; species Hipposideros armiger. The sequence goes on along the minus strand of NW_017732132.1, from coordinate 63,700 downwards.
TTTAGCCTGCGGTGGGAGTGTGTGTGTTCGGGTGGAAGTGAAGTCTCCCCTGCTTGGTGTTAAGAACCAGAAAGTGCCAGACGGGCCGATGTGGAACATGAATGGGCGGCTGTGTGCGTGGGTGAGCAGCTCCGGGGCCTGGCTGGGTCCACCTGCACAGCGCCTGCTTAAACCTAAGCAGCATGCGGGAGGTTGGTGGAGTTGGAGGGCTGAGGGGGGCATGTGAGGAGGTGCCAAGGGAGGGCGTGTGAGGAGGAGGCACCTCTCACTCCCCACCGCTCTCGGAAGGCAGAGCAATGCAGAGCAATGCTTCTGACATTTGCCCCAAACTCCAGGGCTGGGGCTGATCCTGACCATGGTGGGTGTGAGGACAGCAGGCAGGCTCCCAGAAAGCCGTCAGCCAGTCCTGTGCTCATTGGAGAGGATGTCTCTGGATGTGCACAGCGGTACCTGTCCCAGCATGCAGTTGGGAAACGAATTTCTGGAGAAGGTGACCTCACCGGCATCTTCGTGGATGGAAGGTTACAAGCCCCGGGCCCTGAACGTGTCCCCTGAAATGCTGTTACACGGGATCACCCTGGTAAGAAGGGAGGGGGACTGGCACAGAGGCTGCAGCCAGGGGGACGGGCAGGAGGCCCAGGCAGGGCCAGTCTGCAGCTGTGTGCAAACACCCTGCCCCTCATGGCACCCCAACCCTGGCCTGGGCCCTTTCCCATCTGTGCCTGTGGAGGGGTGAGGCCTGTACCGCACCCCACAGTGCATGCTGCCCTAATGGTTAAGTCACTACCTGCCCTGTGGGTCACCCAGGGGCCTTGTGAGGATCCGATGAGATCACAAAGGTCTGGGGGCTTGAGAAAAAAAACTCCCAGGCATGGGGCCGCACTTCCTGGTTACTTGCCCCGAGGAGAAAGGTTGGGGGCTTCAGGCCCCTGGAACGCATTCAAAGAGGCTGCCTACCTTGGGAACCCCTCTGCCATCCCCCAGACCATCAGGGGCCCTGGCAATGCCCCAGATTCTCTGTGAGGATGAGCCAGGGGTGAGGTAGCCTGCTCTGTTTTCCTAACCTGCTCTGTTTTGCTAACCTTGTGTGTAAGTCAGGTGGAGACTTTCATCTGCCCGCATAACCTATGTGTTGTCAGAGGAGGAGGAAGAGAACTGTCAAGCTATTTCCTAAGCCTAAATTCACAAGACTTGTTTTTCTTCATGTTTTCTCCACAACTTGGAATTTTGAAACAAGGACAGAAATTTCATTTTTTCCCATCTTTTAACAACAATGTCCTTTCCTTTTTGAAACCACAAGCTCCTTTCCTCTACTCACCAACCCTGCTCTTACATGAACTGCAGTCTGGTGTGGCTCCCCTCACCCCGCTTCTCATCCTCTGGGAGTGTGTCAGGAATGCTGCCCCCCCCCCACACACACACCCCTCTTCCCTCTCCTTCACATTTCAGCTCAGATGTCACACTTCAGAGGCCCTGCCTGACCCTGAGTAGGAATTAGGCACACCCTTTGCTTCCTGGCACTTGCTAGTCTGGATGTTTCTGGCCACATTCCCAGCCCTTCCAGATGCCACAGGAGGGCAGGGCTGTACCTTTCCTGCACAAGGGCCAGTGCTCTTGTGAAGGAGGAAAGGATAAATCTACCTGCAGGGGACTGTGGAGCCCAGGACAGGCAGGAGATGAGCCCTGAGGCAGAGGGGAGGTCACCAGCTCACACCTTCTGTACCTGCCCATAGCTCTTTGCCTCTGGCCAGCTGTGAGGCCATCACCTTCGTGCATCCTCTAGGCTGTAATGCCTTTTCATACACCATTTTACCATATCCTGCAGGAACCCCAGAGGTACAGGAGGTGGTAACAGGCTTGGAGGGGCTGATGTCTCCCCGCAGGCTACATGAGAGCAGGGAGCACTGGCCGAGTCTGACTCTGGACCTGTCCCGCACTGTCTCCTTTGCATTCTCAGCCTCCTTACCATGACAGCTATTTGGGGACAGATAGTGCCTCCATGCTGGCCCGGGGAAGGGCTTGGGCCTCACAGCTCCCAGTACCACCCCCTCTGTGGAGAAAGGCCCAGGCCAAGCCAGTACTGGGCAGTAACTGAGCCAAACCTCAAGGCCGGATCCAGTCTGGTGGGAGGTGTGCAGGCAGGGAGTGCTGCGGGGAGGGAGGCCTTCTGCTGATGGGAGCTTGCTGGAAGTCCCCGTCCCCAGTTCCTGTGGCCCTAGTCAGACAGCCCCCTCCCAACAGCTATGGCTCAGCTCCCAGGGCAGGAAGGAGGCACCCTGCATACTGGGGCTGCACCACCACTCCCCTGCAGACCCTGCCAGTTACTGAATCCCAAAGGCCCTGGAAGTGGGGTGGTCAGAGGGGCCTGTGTCTGGAGCTGTGGGCCCATGTGGCCCATATACCCTGGGCACACTTAGGCCTCTGGCCTAGGCCTCGTCCTCCAGGTGGGAGCTCTGGGGGGCACAGGCTTCTCCTTTGGAGCTGGACTGTGTAGCAGGGGTGGGGAGGGGGTGAGGGCAGAGCCACTGAGGCACTGATGGGGGTCACAGCAGCCCTGCCCTCGCCCCACATGATCCCTAGCTTTGCAGAGACTCAAGAGCCCCGTGAGGGTCAGTCTTGCCCTCGTCCTTGTCTCTTGCTTTGGGGTCTCATCCATCTGTCTTCCTGATAGGGACAGGAGTGCTGTTAGGACTGCTCCCCAGCTCTAGGCTATAATGCAACAGCGTCATCAGCCAGTTGCCATCGAGAGATGGGGGCTGGAGCAGCATGCATGACCAGACCAGGAGCCGGCCCAGGAGGCCCAGGGGAGGCCTGCCCAGTGTCCCCCAGCGAGGTCCTGCCTGAGTCGGGTCCCCGTCCAGGGTTTCCCCTCCCTGTGCTGGACACCATGTCAGCACAGCTTTGGGTATGGTGGTTCAGCTCTGTACCCTCGCTGCAGGTCGGACGTGTGGTTTTCTTTATGCAGACCCCTCTGTCTCTTAACCAACTCACTGTACTTTAAAGAAAATCGAGTGTGAATTGTGTTCATAGTGTGGTTTGGCAAGTGGTCAGCAGGTAGCTGGGGCTGGCTTTGCCAGATGACATGCTTCTGTGCCTTCTGGGTGCTGTGGTTCAGCAGGTGAGCAGTTTTCATCTGGCAGTTAGTCTGGGTCCAGGCAGGCCTGGGCTCCCACCCCAGCACAGCCACTGTGGCCAGGTTTGATATTTAACCTCTCTGAGCATCAGTTTCCTCGTCTGCAAATGGGAGTACGTATTTCCTTCCTGCAGGGTGTCTGAGTGTCAAGGATGACCAGGGTAAAGGACTAAGCATCCATTCAGTTAATTAATTCGGTTAATGCTGAGGCCCTGACACCTGGGAACTCATCCTCTGATCATGCCCAGGTCCTGAGTGTGTCGGCCCTGAATATGTGCGTTGGGTTCAGGGACCAAAGCAGCATGCAGTTGATTCTTCTCCCTTTAAACAGGACTCAGCGTAGGCAGGCTGGTGGTGCAGCCACAGGAAGCCCCAGGGACCCAGGGTCTGTTGCCCAACCCCCACCAGAAAGCAGGGCTTCTGCCTCCTGGGCCAGAATGACTTGTGGCACTCTGCGGTCACATCCACATTCCAGCCAGCAGGAGGAGAATGGGGAAGGAGGAATGTATAAGACCATTCTGATGGCCAGACTTGGTCACACAGCCACACCTGGCTGTAGAACATTTCTCCTGCTCCTCCTCCTCAGGGACTTCCATGCTGATTCCTAAGCCTGTGGTGTCACCTGGGGGCCCACGTGAGCTCTGCTCCCTATGGCTTTTCCCACTGTGAGAGTTCAGCTCACTGGGTGAGCCAAGGAGGCCGCTCCTGCTTTGCTGGAGGTGGGAAGGGCGGGTCAGCCAAGCATCAGCCACCAGCCCTGCCCGGGTCCTGGTACCTCCCCACGTGCCCGGCCCCGCAGCTCATCTCTGAAGAAGGGTTGGCGCTCGGGCGCACGAACATCAGCAGACCTGGCTCCAAGCACAGCCTCCACGGTTGGGCCGGCCGTTTGCCTCTCTGGGTGTCAGCCTCCCACTTCTCCAGCTGGCATGATCACCATGATCAGTACGGGACCACCCCAGAGCTTCCATTCTGGTGTTCTGCCAAGGATGTGTCAGCTTTAGGCTTTCCTGCTCTGGGAGTCTCAAGGCAGAGTGCTCTGGGGGAGGGGTGGAGCTGCATGCCTTCAAGCACACAGCTCCTGACCACGGTGTGGGGCTGCTTTCCCAACCCAGGCATATTTGGAAGCAGAGTCACTTAATCAACAAGAATAATGGCTATGAGTTAAGAGCTGTTCTGCAGTCCGTTGCCCAGTCAGAGGCAGCCTTACAGCAGCATTTTCTGCACTGTTTGCAGAAGGGCTCCCCAGCCTGCACTACCAGCTCAACACCTGATGATCTGGGTGTTTCCTGCAGGCACTGGGAGGCACCATGCTTGGGGCTGAGCAGTGCTGTCCCCACAGGGAGGGGTGACCACCAGTGCCGTGGGGTCTTCACTCTGTCAGGTGCTGGTTCGCTCCTGTGCTATCTGTCCTGCCTCTTCCTTTGCCTGCCCTGCTCTCTCAGCTGGGCTCTCTCAGTGATGCACGTGAGGGTCCTGGTTCATTGAGAGGAGGTGACACAGCTGACAACCAGCCAGACTCTCACCCTGGGGAGCTGTGTCTGCAGACCCCTTCCTGTCACAGAAAGGAAGAGAAAGCAGCCAGCCGCACACAGGTGGTGGGAATTGAGCTAAAGTCAGGCTTGCGTGTCTTCTAAGGCACTGAATCCCCATCTGGACTCGGTGCTGGGTTGTTTTGAGTGTGAAGTGCACACCCCGAAGCTGGCCTGACCCACATGCAGCCTTCTGGGGCCCCCATAAGGGGCTGGAGGCTCAGGGTGGGCAGCAGGCAGGCGGCACTGACAAGGCTCTTTGCAGTGAGCTAACTGAGGCAGGTCATGCCACAGGCTCCTGGCTTGGGCCACCACTGAGGTGGTCATTTCCTTCCTTTGAGGTAGACCCAGGCCTTGGCGAGAGCCCCGGCTCCCCTACCCTGAGGTGCCCCATGGTGGGACAGTAATCAGAGCAAGGCTTTGGGGAGGCAGCGTGCCCACATGTGAGCCCTAGTGCTCCCACACACAAGGGCACCGCAGGGCTAGTTCTCCCTCTCCCTCTCTGAATTTACAGATGCTTCTCAGAGTACGGCTTTAAAAACAACCATTGGCACCCTGGTGTCATGGTGTGGGCTTTGTCTTCATGAAGGGACTCCTGGACCCTGGGAGACCAAAGGACACAGTTGGGGTGGAAAGGGGCTTGGTACCCCTCACAGAGCTTCCCTTGCCACTCTGGGACCCCCAGAGCTCACCCTGGGGAAGAAAGTAGCCACGCATTCTATTGCTGCCTTGAAGCTGGTCCTCATGGACTCTGACCAGACTCTTGTGATCCATGGCATTAGTTTTCTCCCAGTGACTGTGTATCCAGAAGTAATACAGTAGTATTTCTTTAGAAGGAAAAAAGAAAAACTGTAATTCGAATTCTAAACAACTGTGTCCTCCCCAGCAATTCAGGAGCTTCAGCTCTGATGGCACTGGTAGAAAATTCCACCTTTGCTTTGGGGTCTGAGTTCAGAGACTTGTGAGTTAGACCCTTGTTTACAAAATCCCTGTCCTTGGAGTCCGTGACCCAGGAGAGGAGGGAAGGGGGCAGCCCATGGCCCAGGAGAGGAAGTGAGGGGGAAATGTGCCCCTGTAAGATACCACCCAGCTGGCATTTTGTCACAGAGGACAAATGAACACAAACCTTGCAAAGCTGGCCTTGTCTGGTGGCCTCTTTACGCCCAACACCCCATTCTAGGCAATGGATGTTTTATGACCTTTATTACTGTATTTCAGTTATTTAAATAATGTATGCTCATTGCAGACAATATGGAAATATTTAAAGAAGAAAATGTTAAAATCACCCATTTGAACATACTGGGTATTCAGTGAACTTTCAACTTCTCTCTAAGCTTGAAATTTTTTATAATGCTGGAAAAAATCCATAGTCTTGCCATCCTGAAATAGCCATTTAATAGTACATTCCCATTCTGGGTGGTGCTCACAGCATTTGTCACCTCATAGGTGGCCACAGGGCCTTGTCATGTTTTCAGCCTTGCAGATGCCTCTGCCCTTGGCTGCAGGACAGTCTGCTGTGTGTGTCTGCAATCCACCTTGTTTTATTTCCTTGTCAGCCTGTGAGAGCTTACACTCAGCCAGCATCCCGCGGTGGCTTTGCCACATCTCGGCCCTTTTCCTTATAGCAGATTCCCTCCTGGAATGAAACTACTGATCAGGCTACTCACCTGTCACGGGCCTGGGCCTCCCATGGCCTTCCTGAGCTAGCTTCAAGTCTTGTTTCTGAGCAGAGTCCTGGGCTCAGCAGGAGGGTCAGGAGTGGGTGTGTTTGGCATGGGGAGTCATACCCACGCCCTCAGGGCAGAAAAGGAAAACGAAGCCCCTCTTGCCACTAGTGTGACCTGTGGGAGGGACAAGGGGCAGGTGCTCATGGGCGGCAGCTCTCACTTCACAGTGCAGATGCCAGTACTGGCCTGGGATCAGTCACCTGGCCTCTGTGAGCCCAGTTTCCACATCACTGATCAAATTTGAATGATACAGTCAAACTCCCAGTTAAGACTGTGGGCTTCAGCTTGCCTGATGCACAGGCAGGGGACAGGAAGGAGGGTGGCCATCTCCCCAGTCCCAGCCCTGGACCAGAGCAGGCCCTGCAGTCCTCGTGGCTCATCTGTCGCCCACTCACCCCTACCCTCCTCCCAAGGACAGAGCACCAGGCTCAGCTGCTGCCCTCGGCAGAACTCTCTCCCAGAGGCTGGCGTGTGTGTGGTCACTGGAGCGGGCTCCTGGGCCCACACTCAAGTAGTCCCATAAGAACTCAGATCATAAAAACCTCAGGGCTGGCCATTCCCTGGTAGCAGTGTTTGGACCCAAGAACGAAACACATTGTTCACTAGGCTCTTACATGACTGTGGGCCGCACTAAACCAGTGCACACAAACTATCAGAACAGCTAAAGTTGCAGAAGAGAACACTAAACCAAGTGCGACTCCATGCAAGAATGCATGACCCAGTGGGCGACGAGTCCTGAGGGAGGTTGAGAGGGGCTTCAGCCCATGCAGACGAATTATTTCATAGCATGCAATTTCTTTGAAGACTCATGTTTAACTCTGAAACCCATATGAATTTTGCACTCTGTGTTATGACCCATCCAAGCTTGTTTTTCTATAAAATGAACAAGACCCTTCTCAGTGTAGCCCTGCCTGCACCTTGTGCCTCCACTGCCCCCTTCTCAAGTAACAGAAGGCTGTGTCCTCACGTCTCCGAGAAGCCTTCCTGACCCTGCCTGTTTGGGAGTGGTGCCTTCGGCCCTCCCACCATCCATCCCATCCTACTGCCCTTGTTGGTTCCAGCCCACCCAGCCCAGAGCACTTGGAAATGGGGTGATTGAGAGGCTCATCCTCTGCCTTGGGCTGTGCCTGCCATGCTGTGAACCTGAATGACCATGGCCACTGTCACTGTCGTGAGGGGCCTGAAGGCACTGCTAGTTCATGTCCTCTGCTGAGCATTGATAGTGTGCCATGGGGCCTCCCGAGTGCCAGGGGAGAGGCCACTGGCTCCCTCCACCCTTCCTCACCCCATTTCCCCCCACCTGACCGGGGTCATTCCCATTACAGATTCCAGGTGACAGCCACCTGGCCCCCTGAGTTCCGTGCCCAGCTTCGGTACTGGAGGCAGAGGGACTGAGAGCATGATGCCCCCGCCCTCTGCTCCATGGTTCAGCCCCAGAAGGGCTGCACAGGCCCTGTGTGTGTACCCTTGGCTGAGGTTCACACCCACCCTGAAGATGGCACACCCCTGCAGCCCCTGCCTGCCATCTCTCCCTGTCTGTGCGGCCCTCGGGACATTGGTTGTCTCAGCACCTGGCAGGACACTGTGCTGGCCGGAATACATAGGCCTGCCTTCTGAGAGCAACCAGTGCATTGGGGTGAGAGGTGGGGAATGAAGACTCTGGGATTGGCACGTGGTGGCTGCACGGACGGATGTCCACACAGCTGCAGAGGGGGTGCCTCCAGGAGGGTCTCACGCCACCTCCTGCCACTGCCAATGGACCATGCAGGGCACTGACAGGATGGATAGTGATGCTGAAGGCTTCAGAGGAAGAGACGTGGGCGGGGCTCCCTCCTCATCCCTCCTGTCCCAGTGTGGGTCCCATTCAGGGGTGACAGCACTGTGAGCCCTGCTCCCCGTCTACAGCCTGACTGGGATGTGCCCGGGGCAACTAACTTCCTGGGCCTGCCCCAGTGCACTGCAGGCAGCAGTGCTCCAAGGAGACCTGCACCGGAGGTCAGAGTACTTCAGTGGGTGGGCACACACTGAAGCCAGGACATGCTGTAGGGCTGTGCCCACAGGAAGTGGCAGAAGCTTTCACCATGAAAGAGCACAGTTTGCCCGCCAGTCACTAAGCAAGGTCGCTGGCCCTGTGTTCTAGGATTGGTAGCAGTGAAGGGGGCCCTGTTTGCACCCCCAAGGCCCTCCTGGATGGAAAGTAAGTCATCCAACAGCTGATACTGTGACTTGGGAGGAGCTGTGGTTCCTACCTGAATGCGTGGTTAGTTCACAAGCCACAGCACAGCCCCAACTGACCCAGAAACTGCCCCCTTCACCTCCCCAAAGGTGACGCCCACAGAGGGTCCTCAACCCCTCCATGGATCCTCTCCCTATTTTAGCACAGAGGAATGGGGAGGGGGAGAGGGGCCCAAAGGAAAGGCTGAAGGCACCTGAAGCTGGCTGGCACCAGAGGTGGGAGGTGGCTTTGCAGGCAGAGTGAGCATCACAGCAGAGGTGGAGGGTATGGGGGACCCTCATGAGTTGGAGAACCAAGTCCCCTGGTCTAGTGAGAGGGCTAGTTCACCAGCAAGGCCACCTGGGGCCTCTCACACTGACTGGAGAATCTTGGTTTTGTTTGAAAACTTTTAAAAACTGCTTTCAGTTTCACAGAGTGTTTGGGACATAGAAAAGAACTTGCATAGTGTACATAAGAACTAAAACATAAAAACATACCCTCACTGCCTGCCTTAAGAACAAGAAGCCACCATGAACTAGTGCCATCCCAGCCTCCCACCCCGGAAGACACCAGGTTGACCCTCTGACTTGAATGTTCACGTGTATCACCTTTTTAAAAAATAATTTCAATATATATGTATGTATCACTAAATAGTATTTTCTTTGGTTTTGTTTTATTTTGGAAACTTTAGATAAACTATCATCGTACTCTATTAAATTTTCTTACTTTGCTTTTTTCCTGCAACATCTCGTTCATTAGATTTACCGGAGTTGTTGTGAGTAGCTATAGTTTGTTGGGTTTTGTAGCTGAGCATATTCCAGGGCAGACTAGACCACCACCGTTAGAGTGCACATGCGCTATGGTGGGCACTGGGGCTGTCACCAGCAGTGCCTGTGGGCAGTCGTGCCCACACCTCCCAGTGCACATAGACAAGCCTGCACGCATGCCCTCAGCTGCTCAGCGAAGGCACTCCATAACAACTGTCCCTAGTTCACGTCCTGTGAGCAGCTGTCGAAAGTTGGCAGTGCCCCCTTCTGTTTTTCCACTCTAGTGGGCATCACAGTGTGGCTTAAGGTGCCATTTGCTCAGTGACTGATGAAATGGCGCACCTTCCCATATGTTTTTTTAGCTAGTTTCCTTGTTGTTTTCTGTTACTGTTACTTTTTAAATTAAAATAATTTATACTTAAAGACAAATAGTTCCATATGTTCATTGCAGCATTGTTTACAATGGCCAGGATGTGGTGGTCGCCTGGGTGTCTGTCGATAGAAGAATAGATAAAGAGGAGGTGCTACATATATACAGTGGAATATTGTTTGGCTATAGATGGGATTGGGTTCTTGCCATCTGTGGCAGCATTGATGGACCTGGAGGGTATTGTGCTGAGTGGAGTGTCAGAGAAAGACAGATGCAATGTGATTTTGCTTATATGCAGAATCTAAAGAACAAAATAAACAAAACGGTAACAATCTCACACATACAGAGAACATTTTGATGGTTTCCAGATTGGAGGGGGCTTGGGGGTTAGTGAGAAAGGGGAAGGGATTAAGAAGCACAAATTGGTTGTTACATAGTAGTCATGGGGATGTAGGGTATAGCATAGGGAATATAGTCAATATTGTAATAACTGTGTGGTGTCAGATGGGTACTAGATTTATCAGGGTGAAAGATGGGAGGGGGGCTTGGGGAACAGGGTGAAAAAGGTGAAGGGATTAAGAAGTACAAAATTGGTAGTTACAAAACAGTCATGGGGAGGGAATATAGTCAATAATGTAATAACTATGTATGGTGCCAGGTGGGTACTAGTTGGGGGATATGTGTCTAACCACTAAGCTGTACACCTGAAATTAATATAAAATAATATTGAATGTTGACTGTAATTGAAAAATTTTAGAAGAGGGAAAGGTGAAGGGGAATAAGAGGTCCAAATTTCCAGGTATAAAACAAATACATCATGAAGATGTAATGTACAGCGTGGGGAATATAGCCAGTAATATTATGATAGCATGGTACGGTGTCAGACGGTTGCTGGACTTATCATGGTGATCACTTCTTTAGGTATGTAAATGTTGAACAACTACACTGTACTCCTGAAACTGATATAATGTTATATGTTAGCTACATTTTAATAAAAATCTTAAAAATATTAATATATATATATATATAAACACTGGGAAAAAAGGACGAACAGTTCCAAGAGGCTTATGGTAAAAACCAACAGATGCTCCTTGAAACCTTACCAGAGAACCACTTGCACTTCCTTATTTTTAAATAATGCATAGTGCTATCTCTTGCTTTATTGATTTAAATGTTATCTGTTTACTTTCTGTTTTGGTAGATGAAGATTAAGTGTTCCTATGCCTTACACATCCTTCTCCATACCCCACTCAAATTCCAAGTAGAGTTAAAGTTCAAGTTTTGACTAAGTCAGTAATCACTGTTTACATTATGATGTCCCTAAAACCATTGTTTATTTCTGAGCCTAATAGTATACTTCATTTTTTTTTTTTAAGATTTTTTTTATTGGGGAATTGGGGGATGTGAACAGCGCTGGGGAATTGGGGGAAGGGGAACAGACAAGTTGCTGTCCTTTTGTTCTTCAGTTTAGTTGTGGAGGACGTTGCTTCACTGGCCCAAGTTGGCACCATCATTGCGCTCTTTCCCGGTGAGGCAGATCAGTCACCGGCTTCTGGATGGCCGCTCACGCTGCCTGCTGGCTACACACGGTAGCCCATGGCAACCCACTGCAGCAGGGGACTTCAGCCTACGCCGTCGCCGGCGACTCACGGCAGCCCAGCTCCAGGTTGAGCTGTTGTTCAGCATCTTAGCTGTAGAGGACAGTGTCACTGGCCCTCATATGTGGGATCCGAACCAGGGCCCTCTGGCGTCCCAAGCCAGCTCTTAACCATCGCGCCACTCGGCCAGTCCTACTTCATTTTCCTGGAATTAATGATCGCCCTATTTTTTTTTTTTACGTGCTTTGTTTTCTATCTTCATGGACTTAATTTTTCCCAAGTGATTCCAAAGATCTGCTCTGTACCTACCACTCATTCTTTTCCACAAATGCTCTATTCTATGAGGTAGTCTATCCATGCCCCCTTTTCCTGGAACCCCTGTCCCTCTGCTCTTGACAAGCCCAGCAGGATGCACAGTTGACATCCTGGATCTCTCTCCTAGGTTGGAGCTCCTGGCTCCCACACTTGTTTTTTTCTTGTTTACTAAATGAGATACATACTCCATTATCTTCCTAAACCAGGGTTCTTGGGAAATAAATTTCCTAAGCCTTTCTTTGCATGTCTGAAAATGTTTCTACTCCCTTGTCACACTTGGTCGATAGTTTGGCTGGATATGGTATCTAGTTGGTCATTTTCCCTCAGCATTTTGAAGCCATTACCCATTGAATTTTAGCATATGGTGTTACTGTAGAGAAGTTGAGTCCAATTCCGATAACCAGTCCTCTTTATGTAGTCTGTGTTTTCTGTCCAGATGTTTCCTGGGTCATCTCTTAAATCTGGGGTCTGATCCCACATTCATTTGCTGGGTACTTGGTGAACCATTTCACTCTAAATGAATTATTTGCAGTTCTTGTTTCTTTTATCAGCTCCTTCCCTCTCTCTTTCTGGAAACATTGGTTAGCACTTGGACCACCTGGATGGACATATCCTGTTGGAGAATGATAGGCAGAAAGCACCCTGGTTTGTGGGAGACCCTAGGCATCAGTGGAGGAGGAACTTTGCTCTGGGGCAGAAGGCCATCCAGTTTCCTGTTGGTGAGGATGGGGCAGGATTAGGTTAGCCTGATGGCAGGGCTGCTCAGCTCCTCGTCTCTGAGCTGTGAGTGCCTCCTGAGAGTGCATCATGTCTCATCTGAGCGGAAAGCTGCCGGATGTGGGGAGTGGGTCATCGAGAGATCTTCCCCACACCACGCCGGGCCCTCGTTTCCCCTTTTGGCCGACAACAAACCAGAACATAAATAGCCAATGTGTCTGGTGATTAACGGACAAAAGAGCCAAGTGAGAGAGATGGGAGTGGGGGCTTCTGGGCAGAGGGTGGCCAGGGCACAGGCCTGTGGCTGGAGATGCCTGCAGTGTCCTGATGGCAGAGCATGTGAGGTCAGGGTGGACGAGGAGAGTGGAAGTGGAGGTGGGGCACCTGAGTTCCTGAGCAGGCTGGCAGAGTACAGGTGTACGTGCCTGACAAGGGCTTCAGCCCCATCCAGGCAGGAGCAGGGCAGGAAGTGGGCAGTGACCCAGGGCTGCTGACCCCATAAGCAGGTTCCAGAATCCGCCTGGGCCCTTTGTCTCCACCACAGACCATGTCTAGGGGACAGAATCAGGGGCCCAGAGGCTAACAGAAAAAATGCGGCAGGCCCCATCCTAATATCCGTCCCAGTCACCCCAGCCATGGGCAAACCCCTGTCCCCATCCAGCCGGGCCAGTATCTGGGGATGCAGCAAGAAGGAAGGACATCTCACTCAGCACCCATGGGTCACACAAGGAGCTATGGGGTCAGTATGAGGCCAAGGGGGCACAGTCAGCCTCTCTGGCTCCACCAGAGCCCAGACAGGGACCAGAGGCTCATACGCACCTCCTGGAACCTGCCTTATACACCAGCGTAGACAGCGCCCTCAGCGACCCCATCCATGGGTCCTCAAGCCCTTAAACATTGAGACCTCTGACACAATCAGTCCGATTGTCTAACCAGGCACAGCTCACCGTGAGGCTTCAAGTCAGCCAGCATGGACTCCAGCCCCATACATAACTCACTGTGTGATGCTGAGCAAGTCATACACCATCCCTGAGCTGTGAACAGAGGAACCTGGAATACAGGTGGCCTTGCCCCTCAGGCAGGGCTCCCCTCCGTCCTGGCTATCTAGGTCCCAGCTGTAGATAGGTCACTGGGTGACCTTTACCTCTGTGAGCTGACATCCTACAACAGGAATGACTCACGGCCAACGGCTTCTGGGACGTCTAACCTAGCCTCCTTGGGGCCTCAGGCACCACACTGGGGCTGGTTAACAGCCTTCTTCCAGTACCCCAGGATCTGTGAGGGTCTGGGGGCAGCTGGAGCTCCACCAAGCCTGCCCCTCAAGATGGAGTGGTAGCAAATGCTGACTTGGGACCTCAGGCTGAAGTAACTGCCGGAGGACTGTGGGTGGGCCTGCCAACTGCCAGCACACTGGGAAGGGAGCGCCACTGTGTATGCCGTCCTTGACCTCAGAGGTTACCTTCGGGGCCAAGTTGAGCCCCGCGTTGCCTTGGATAGGGGCAGATAGACAAACCTCTCTGTCAGTTGACGTCACTCTGATTTTCTGTGTCCAGGAGAAACAGCCACACTAGCCTGTTTCTGTGGGAGAGGTCAGGGCCCCACAGGATTGGGAGAGGTCTGTGCAGCCCCGGCCTCCCTGTGGGGCCTGAGGACAGGATGCAGGAGCAGCTGGGCATGGCAGCAGACACCGTGTGTGCTTTCATCTTGCACTTGGGATTTATTTCTGTGTGTCTTTCTAGGCATGTCCTACGTCTGTTGTTCTGTGTCTGCCTGTCTCTTGGCCTCTTTAGAAGTGGTTTTCCTGGTCAGGATTTATAAATGTGTTACACTTGGTCTCTAAGAAATTGGCCCTTCAATGAATTGATCTCCCTGGTTCTGGCCACACTTACAGGCTCTCTCACTGGCCAGAGGCCACCAAACCAGGGTCTGCAGAGAGGAGCCTGGCCACCACCCCACCCCAGTGCTGAAGCCACTTGGGGCCTCTAGGCAGTTGTTTAACCTCTTGGGGCTGGGTGTCCTCCACTGGGGACTGAAGATTCTATGTGACGTGACCACCCTGAGACACCTTCTCTCTTGGGCCCCCTCACCCCTCTAAGTCTTGTCCCCAGGAAGGCACCTGCTTAGTGTACATACAGGAGTCAGCTCTGTGCCCACCCACTGCCTACCCCAGGGTGAGCTGAGAGGTCAGTGTGATGTCAGTGACAGAGGCCCAAGAGGGAGCCATGTCTATGGCACAAGGCTTCCCTGGGAGGTGGCATTGGCTAAGGTCTAGAGGATGAGCCAGAATCAGCAGATGAAGTAGAGAGGGAAGAGGCCACAGCCCATGCAAAGACCGACCCTGGGGTGTCTCCAGGAGCCAGGGCAAGGACCAAGAGGAAGTCCCAGCAGTCACAGTGCGGCTGGGAGGGCGCAGGTGGGCCTTTGTTCTTCTCCCAAGGGTGACAAGAGCCCCTGAAGTGTGTGCCACAGGAGCTGGGCCACAAGTTACTCCCTCTGGAGGGGCTGGAACATGAGCTGCTTGCAGAAACCAGAACAAGTGGCTACTGTCTGGGCTGGAGCATGGCACATGGGGAGGGTGCTTCTAGAGCAGATGGGGGCCTGTCAGGCTCACCCCTCGGCCTGGCCCAAACAGCAGCTGGGAAGGTGAAGCCCAGACCTGAGGTGGAGAGCAGACAGAGCTCAGGCTTTGGGGAGAGGTCTGGAGTCAACATACCCTTCCTGCTCTTTACTCCTTGCTAAGGAAACTGACTTCCTCCCACAGCCTTTAGTGGGCCTTCAGCCCCTGGTGTGCCTTCTGTCCAAGCCCTGTCCCCACTGTCTGTTGGAGCCCCTCAGTGGTAGAGCCTGGCTCTATCTGCCTTGCCCAGCCCCCAGTGGCATAGCACCAGCCCATGGGTGCCATGGGGACTGTCCGGTGGCCAGCAGCTGCCCTTTCTCTTCCTCAGCAATCTGAGAATAGCCAGACCAGTCTTTCCACTTGCCCCCTGGAGCCATCAGCTAGCTGCCTCTCCTGCTCCACAACCCGAGCCTTCTAAAGGAGGTGCTGCAGAGCTGCTACCCTGCGGTTTTCTGGCTGTGCTCCCCTTAGGCTGGGGTGTCCTCCACTGGTGCCCTGCCACCTTTGCCTTTGCCAGTTACTACACCCGCCCCCCAGGATCCCCTTACCCCTGGTCAGATCAGGGCAATGCTAGCAGACACTGCCCCCGAAGCTCTCCCAGAGGGTAGTGTGAAGGGTGGTGGATGAGTTGGGTACTCTTGTTTGGCCTCAACGAGGAGGGGGCAGTGTGGGTACACTTCCATGTTGCTGTCGTCCGGGGGTGTGCTGGGGGTGGGGGAGGTCCAGCCTGAATCTTCTCCCCGCAAGAGTGGTGTGTGGGGCCCAGTGGGTTCCTGCTGCCTGCTGTCAATCAAGGATATTACAGACTGCCCACCCCACCGTGCACATCCAGCCAGCTCAGCCAACCCTGGGGGAGGGGCCTCCAAGAATAGCTGCAGACCCCTCCAGGTGGACCCACACACACCAGGCCTGTCATAGGAACACCTGACAGCCGCTACCCTTTGGTGTCCTGGTGCCGTGCGTGGAGCCAGTCATAGCATGCCCTGCAGGGAAATGAATCATGCTTGGCTCCTGTCATGGGAAGGGGGTTGGGCAGAGCCTTCCTTGAGTCCTTTCTTCCATGGTATGGACACTCCCTTATGTATGGTGGGTAGGTAACATCTTGAGGGATGCCCGTCTCTGTGGGACTGGAACAGTTTTTGGGAGACAATACAAATTACAGATTAGAGCTCACCCTAGGGTCCTGAGCTGGGGGTCGGCTGGTGTGCCCGGTGGCAGTTCCTCACCCAGGCCTGCTCATGCAGCCTGGGACTCTGCGTGACTTCTGCTGAATGGCCCTTTGGGCAACACTGAGCCTTGCTTTTTAAACCACTGGTTCCAGGCGATGTGGGCTCTGGGGCCACCCTGCTCCACTTGCAGCAGGATAAAGCCAGGTTGTCCCTCCTGAGGTGTCAGCAGGCAGGAGGGTATGCCTGGGGCTTGGGGAAAGGCCCCCAGAGGAGACCCTGGGCCTTTGGGAGGGCACTGAGGCTAGGCACTGCAGGACACCATGATGGTCACACTGCAGCCATGATGGTGGCTAGGTTTCTCATTCAGAATTGGGCATTTTATATCTAAACATCAGAGGGGAAGTCATTTGTCTGGGATCCCAGAGTGTAGACCCCTGGCAGTCAGACTTGGGGTTCCAGCCCCCTCCCTCCTTCACCCCATAACGATCCCTGCACCCTGGCCTTACCTCCTGTCGCATCTCATTGCAGGAAGTTCTACTACATCACCCTGCTGCGAGACCCAGTGTCCCGCTACCTGAGTGAGTGGCGGCACGTGCAGCGGGGGGCCACATGGAAGACATCTCTGCACATGTGTGACGGGCGCACGCCCACACCCGAGGAGCTGCCGCCCTGCTATGAGGGCACGGACTGGTCCGGCTGCACGCTGCAGGAGTTCATGGACTGCCCCTACAACCTGGCCAACAACCGCCAGGTGCGCATGCTGGCCGACCTGAGCCTGGTGGGCTGCTACAACCTGTCCTTCATCCCCGAGGGCAAGCGGGCCCAGCTGCTGCTGGAGAGTGCCAAGAAGAACCTGCGGGGCATGGCTTTCTTCGGCCTGACGGAGTTTCAGCGCAAGACGCAGTACCTGTTCGAGAGGACATTCAACCTCAAGTTCATCCGGCCCTTCATGCAATACAATAGCACGAGAGCGGGCGGCGTGGAGGTGGACGAGGATACGATTCGGCGTATCGAGGAGCTCAACGACCTGGACATGCAGCTCTATGACTACGCCAGGGACCTCTTCCAGCAGCGCTACCAGTACAAGCGGCAGCTGGAGCGCAGGGAGCAGCGCCTGCGCAGCCGCGAGGAGCGCCTGCTGCACCGCGCCAAAGAGGCGCCGCCTCGCGAGGACGCGGAGGAGCCGGGCCGCGTGCCCACCGAGGACTACATGAGCCACATCATCGAGAAGTGGTAGTGGCGGCCCCGCGGGGAGGCCCCTGGGATGGTCGGCACGGGGAGGTGAAATCAGACAGGCAGCGCACGCGGGCCTGCCCAGAACTCTACGGGAAGAGAGTCCCAGATCCACTCACCAAAAGGCAGATGCGTCCTGAACAAAGATCAGGGAGTGGGACTGGTGGCCCAGTGGAGTCGGTTCTCACTGTTTCTTCCCAGCCTGGGATCTGAGAAACCAACCGGTGCCGCCCACTGGCTCAGCGGAAAGCGTGCTTGAAGGACGCCCCAGTCAGGCCGGCACAGACCAGGGGTAAGGGGGCGTCCCTGCTCTCCAGGCCCTCACCTCACTGTCACAACAGCCGAGAGTTTGAAGACAAGGAAAAGGCAGTGGAGCCGAGCGTGGGGAGTGGCCCTGCCAGACCGGGAATGTATCCCACGCCTGCTATGCATATATCTGCTCTCTCCCTGCATAAGTCAGTAGGGGTTTGTTCCCCAGGCTCAGGCCATCCCAGCATCCCCTTGGCCTCCAGTGGCTCCATTGCCCCAGGCCTGTATGAAGCCCCCTCCCCAGGAACACAGGCAGCCATTTGAGGTATTGTCAGGAAAGGAGCTCCACGCTTGTCTGTCTTCAATGTCAGTGCCACCTGTATGAAGTCAAGAAGACTAGTCCAGCCCCTGGGTAGCCCCCTCCCCTCTCTAGCTTCCTGCTTTGGGTCAGGAGATTAGAGGACACCTCCTGGCCTGCCCGCTTCCATTTTCCACAGTCCTCAGACTGAGGAGGCTGTGAGGGGATGGGCCCCACACTGCACTACCCCCTGCCCGCTTTCCCAGGCAGAGAGCATCCACGAGTGGAAAGACTGTGTCCGAGCTGGCCTTTGGGGTGACCACCCAGTTAGACCAGCTCAGACAGGAAGGTGGATGGAAACTGAGGGCCTCCTTGCCCCATTTTCCTTTCTGACCCCTTGGACTTGTTAGTGGAATGCCACAGCCCCAAGCCATCACTTGGACATTTATTCAGGGCTCATACCCCATGGCTCCCACCACCTGATGTATAAAAGTCCAGGTAAGCCTCCACTGGCAGGAACACACGGACCACAGCTGCTGCCCATGAGCCATACCTCAAGGCACAGTGGTTCTGGATGGCCAAGAAAGGGGACTCGGGCTTTCAGATTCTCAGTAGGGTTGCAAGGAATGGCTCTGGATGCCTCCCTGATATGCAGATTCACAGCCCTCCCCGCCCTGAGCTCTCCCTACATTTCCCTGCCCTACCCTTCCCCCACCCCCCACCCCCCACCTCCAAGCTGGTCGTGTGCTGTTTCCAGCAGCCCTGCAGAGTGGAGAAGCCATGTTACATATCCGTTGTAGACACTTTCCCCAAGTCCATTCTCTCCCATGCTCAAGGAGGCCAGACCAGTGCCTCATTTGGGTGTGCCCTGTATTCTGGGGTACTGGGTGTGAGCCCCACACCGTTGGGGATGGGTGTCCCATCTCTTCAGAAAAGGAAGCACATGTGCCCAGAGGACCACGGACCACATGGCAAGAGGCTGGCAAGGGCAGCAGCTTCATAGGCAGATCCTGCCAGCAGTTC
The DNA here is from genome assembly GCF_001890085.2 of Hipposideros armiger. NCBI lineage: Eukaryota > Metazoa > Chordata > Mammalia > Chiroptera > Hipposideridae > Hipposideros > Hipposideros armiger. The sequence goes on along the minus strand of NW_017732132.1, from coordinate 44,740 downwards.
CCTGCTCCTGGCTCCCTCTGCCATCCCAGCTGTCCCACCAGAGAGTGAGGAGTGGGGGAGCAGGGAACCTTCCATAGCTCAGGAAGAGCCAAATTGGTGTCAAATGAAGGGGCTGCCCAAGAGGAAATGGCTTTAGTCTTTGCTTGTCTGGCATAAGGGCCCCACCTTGCAGCTTCCTACACTGGCCACTTCATCTTGTAGTCCAAGAGCAGAGCAGTCAGCAGGCTGTGATGGGCACCGTGCCAGCCCCACCCAGGACCACCCCCAGGAATGGGCATATCATGCTGAGGAGGTGAGCCCCCAGGTGACTTAATGACTCTTTCAAAGGGAAGTGAAGGACAGCGTGGGGGTGGGGGATCTGCTCTGATTCTCAGCATTGGGGCAAGCATGTTCCAGGGAGAAGGGTGATATGTTCACAAGAGCTCTGGGGGCTTGTGACCTCCAGTCGGGAGGTGGCCGACTCCAAGGTATAAGTGGAGAGCCCACGCCCATTCTGCCTGGGGCCTGGCTCAAGAAGATGGCTCTCCTTACGGCGGGCCTGCGCATAGGCTCTGTTCTGTACATATTGGAATGTTTTAACTTATGGCCTGTTGTCCCAGTTCACACGGAAACACGGGTCTCTCCTCAGTTGCTTTGCTGCATCTAGAAAGCAGTCCTTCTCCGGGCAGCACCCAGGCTGAGCTGCCCAGAAATGCAGTGCCCCTCAGCCCCTTGGGGCTCCAGTCTGGCACTTTCCACTTAGGCCACCTGCTTTGGGGTGAAGGTTCCTGGTGCCTACAACATCTCCGATGCCAGGGCTGGGCTCCACAAACAGCACAGGGCAGCCTACCCAGGGGCCCTTCCCAGGGCTGAGAGGACAGAAGCAATCACGTGGGGAGCAAACCACTCACTTCCCACACAGGCCTGCAATGTCCCCTCCTGGACGAGGAACGGGGGACGACAGAATTGTCCGAGCAATGAGTCTATGAACTTTTGGGGAACTGGAAGTGTTTAACTTGAACCCAGGAACGTTTAAAGCTTTATTTATTTATAGCTTCTTAAAAAAAAAAAAAAGTGTTAAGAAATCTTTTGGTTATTCATACAAAAAAATGAGTTGATGGAAAAGCAAGTCATAATCATCTAATTGTTTTTGTCTAGGGCAAGAGTGAATGTTAGCAGATGAAATAAACCCTGAAAAGGAGCCGCTGGTGTGCTGTGGTCTGTGGTGACATAGTCCACATGGCGTGGCAGGGACCTTCTGGTTTGATTTTCAAAATGATCTGTGAGCACAGGATCCAATGCAGGAACAGAGGGAGTTCCCTCAGGTGCAGGGCCCATAAGGGACAAGTTAACACTGTTTCACTAGGTAGTGCTTTGTGACAGTAACAGATGCGATCGTCATCACCACAAAGAACAATTTACTAATCGCCTACAGAGCTTGAAAATGTGAACTCAGCCAAAAGTCAGGGTGATAGAGGCAGATATCACCTGCTTGCTATCTCAGTGAACTCTTCAAGTGGTTCAGACCGCAAGGCCTGAGGGGGTCTCCTTCTGTACCTTCCTAGTATCTACCTGGAATCTGCCCCCATGAAGTCCATGTGGGACAAAGACTTGTGGGGGGAGCCAGGTGTCTGGGGCTTCTGACCCATGCTGCCTGCAGAGAGAGAAGGGCAGGCCCCCCAAGCGAATGAAGGACAGAGCAGAAACCCTGGAAATAGTGTCATAGCCAGTACCCACATTGCCCCCCTTTCTGGATCTGTGTCTCTTACATGGGGGGACAGGCAGACATAGCTGCCCCTTATACCCCACCCTCAGATCCAAATACAGAGCTCTTGATCATCTAGTCCCCAAAGGAGTGTCCCTTTAATAACAAAGCAGTCTTGCAAGGGAAGAGCAGAGATAGACTCCAGGTGGGGCCCAGTGTGGAGAGACCTACACAGAGACCACTCCGGGAACACCTCATTTGGGCCCCTCAGCCCGCTCCTCCCTCAGGAACCCATGATGGAAGGGCCCTCCACTGGGGGGCTCCATTCAGCTCTGCAGGGCCAGTGTGTGATTGTTCACACGGAGGCAAAATAAGTCCTGAGGACACCTCCCCCTAAATGGGGGTTTTCATCCTCCTACATTTATTAAAAAGAAGACCACTTCAAAGTCTCCTGAGCCTGAGGCCCAGGAGGCTCCTGGTCCCTGCCCAGCCCCTTATCCATCTCTGCACTCAATGTAGCCTCTGTGTGTCCCTCCACCCCCCGTGGCCTTCTGCCTCCCACACTTCTGGGCAAACCTGCTTGCGCCTTGGGTTTCTGGGTTTGGATAAATCCCCCTCCCCTCGTGTCCAGCTGCTGCCCTGCCCTACCCATCCCACCCCTACTTCCCTTGTTGTCCCTCCTTCACACCCGAAACTCCAGCTGTGACCAGCAGCTGCCACTTCCTGGGCTGGGCCTGCCACCTACATGCTTTCCCTACAAGCCCTTACCCTCACATGGCAGAGTGCCTGGTTCACCTCTCTTTCTAGGGGAAGTAGTCCTGCCCCGCCCCACCTGGGCCTGGACCCCTTTGTGGCGGCAAAGAGAGGAGCTGGTCCTCTGGCCTCCCCATGCTCCAGACCAGAGCACTCAGGCTCTCTGGGGGGCTGTCGGCCAACCCCTAGGGAAGGGAAGCCCACAGTCCCCTCCAGGGGCATGCACTTGGTCTCAGGGACCTCCAAGACTCAGAGACCTGGGGAAGGCACTAGATGTATCCATGTCATGGGGACCCTTTCCCCAGCAGCCTTCCTGGTGGACCAGGTCCCCTTCCCACAAGCTCCTACCCTAGTGGGTCAGGGTAGGCACTCAGACCCCTTGACAAGGCCTGTCTTGGAGGGCTACACCTCATGGTCCAAGGAGACCCCTTGCTGTGGGGAGCCTGATCTTGACTCCCTTCCATACTATAGCACAGAGAAACCTTTAGAACAGCTTTGTTGTCAGATCGGAGTTAGGATTCCGGCCAGGGCACTGACCTGCTATTAGCCCTGCTCTGTGAAATGGGAAGGCTGCTGTAAGGATCCACCCACTTCTGGAGAAAGAACCAGGCCTGGGCGGGCCAGACCTTGTGCGATCCTTCATCTCTGTCTCCAGTCCTAACCACAGACAAGCTGCTTGGAGGGCACTTGTTAAAAGCAAAGTCCTGACCCTCCCCCGACCGACTCAGTCACATCCACTGCGCTGCCCACCAGTAGAGCAAAGCCGCCTGGGACCCATCCTCCTATGAGCACACAGAAGGACTACCCCTTTCTTCCTTTTTTTCCCCTCAAATGACCTTGACAACTTTTCAGGTCCCCCACCGGCCAGCCCCATCTATCTCCAGTTGGTCAGCACCATCTTGTTTTCTGCCCCTAGGAGTTGGGTGGGTTACTCAGCCTTCTGTCCCACCAAACAAATACAGAAGGCCCTCTTGACCCACGCAGCTGGGCTTCCACCCCTCTCCATTCCCAGCCCAGCCGACCCAGGCCTGAGGCCTTCGCAGCTAGGAACTCGGGTTTCAGATAGGACCTGGGTTCCAGGGCAGGCCAAATGGAGGGGTCTGAACTCACACAGCACTGCCCAGACTTGCCTCCAAACATGCCTTTTTAAAAAAAATAGCTCACATCCTGACTTTGTTCCCATTCCCTCTAAAGTGTGATTTGATCTTTTAAAATTTGTCCATTTTACTTAAGAGTCTCTCCTGGTTAGAACCAGAGTGTTAAAGTTCCCCCTGTCCTCTCTGGGTGGCATTGGGGACTAGGGGACATTCCTGTCACCCAGTGTTGGGTGGCAGGATGCTTACACATGGCCCTCTGCCATCCCTCTGCCACCTTGTCAAGAAGGTCATCTGATCTTGGCCAAGACTACCAGCCTTTGTCTTCACTGGCTCCATTGCTGTCCAGGGCGGCCAGAACTCAGTGTCACCCTCTTGGCTTGGGTGAGGCACAGAGATCCCTCCTGGGGTCCAGTCTGTCCCTCCTGATGCTCTAATGACAAGCCCCCTCCTCAGCTCTCTTGGCCCTGCAGCTCCTCCCCCTGCCACAGGCTCCTTCCCCCACCACCATGTGTATGGGGTTCTTAACCTCCCCACCAGACAGGTTCCCCTAACCTACGCACCAGCCGCAGGAGGCCTGCTTTCTGTTTAAATTTACCACACTGCCATTTCCAGGCCACTGCAGCTGACCTTCCTGCAGCTGGGCTGAGTAATGTCCCCCTCTTTCTGCTTCCTTCTTAGCCCATCCACGCTGTTTCCAAGGCCTGGCCCTGGCAGAGGCCATGGGTGGAACACTGAGGCCCGGGATGTCTCCCCTTCCTCTCTGCCTGAGGGCTCCCTGCCCACAGTGCCCCTGCAGCTTCTCACCATCTCCTCTGAGGAGCCCATCCTCACCGAACCCATCCTCCTGCCCTGCTCTCTGGCTCTTCCGAACCCTGGGATTTCTCTGGAAAAGGAAGTCCAGGGACTGTGAGAAGCACTTCTTTCTTAAACAAAAGCTAAGCATTCAAGACTCAACCTCTCCAAGACTGAAGGAGCCAGGCAGGCTCCTCGAGGCTCGGCTGGCTGGCAGTGCAGCTTTGTTCTGGATGGTGCTGCCCTTCTTTGGAGCCACAAAGCCGGATGCTGGGCCCCGGGAACTCCAGACAGTCTTATTTGTGAGTTGCTGAACACATTAGCTCAGTGCTTTCACAGGGCCATCTCGACACAGGGCAACTGCACACACTGCAGGTGCTTGGTGCAAGGGGCCCTGGGCTCTAGCAAGAGGGGCTTCCAGAGGAATTAGGCCTCCAGTTGAGTAACTCCCACATTGTTCTTTAGGAAGCAGCTTGAAACGCAGCCCAGCCTGTGCTTCCAGAGCGGGCCGAGGTACTGCTCAAGACCGGCTTGGAGTCTCTGCACATTCTTAGTCAGCACTCCACACAGGAAGTAATTTTTCTACTCCAAAGGATTTAAAACGCGGGCATCACAGCAAAGCCTGCTTGTTGTCTTCCCCTCCTTCCTTAGCAATAGAAACCCCACGTATCAGTGGGAACACACCTAGTCAGGGTCAAGACCACACTTCCCAGCCCCTCACAGTGAGATGTGGCTATATACCACTAAATGCTGGCCAACAGTGCAAGAGGAGATGACACTCACAGCTTCGGGAAACACCACTGAAAGAAGCAGTGTGCCCTTCTCCCTTCCATCCTCCTACCTAATGGCGCTAGATGAGGGTGTGATGGTTGGAAGTAAAGCAGCCATCTTGAGTCATGAAGCAAAAGCCTTGTGTTGAAGATGGCAGAGCAATAAGATAGGTCCCTGATGATTATGGAGCCACCCTACCAGCTTTGGGCTGCCTACCTGGACACTTCATTCACATAGGAGAGAAATAAATATGTGCTTTAGTTAAGCCGCTGCTGGTTGGGGTTTCTGTCACTCTCAACTAAGCCTAATCCTAAGAATGATGGGCCCCATGGCATGGCCACCGAAGATGGTGGGCCTACAAAGGAAACACAGCTGGAGGCGGCAACTCAAGTGACAACACCTCGTCCCACCAGCTGCAGGGGTTTATCCACTTACAGCTCCTGGCGTCGTACACATGGATGTGTTACAATGCAGAATAATACCCTTTTGCACTTTTTGAATTTTGAAACACGTGAATGAAATAGGTGGCTGAAAATAAAAACAAAAGCAAATTGGAACAGAACTGCTAAATTCATGATTTTCTCAGAATTCAAAGAACAGGGAGAGGCTGGAGGAATAAAGGAACTCCAACTTTATCTGTAACATTTCATGTGTTATAGTTAGAAAACAGGCAAATAAAAGAATATAACAGCTGTCACTGCTGGGTGGTGGGTCCATGGGGGGTTGTTGTGGTATTATTCTTTGTACTTCTCTTTATGGTTTTATGTTTCTCAAAATAAAAACACCGATGTGACAAGCCTACACGTGAGGCAGTGCAGGAGCTCAGGCTGCAACTCAGGATTCAGGCTCCTGAAACAGGAAGGGAGCCAGACAGACAGTCAGGCCCAAGAACCCCTAGGCTGAGATGTGGGGCTGAGGGACGTGGCTTTGAGCATTCATTTATGTCATTTTGTTGGATGAATTGTAGCGTGATCATGCCGTTCCCCAGTGTGGGCCCAGTCTCCCTCATACATCCGTTTGTCCCCTTCACAAGAGCCCCAAGTATAGGCAGGGTCCCAATTTGGCCCCTCTCACCACCTGAAGTGGGGGTGCCTCACCGTTGACACTCATCAGAGGCTCATCCCACCTAGTGAGGGTGGGAGTCCTGACTCCTCTCAGCGTGCTCTGACACCGCCCAGAGGGACACTGGGTTGGTAGAGTCCAAGATCACCACTTGGCTCTTGCCAGTGGGGGTGGGGGTGGGAGTAGGGCCACAGAGTTTCCTGTGGCATTTGCCTGGAGTAGAGTGGTTATTGCCTAAGAACTTTCTATTTGGTCTTGGCTAAAACAGCAGATGTTCTTGGGGCTTTTCTGTCGATACCCATTGGCATCTCTGGGTTGCTGGCTGCTTCTGTTCCAATTCTGGGACACATGAGGCAATAAGAATACTCAGGAACTTACATCATGTCATTCCTTGGGCCTCAAGGTCCCTCACTGGTCTGTCTTCTTTTCTCTACATTTTAGGGTCCAGATAGATAGATAGATGATAGATCGATCGATCAATCAATAGATAGATAATAGATAATATATGTTATATATAATATATATCATAGATAAGTAGGTATTGTGTGTGTGTGTGTGTGTTTGTGTGTGTGTACACAAAATATGCAGGGCTTTCCATAGTACTTAGCAGGAGGACTAGGGAAAAGTATGTTCACTCCACATTCCCAGCAGAAGCTCCCTCTCTAGAAGAACCTTATTTTTATTTTAAGGAAGCTACCTCTGGACATGGTTATTCTTAACCCAGTATGGGCACCATCACTTCCTTTGATCAATTTAAAGGAGGCTCCGTGCTGAAGGACCTCGGGCACAGTCTTGAGAAAGTTGATATGAGGACAAAACATAACTATCAAGTTCTGATGCTCCCACCTTCTGCCAACAAACCCCAACTCAGACCACCCCTCCTGAAAGGCTGACTATTTCCTGAGTTTCCCCAGCAAGAGACAGAACCAACACCCCTCATAAGGCCAGGGCCTTCTGTTTGAGGGTCCAGGGGAGCAGCTAGACCACTGCCATCCTTTCTTCTGCAATTACCTCTTTGGTTCTTTTTTAGCTCCTTTAGAGGACCCACTCCTTGGAAGGCCACTATGAGCAATATGTGCTGGCTTTTCCTGCAGGGGGTCTGTCCTCCCTTCAGGGCTGGGCGCACTGTGGGAATTTGTCAGGTGGAGTGAGTGACAGAAGGGGCACTGAGCCAGGAAGTAGGACCCCATGGGCTCCTGCCTCAGCCCTGACTCTGCTCACGGTTTTTTTTTGTTTTTGTTGTTTTTGTTTTTGTTTTTTAGCTGAGCCATCCTGCTACCTGTTGGCAGCTCAGCGGCTGCTCAGCTCGGGCTGGACTCGAACCGCTGTTGCTCAGAGCTCAAACTCTTGAGCGAGCTCTTAACCAATTGAGCCACTCGGCCGGCCCTTTCTGCTCACGTTTTAATGGCTCAGGAAGGAAAGGGCTCCCGTGAAGCCCCCATTGCTTTCAGGCCAGTCCTCACACACTCTGCTTTCACACTCACCCTTGACTGTCACTCTAACCCTGAACTTACCAGCCTGGGAACTGGTGTGAAACTTTACCTCCAGCTCCTCCGCATTCCAGCTTTAGGGCAAAAGTGGTTCCTCTCGGTGACTATATGTTCCTATTGTAAAATGAGGGGTCAGGTGAGATTCGGGATGCGAGCAGGTCCCAGCGCCTGGACCTCCCTGGAAGACAGCATCTGTGGCTGGAGGATTAATGGCTCCAGGATGGAAGAGGAAGGTCTCCTGGGGTCCCAAGGGCATTGACTCCTGGTGGCCTGGTGGAACCTGCTAATAAGCCTCCCTTCACTGTCCTTCACACCGTCATGTACATACTGGAACTTCCTAGAATCCTCTCCTTAATACGCTGCTTGCAGTTGAATTCTTGCATGGGTCCACTTCTGGGGGAACACAAACCTAGAGACCCTGACTCCAGGGCAGCTTCCAGAAGTCTTCTTTCCATGTTGCTTCTTCCTTGATGGAGCCACAGGAAGACTGAGGGGAGGAGAGCCAGCCTGAGGGTCAGGCCTACAAGGCACCAGAAGCCTGGCATTGCCAAGAGTGACCACCTCATGCAGCTCCGGGGCACTACTACAGAAAAGAACATTCTGGGCTGTTCCCTGCTCGTAACCAAATCACAAAAGTCTCCTTCTTTAGCCCAGCTCATTCAGGCCAGGCCCCAAGAAGAAAAGAAGGGAGAGGGAGAGGGATAGGACAAAATAAGCCTGTTTATACCCGCCAGAGATAACAGGGGAGACGTGCCTTGTGGAAGGGCAAACCACAGCCGTGGATTCACGTTATGTGTGTCACATGCTGTATGTGTGCACATGCTATATCTATTACATACTATACATGTTATATGCTTTGTGCTTCATACCCTATATGTTATATACCACATGTATTATGTGCTGTGTCACATGCTACATTAATGCTGTACATGTTACATGGTATACATGTACGACTAACATGTGTTATCTGCTATGCATGTTATACACTGTGTGTACCTGTAGCATGTACTATATTATGTGTTACATGTTATATGGGTTGTACATAATGGATTGCATGCTGTATATGTTGCATGCTATACATATGATGTGCTGTGTATTTTACATGTAACATGCACTGTGTGCTACATGCTCTGTATTAAAGTTTTACACATCACACCTATGTGTGTTGCATGTTATATACATGTGCTATGTTTGCACACATGATATATTAAACATTGTGCATCTTCTACACTATATGTTACATGTTGTGGTGCATGCTATACATGTTATACGCCACATGTGTTCCATGCAACTCCTCGTAGACATTGGCCGGTACAGTCCAGTCCTCAGGAGGAAGTGTCTGTGGGAGGGCAGGCTGCACCCTTTCCAGCTCTCAGCTCCATGTGCCCCTCCTGCAGTTGCTGCACAGGGTCCCAGGCTAGCCCAGAGCCTTTGTGGGGGCAGCCTATTCTACTAGCTGGGCCTGGCACACACATGGCTGCAATGAGGACCTTTGTGCTTTTTTATGTCTGTGTTATATTAATGTATATAATTTCTCTGCCCACTCTCCTATAAAAGTATATTTTAACTTTATAACAGACTTCCAGTTTTTCAAAGTGTTTGAACTAATCTACCACCACAGGCAGTGGGTGACAGTTTTCATTGCTCCATATCCTTGCCAACCTTGTTGATATGTCTTCTCCATTTTAGACATTCCAGTAGCTGACTAGTGGTACAGCAGGCCTTTGAATAATGATGTTTTGTTAGAAGTTGTTTCATGATAACGTTGATGAGAAGAAAAAAATCGATTCCCAGCCAGGGCCACTCTGTCTGTGTGGAGTTTGCACATTTTCCCCAGGTCTGCATGGTTTTCTCCAGGATCTCTGGTTTCCTCCCACATCCCAAAGATGTGTGTGTTGAGTAAAGTGGCATGTCCATATTATTCCAGTCTGAGTGTGAGTGTGTGTGTGTGTGTGTGTGTGTGTGTATGCGTGTGAGTGTGTGAGTGTGTATGTGTGTGTGACTGTGTGTGGCAGTGTGTGTGACTGTGAGTGTGTGTGTGAGTGTGTGTATGAGTATATGTGTGTGTGTGTGTCTGTGTGTGTGTGAATAAACCTGCAATAGGCGGGGTCCCTGCTTTGCACCTTGAGCTGCCATGAGAGGCTCCAGCCACCTGGGACTCTGAACTGGAGTAAGTGGATTATAAAGTCATTAGCTTTCCAGTTTTTTAAAATTTTTCTTAAGTGTACTCATACTTATTTCAATGTTTAATATTAGAATTGTTTTTGGTCTTTATTTAAAAGCTTGGTTTTTGTGACCAGAAATATGCTGGAGGAACTTCACTCTTGTTTATATCAATTAGCCTATGGTGAAATTGGTTTTGTTAGACATCTTTTGCTTAAAGTTGCAGTTTCCAAGAACCTATCAGTGATGTTAAGGTGAAGACTTGTGTATCTCATGTGATTTTTAATTTTTATTTCCCAGAAAAGTAATGATGTTGAATACATTTTCATATGCCTATAGATATCTTCTTTTGTGAAATGTGTCTTATTTTTTTAAATTGGATTGTTTGTCTTTTTCTTATTAATTTGTATTATAGGAATTCTTTATATATTCTTAATAGAAACCCTTTGTCAAATGCATGTATTCTGAATACCTTCTCCCAGTCTTTGGTTTGACTCTCTTGATGAACTTCTTTGATGAAGACAGGTTCTCAATTTTAATAAGGTGTAAATTACTATTTTTGTTTGGTTTGTGGTTAGTATTTTTTATGTCTTTTTGGCCAAATAAATGTAAGCATAAATCGTACATAAGACTTCCAGGAAGCCTCCTTAAAAGTATAGGGCATGCCTTTCACCTTTGTTTTCTCTATCCTGCTGGCTAGAATACAAATGTGATGGTTGGTACAATAGCACCCATCTTAGACAATGAGGCAATCTTGGGAGAGCCTGAGACATCGTGAGGACACCATATGAGCCCTAAAACTGTCTACTTCCAGACTTCAATTATATGAGACAGAAATAAACTTCCATCTTGTATAAGACTCTATTGTTTACAACTTGGTTCCTCATAGCTGAACCTGATCATAACTGATATATAAAGAAAGATCGGTTAGCAAACTTACGAATTCCCCTTCTGTTCTCACTTCAGTTTCTACGTCAGCAGGTCATAATTCTCATTGTCCATCAGAGTCACTTAGTGAGCTTGTAAAAATTGGGATGCCCATGATTTAGGTAGGACCTAAGTGGGAGGCTCAGGCACCCCATTTTTCAGATAAGAAGTAGTATCCCCAGGAGATGCCCATGAGCTGTAAAGATTGAGAATGGGTACTTCAAATTAACGTTTTATTCTTGACCTGAAAGTGTGGCCATAGTGGTCTAGGTGCCTGAGCTTTGGCCTCTGGTGATGAAATGAACCAACAAAAATAGACTTATGAGATACAACTAGAAGTAATCTCATGAGTTCTAACTCATGCTTGGAAATACAAGCAAAACCTGCCAGCCAGCTAAACAAGCAGATTAGCTTCTTTAGTGTGCACACACAGTGTGAGATGTGTAGCTCCCAGGCTCAAGAGCCAGAGGGCTCAGCTCCCGGAGGAATGACCCTGGGTGGGCCATAACCTCTGTGAGCCTCACTCCTCCTCTGAAATATGAATTCTATTAGAAATGACGCCGACCTGGCCCTGGATTGCTGAGGATTAAATAAGCTAATGGATTTTAAAGGATCTTGAATGTCACTTCCAGGCAAGTTTCCCTGTCTCTGTAGCTCAGGCCTGAAAAGGCTGCCCCATTGCATCGTGCTCTGAGGGGCCTAGGCCTCCAGCCACCTGAAGCAACTGTCTATATCATCTTTTAGACCCAGACACTTCAGGGGATCAAGTGAAAGCTATTGGCCTTCTCTCTGGAAAATACAAAGGCCCAGAAACATCCCCACAAAATATGCACATGATGGCCACCAGGAAGCCCACCATGAACTTAAAGTGAGAACTCTTGTTGCATATTGTGTCACCTCCACTCAGGACCACAGACAGCAGCCATTCCAGGCAATGGGACCCCCTGTGACCTAAGGTGTGGTAGAGAATAAAGCAGTGAGTGGTAAGTCCTCCTAACTGGGAGTGCTCGTGGACACCTTGAGGCTGGTGGCCCTGACACTCACCAATAATAGGAGGCAGCTCTCCACCATTGACTGCCTGTTAAAAAAAAGAAAGAGAGAGAGAGAGGGAAAGGGAGAGAGGGAGGGAGGGAAGGAAGGAAGGAAGGAAGGAAGGAAGGAAGGAAGGAAGGAAGGAAGGAAGGAAGGGGAAAAAAGAAAGAGAGACAGAGAAAGAAACCAAATTATGTCCCTTCTATATCCCTATGTTGAAATCCTAACACCCGATGTGACTATATTTGGACATAGGACCTTTAAGGAGGTAATTAAGGTCATAAGGGTGGGGCCCGGATCCAACGTGACTGGTGTCCCTATAAGAAGAGGAAGAGACACCAGAGATGTGATTACGCAGAGAAAAGTTCATGTAAAGACACAGTGAGAGTGCATCCATCTGTACGGCAAGGAGACAGGCCTGAGGAGAAATCAAGTTCAACTTGATCTTGAACTTGATCTTGAACTGCATGGCTGGGAATGGGTGGGACATGGGTGCGTAGGGTGCCCACAAAGCACAGCTGAATGGGGCAGGAACGCCAGTGAAGTGCCCACAGAGAGCAGCTGTGTAGGGTGGGAACATGGGTGAGTGAGGTGCCCACAGAGTGCAGCTGGGGTGGGGCAGGAATGCAAGTTCATGCAGCTGGCTATCCCTCCTGCCTGCTGGTGGCAGAGCGGGGTCCCTCCAGCACTGTGTTCCTTCCTCCCTTGCTGCACCCACAACATCTGCTCATCTTCCAGGTCTCTTGATCTGATTTGGGAGCCACCATCTCTTTTCTGGTTTTAAAACATAGATTTACTTGATAAATTTTACCCAAAGGAAGGTATAATCCCATTATGGAATAAATGAAGACAGCCCAAGTGAGAAGAGGCAAACGTTGTTTATTCAGAGATTGCTACAGCAAGGGGGTCAGCCACCAATGTTTTGTCTTCTGACGGAGACTCAAAGGCAGCCACAGGAGTGAGAAAACTTTGTAGTGGACAATAGGGAACCTTCAGGTTTGCCCTGATGGGAGCAAAAGCTAAGTGCTGAATCTAGGTACTGGGTGTATGGGTGTAAATTTAACTAATTTTTTAAGTTCTATACACATTAAAACAATTTCAGAAGAGCAAAAAAATGTTGAATCTGCAGTTTTATTTAAATAAAACACTGACTGGCAGTTGCAGAACATGAATCACTAGCTTGAACCAAAAACCCCACAACATCATTTTTATTTACAAGTTTACTATTTCTTTTTACAGAGCAGTGTCATAGGGCCAGGGCTCAGCCAGGTGTGGCCTGCCCCAGTTGGACTGACCTGCTGCCAGACCCTGCAGGGGTGGCCACCCTGCCTCCAGAATCCGACATGCCTCCACACACTGGACTGAAAGCTTCCTGGGAGGCCGGTCCCAGTGCTCAGGCTTCCTGGCCCCAGGCCCCTTGCCACACACACTCAACCTCCCTCTTGGGTAGAATTGGCCTTCGTTCTTGTAGGAGGAGCTCGTTCCATCTCCAGGCACAGCTGCCATGTCACACCCAGCTTCTTGACCATCAGCCCCACAGGACAGCCACACAGAGCTGAGGGCTAACGAGGTGTCTGGATTTGTATTTCTTTCTCAGTGAATTAATCAACCCACCAATCTCTGTCTAGCTTCAAAGCACAGAAAACCCTTTCTCACTGCCATCACTAGCACCCTGGTCCCCTAGATCAGGGCAAGAGCCTCCTCCCTGGGTCTGGCTTCTCCCTGGACCTTCTAAATGCCCTCCACACAGCAGCCAGAGTGGCCCCATCAAAACTGAGCCATGCCTATTCTTTCTCTGCTCTTTATGTCTCTCAGGGGAAAAGCCAAAGTATTAAGCATGGCCTACAAGGATGTATTTTATGTCGGGGTCAGCAGATTACAGCCCATAGGCAGTAATGTCCCACAGCCTATTTCTGTACCTACAGTTCACTGCAACACAGCCACATGTGTTCGTTCCCTGCTGTCTATGGCTGCTTTCCTACTACAATGCTTCATGTGGGGTGCCCTAGATGTTGCCATGAAAATACTCCAGGGGCCCCAGGGAGAGGCCCACTTAGAGGGCAACAAAGGACCCAGCCAACAGCCGCACCACACTGCCAGCTGTACAAGTGCACCGCCATAGAATGGGACCCTCCAGCCGTGAGCCTTCAGGTGACTGTGACCTCGGCTGATATGTGACATCAAGTGCCTAGCTGAGGCTTCCCAAAAGTGCCTGACCCACAGACTCTATGAGAATAATGGATGGTTGTTTTATGCATTTGAAAAAGAGTGCTGGTGGTCCTAATCTACCTTGTTCACATGGTAAACACCATTAGTTACATAAAACGTCTGTATGCACATGTGTAAATATATGCGTGTGTAACACTTTGTAGAAATGCATGAAGAGGGTGTTTTTTTCATTTATTTTAATCCTTTTCCTTTTCCTTCTTTGTTTGGCTCTACATCTACTGCATCTCCTGACTGCATCTTGTTTCCCACATATTCTACACTAATAATCAAATTTTTATTCCATGTATTTTCCACATTTCCCTCCATATGCATATGTTATGATAATCAAGCATATATATGCATATTAATACATATGTACACCTACACACATGTAGGTATTTCATTCATTTGCTTTACAAAGTGAGATCGATCCTATTTCACACTTTTCTGCATCTTGATTTTCTCAGTGATATCTTGTGAAATCTTCTGCTCCGGTGTTCAGTGGGTCTTTTTGTGGCTACCTAATGTTTCACGTGTGAATGGCTGTGATCTGCTCAGCCATCCTCAGAGCTGACCAGTCCTGTTGCTCCTGCTTTGGGGCCAGAGGTGCCATCCCTGTGCAAACAGCTTCAGCCACTGCACTTTATTTCTGTTATGATGGACCAAAGTGGCTGCTGGGTGGGCCTAAAAGCAGATGTATTTCTGATTTTAACAGATGCTGCCCAACTGCTTTTCAGGTAGCCTGATGCCCATCCCTGGGAAGACCTGAGCTTTTTCTTGCTGTGGACACAGGGCCCCCAAGTGTGTAGGGCTGTCATCAGCTGTTTGGGAACCAGCAGGCCCGTTCCCCACATGTTCAGCACAGCTCTGTGTAAAACCTTAAACTAGTCTATGTCTCATTGCTTCTCCAGCTTTTCCCAGGCCCAGCTAAACGTCATCAGCTGATCAGCACCACTAGGTGTAAACAAAAATCACACCCAAAGTCCCCTGTAGAGTTTTGCTTTTGGAGAAGGAACACTACCCATTAGTGGTCTAGGGGACAAGAGCAGTTTGGGCCTCCACCCTCCCCTTCCCCCTAATATCTAGGCCTCTCTGGTGTCCTGCTTGTCCAAAGGAAACTACCAACCCACACATACCTGTGGCCATTCCTCCTAAGGGCAGATATTAATTTTCAGAGGCAGAACCATCTAAGCCAGAGTTTCCAAACTCTCTCTGATCATAGAACACTTGGTGTCTCAGAAACGCCTAAGGGGTCCATTTATTAAGCAGTTAGGTCCAAACCACTTAACAAGTATGTATATGCTAATAATTAGTAGCTGTTTGAAAGCCATATACGTAAATTGAAAGAATTATTTTTATTTCATTCTTTAATAACTGCCGTTGGGGGCCGCACAGCTTCTCAAACCTCTCAGTCAGACTGAATGCTGCCTGCCCCTCGGAGATTTCCACATGGTACTAAAACCCACTTTTAGAAGGTAAGGTCATCAAAGCTGCTAGTGTCGTCTAGCGTGGAGACTGTCAGGACCACGTGGCCAGCAGAGGTCTCTGTCTCCCCTGGGCACTGTGCAATGCTCCCCCAGTAGCTCCTTCCTCCCGCCAGGGTCTCCTCTGCCTGGCCCTGTCACCCAACCTCACAGCTGGCAAGAATCAGGAAAGGTCTGCAAGCAAAGGCTTCCCAGGCTGGGCATCGGCTACCTAGGCAGGAGCTCCTCCTGGGGTCGCCTGTAGCATAGAGCACCAGCGCCAGGTGTCCGTGCCTCCCGGACCCCATATTTGCATGGCAATACCCCCTGGCTGTCACCCTACAGGAGAGCAGGACAGCAGCTCAGGAAGGAAGGGGCCCAGTGGTGGGAGGAAAGCTGGCAGCGTTCCCGACCTCTGCTCTCCTGGGTCACCGCTTGGGCCGACCCTGACAGACCGCAGGGAGCAGGCAGCCCTGTTCTGGGCGACTTGACACAGAAGCCAAGACCAGACTCAGTCCAGCAATTGGGCAGTCCACCGTGCAGTCCCCATGCCAAGGCTGGACCGGGTCTGTCTGTGGCCCCTGTGGTCCCAGGGAGTCCTCCAAGCCTGGAACACAGCTGGGGACACAGCACATGCTCTCTAAAGGCGTTTAAAAGAATGGACTACACAGAAAGAAGACAAGATAAATTGTACAAACAATATATACAGTATTTATTTTCGAAGTGGAAATATAGGCTATTTTTTCTTGTTTTTCTGCACCTTACAGATTTTCTAAGCTACTTAGGTAATCACCGGAATTAACTTTTTAAAGCAACTCACAAAGCCCTGCGTTCCTCTCCATAGAAGAGGACTCAAGTCCGAACTAGGGATCTCAATCACAAATGCCTCCAGGTACCTAGCGAGCTGAGTCAGAGAGCAGAGCTTCAGGCAACAGAGAGTGGTATGGACTGTACAGAAGGGCTGCTCTGAAGTTAGCTTCTCTTCCAGCTCTAGCCGTTGCCTTGATAATCCTTAATCATCCTGAAAGTCCAGAGAGCAGGCTGATTTTGGAGATAGGACCAGGGGAGTCAGAACCCAAGATGGCACAGCAAGAAGCAGCTGCTGAGCGCTGGAGGAGGCTGCAGGCCAGATGTGCAGGAGAGCGGGACGCTGGCGCCACCTGCCGACCGCCGTGGGTTTCTGCCCGGGTTGTTCCCGCCTGCTTGTGGTTGCACCTCCCCAACGCAGCCCTGCATGCGGCAGAGCCCTGAGCAGCGCGCTGGCTGCCCCCCATCCACAACCACCACCTTGTTTCACACACACAGCGAAGCCAGCTGTCCAACCTCACAGAGACATTGCTGGGGGGCAGTGGGAATGAGGGGTGGTGAAGACACTTGGAGGGTGTGAAAACCTCCAAGTATCAATACAGAAAGCATACCAATGAAACTTAAAAAAGGCATTCAATAGAAAATCTCTAACGCCTTGGGTAGGAAAAGATTTCTTAAGACAAAAACATAAATCAAAAAGGAAAAGATTGGTATTTTTAAATTGTTTACATTAAAATTAAGAAAGTCTGGTCTTTAAAAGACACCATAGAGATAATGTAAAGAGAGCAACAAAAAAAAGATATCTGCAATACATATACTTGAGAAATGATTCATACCAAGAACATATTTAAAAACCAACCAACCAAACAAAAGCAAGTCTATGAACCAAGAAGAAAAAGATACAACTCAACAGAACTTCCTACTTCCTGGGAAAGAAAACAGGGGGGCCAGTAAATGCGTGAGAAGGTGGCCAACTTCATTTGTTTTCAAGAAAACATAAATTAAAGCAATGATATGCAATTCCATACTCAGTAGACTAGCAAAAATTAAAGTCTGTCAAAATAGAGTTAGGGGTCAGCCGACTGGCTCAGTTGGTTAAGAGTTAGCTTAAGAGCATGAGCTCTGAGCAACAGGGCCATGGGTTCGATTCCCACATGGGTCAGTTATGCTGCGCCCGAGCTGAGCTGCCACTCAGCTGCCAACAGGTGGCAGGATGACTCAGTTGGTGAGAGCATGTGCTCCTAACAAGTCTACCTGTTCAATGGTGGGCTATGCCTGCCCGCAACTAAGACTGAACTCGGCACCTTAAGCTGAGCTGCCAACCGTTTGACTCAGTGGATAGAGCATGTGCTCTTAACAACAAGGCTGCCGGGTTGGACTCTCACATGGGATGGTGGTTACGCCCACCCACAACTAAAATTGTATGTAACACAGCACCTTGATCTTAGAGGCCATAAACTGCCAAAAGGAAGCCAGATGGCAACTGGCGCTCTCAACAACTAAGACTGAAGAACGACAACTTGGCTGTACCCCTTCCCCAATTCTCCAATACTGTTCCCCTCCCCCAATTTTTTTTTTAAAAAATAGAGTGTTAGGGAAGACTTAGAAAAAGAAGAGCTTTCATCTCCAGCTAGTGGAAATATAAAATGCAGCGATCACTTTAGAACACAGCTTGGAATCTAATAACAGGGAGCATCGAACACACCTGCTTCCTGATGGCCCAAGACCTCCCTCCATGTAAGTTCCCAACAGAAATGCAAGCACATGACCCTGGGAAAGAATGTTTGGAGTAGCCTTGTTTGTAACAGCAAAAAACCTGAACACAACCCAAAGGTCATTTACTGGACTTAGCAAATTCATCCTAGAAAAAGTGCTACATACCTCATTGCTGAATATCACTATGGTCACATTCAAAGTACTCCCCTTGGGAAGCTATGCACCAACTCCAGCACCTAGTCCACCCTTTAAAGCAATTTTGGAACTCTTTTTTCTGGAATGGCCATCAGAGTTGTCATCATATTACCCTTGATGTCCTGAATGTCATCAAAATGCCTTTCTTTTAATATTTCTTTTATATTTGGGTAAAGAAAGAAGTCATTGGGGGCCAGATAAGGTGAGTAGGGAAGGTGTTTCAATAGTTATTTGTTTACTGGTTAAAAACTCCTTCATAGACAGTGCCTTGTGAGCTGGTGCTTTGTCATGATGCAAGAGCCATGAATTGTTGGCGAAAAGTTCAGATCGTCTAACTTTTCCACGCAGCCTTTTCAGCACTTCCAAATAGTAAATTTGGTTAACTGTTTGTCCAGTTGGTACAAATTCATAATGAATAATGCCTCTGATATAAAAAAAGGTTAGCAACATTGTTTGCAACAAGTTCGCGAACTTAATCGCCACCTCTCATATTTTTTTCCTCTAAAATGCCAACCTTCCATGAAATTTTAATTCCATGATATATCGTATGTCTGCCCATACATTGTGGCTCATTAGGGCACCACAAACCACTGTGATATATCAGGGTTTTTGTTTTTTTTTTTTAAATTTCCCCCAGCCAAAAACCAATGTTCACCCTTTTGGGACAATGTTGCTTCTACTGAAAATGCATGGGTTAAACCTTACGAAATCATCTATATTTAATTTCATAAGGCTCAACCTAATACATTGCTTTAAATTGCATATTCAGGAAAGAAAACTATAAATAAAAGTAAGGGAATGATTAATACAAATTTTAGAAATATGATAACCTCTAGTAGGGAGGGAGGGGTGTGTGATCAAATGAGGGCACAGTGGAAGGAGAGGAGTCACTTCTAAAGGAGAGCCTATAATGTTCTCCTTCTGAACCTCTGTGGAATCTATTGCTTTATTATGAATCTTTAAACTGAACACATGTGCTTTATATACTCTTCTTAGTATAAGATTCAAATTTTGAAAAGAATGCAGTATAAAACACCACACAGATGTGGACTTTGATACAGTTTCTTTGTGTTGTTATAGTTTTTGTTCATATCCAGGTGCAACAAACATTTGTTAAACAGCTGCCTCTACCAGTTGTGTAATTGTGAGCAAGCTCTTTAATCTCTATGTCTCAGATTCCCCTTCTGTCAAAAATGGGGATAAAAATCACATCTACATAAGAGTTTTGTCATTAAAAGTAAATGAATTAGCGCCTGTAAGGTTCTTCCCACACTGACATGGGTTAGAGCCGTAGGAAGATGACTTCCCTGAGGACTTCACAGACCTCAGCTCTGGGAAATCAGGTGAGGGGAAGCTCTGTGATCTGACAGAGCTCAGCAGTTGAGGCTCCCCAACCCCCTCTAACTAGCAATCACTGTGAAGATATATCAGAACCTACCTGGAGGTCCAGGCTGCAATCTGTGACTAAGGATTATTCTACCAATCTAAACTAAAGGGATCATCAGTAACAAACTTGTGAACTTTGGCCCCAGAAATATACTAATTTGTTCATTCTATTGCTCTTTCAACCACCTGGATGTACTGTTGAACTTCTATCCTAGGAAGACATGCCTGGCTCTCTAGCTTTGGCTCTTTGGTGCCTCTAGCCTCCACTGATACAACAAAAGATGTACAAGACCCACACAGTATAAGCTACAAAATATTGCTGAGAT
The DNA here is from genome assembly GCF_001890085.2 of Hipposideros armiger. Taxonomy (NCBI): domain Eukaryota; kingdom Metazoa; phylum Chordata; class Mammalia; order Chiroptera; family Hipposideridae; genus Hipposideros; species Hipposideros armiger. Next base: position 24,868 of record NW_017732132.1, on the reverse strand, counting down.
AAAATTTAAAAGCCTAAATAAATGGAGAGAGAAACTGTGTTCATTGGTTGAAAGATTCAGTATTGTTAAGATGTCAGTTCTCCCCAAATTCATCAAAGATCAATGCAATCCTAATTAAAATGCAGCAAGCTTTTTTGTAGAAATTGACAAGTGGATTCTAAAATTTATATGGAAATGTAAAGGGCCTAAAATTGCCAAAATAACAGTGAAAGAGAATTTACACTACTTGATTTCAAAAATTATTAGAAAACAGCAGAAATCAACACAGTGTACTATGAATGTGAAGATAGACATACAGTTAAATGCAACAAAATAGTACAGAAATAGACCCATATATATGTAGTCAATTAGTTACCAACAAGGCAATTTCAATGGAGAAAAAACAATCTTTTCAATAAATAGCCATATGCAAAAGAAGAAGAGGAAGAAGGACCTTGATCTTAACCTCACACCATATACAAAATTTAACTTGGAATCGATCATAGATATATGTATAAGGTAATCCCTGGCCAGTCACAGGAAGTGGGTGACCTGGGCCTGCACCAGGGAGCCTCCCAAGAGGCCCCAGAACCAGCATACTTGGAGGTTGGCTTCAGACCACAGCAGAGCTCCACCCAATTAGCCCACAAGTGGCACACACAAAGAGTGGTCTCAGCAGGCACCCAAGCCCACTATGGTGAATCCCACTCATGGGGTAAGCCCCCCACACAACAGCCTGTAAGCTGTGAACATGGCCAAACACTACAGCCAGTGAGCCTGAGGGTCAATCCCACCCACTGATGTGCCAATAGCAATCAAGGCTCAACTATAACAGGACACACACAACCCACACAGGGACACGCCTGGAGCACCTGGTGCAGGTGACAAGGTACACTGTGCCACTGGGTCTCACAGGGCACCTACTACATAAGGCCACCAGGCCATGACTGGGAGACATAGCATATATACCTACTACATAGAAACAAACATAGAAAGGCAGTCAAAATGAGGAAACAAAGAAATATGTTCCAAATAAAAGAATAGGAGAAAACTCCAGGAAAAAAACTAAACAAAATGGAAGCAAGCAACCTACCAGAGACAGACTTCAAAATAATGGGTATAACGATGTTCAAGGAACTTAGTGAGAACTTCAACAGAGAGATAGCAAGCATTAAAAATGACATAGAAACCATAAAAAAGAATCAGTCATAAGCAAACAACACAAAAACTGAAATAAAGAATACACTAGAAGGAATCACCAGCAGACTAGATGAAGTAGAGGATCTAAATTTGGAAGACAAAGTAACAGAAAACACCCAAACGGAGCTGGGGGGAAAATCCCCCCCAAAATGAGGATCGTTTAAGAGACCTCTGTGACAACATACAGCAAAACAACATTCATATTGTAGTGGTACCAGAAGGAGACGAGAGAGAACAAGGAATTGAGAACCTTTTTGTAGACATAATGACTGAAAACTTTCCTAACCTTGAAAAGAAAATAGACATACAAGTCAAAGAAACACAGAGAGTTCCAAAAAGGATGAACCCCAAAAGGCCCACACTTAGACACATTATAATTAAAATGGCAAAAGTTAAAGACAAAGAGAGGATCCTAAAAGCAACAAGAGAAAGGCAACTATTAATAGTAACTTATAAGGGAGCCCCCATAAGACTGTCAGCTGATTTCTCAACAGAAACTTTGCAGGCCAAAAAGGATTGGCATGAAATATTCAAAGTGATGGAAAACAAGGATCTACAACCAAGGTTACTCTACCCAGCAAGGATATCATTGAAAATTGAAGGACAGATAAAGAGCTTCCCAGACAAGAAAAAGTTAGAGGAGCTCACCACCACCAAGCCAGTATTACAAGGAATCTTAGAGGGACTTCTTTAAGACCGGGGGGCGGGGGAGGGTGATCAAAATTATGAATAATAAAATGACAATATCTACATATCAACATTACTTTAAATATACATGAATTAAATGCTCTAATCAAAAGACACAGGGTGGCTGAATGGATAAGAACACAAGACCCAGGGCCGGCCGAGTGGCGCGTTGGTTAAGAGCTGGCTTGGGAATCCAGCTCTGAGCATCAGGGCCCCGGTTCGGATCCCACATGAGAGCCAGTGACACTGCCCTCTACAGCTATGATGGCAAACAACATCTCGACCTGGAGCTGGGCTGCCGTGAGTCGCCGGTGACGGCATAGGCTGCAGCCCCTGCTGCAGTGGGCTGCCATAAGCTACTGTGTGTGGCCCGGCAGCCAGCATGAGAGGCCGGCAGCTGGTGTGAGCTGCCAAGAGCCACCGTGAGCAGCCATCCAGAGGCCGGTGACCGATCTGCCTCACCAGGGAAGAGCGCAATGATAATACCAACATAGGCCAGTGAAGCAACGTCCTCCACAACTAGACTGAAGAACAAAAGGACAGCAACTTGTCTGTTCCCCTTCCCCAAGTCCCCAACTCTGTTCCCCTATCCCAATTCCCCAATAAAATCTTAAAAAAAAAGAAAACAAGACCCATACATGTGCTGCCTACAGGAAACTCACTTTAGATTAAAAGACACACACAGATGAAAAACTAAAAGATGGAAAAGGTTATTTCATGAAAATGGAAAGAAACAAAAACAAGCTTGGATAGCAATACTCATACCAGACAAAACAGACTTTAAAACAAAAGCTATAACAAGAGACAAAGAAGGACCCAGTAATCCCACTTCTGGGTATTTATCTGAAGAAACCCAAAATGCTACTTCAAGGGGACCCATGCATCCATATGTTCATTGCAGCGTTGTTTACAATGGCCAAGATGTGGAGGCAGCCTGGGTGTCCATCAATGGAAGAATGGATAAAGAGGAGATGGTACATATATATAATGGAATATTGCTCAGCCATGGAAGGGAATGGGTCCTTGCCATCTGTGGCGGCATGAAGGGACCTGGTGGGTACTGTGCAGAGAAAGACAGATGCAATGTGATTTCACTTATATGTGGAATCCAAAGAACAAAATAAACAAACAAAACAGAAACAGACTCATTGATAGAGAACATTTTGACGGTTGCCAGATGGGAGGGAGGTTGGGGGTGTGGGTGAAAAAAAGGGGAAGGTATTAAGAAGTACAAATTGGCTGTTACAAAGTAGTCATGGGGATGTAGAATATAGCATAAGAAATATAGCCAATAGTATTTTAATAACTATGTATGGTGTCAGGTGGGTACTAGATTTGTTGGGGTGCAGACAGCTGGGCAGCCAGGAGACAGCACTGTCCTACCCTGACAACACTCAGTCAGTGGAGAAGGAATAGAGACTTCCCCCCACCTGGTAGCAGCAAGTGGCCCAGCGTGGAGTGTTTTCTTCCCCTACAAGTGTGGCTCAACAGAGACCAAGTGGTGACCCTGAACTGTAGTCCCCCACCCAGTAGTAGGACAGCTTGTGGCAGCACAGCAACAGTGGATGACCTGGAGGTACTTTCTTCCCCACTGCCTGCTTTGTTAACCAAGGGAGGAGTATGGACTTCCCTTACCAACCAGCAGCAACTGGGGCTCCAAAGCTTTCCTTTCCTGTGGAAGCATCAGCAGAGAATAAGTGGGGAGTTTGGATTTCTTCTGACCCAGCAGTGGCAGACAGATCCCCCCACCCTCCAAACTAGAGAATAGAGAGAAGATTTTGGAGAGAACATAACTGGATAAAAGAATTCTCTAAACTTGTACAGGATATTCTGGGCAGACAGCTGATTGACCCACATGAGAAACTGGCCAGAAAGAATATACCAAAAGGTGTGAGACCCAGATTTTCACAGCAGCTTTTGAATATTCCACACCAGAATAACATTGGAAGGACTCATAAATGAAATTGTCATTGAACCTGCAGCCCACAAAAGTAGGCCAAGACCAGCATACTAACCTAAACAGAGTGACTGTTTACTAAAATAGACTATTTACATAGGATCCAGGCTGTCATAACATCATACTCACAATGTTCAGGATACAAAAGAAAAAAATCACACATTATACCAAGGACCAGGGAAATCACAACTGGAAGGGAAAGAACAAACAACAAACGGCAACACCAAGATAATTCTGATGTTGGAATTATCAGATAAAGACTTTAAAGCAGCCATCATAAAAATGCTTCAAAGAGCAACTAAAAATACTCTTGCAACACATAAAAAATAGAAACTATCAGTAAAGAAATAGAAGATATCCAAAGAACCAAGTGGGTATTATAGAACTAAAAAGTTAAATAATCAAAGTTAAAAACTCACTGGATGGGCTCAATAATACATTAGAGAAGAAAGATGAAAGAATATTGAAGACAGATCAATAGAATTTATCCAATATGATCAACAAAGAGAAAATAGATGGGGATAGAATGAACACAGTCTCAGAGACCTGTGGGAAAATAACAGAAGATATAACACTTGTGTCACTGATGTCCCAGAAGGAGAGGAGAAAGTGTGGAACAGAAAATAAAAACATTTGAAGAAATAATGAATGAATATTTTCAAAATTTGGTGAAAAGCATAAACCTATTCATTCAAGAAGTTGAGTAAACATCAAATAGGTTAAGCCTAAAGAAATCCACTTCAAAGCATATTACAATCAAACTACTGAAAACTGAAGACAAAGGAAAAAATACTGAAAACAACTAGAAAGAAATAATGCATTGCCTATAAAGAAACAATTTAAATGACAGTAGATTCCTTATATGAATCCAAGAAAGCCATAGGAAGTAGCACAGCATTTTTCAAGAGCTGAAAGAAAAGAACTGTCGACACCAAATATACCCAGTGAAAGCATCCTTTAGAAATTAGGAGAAATGAAGTTATTCTTAAGCAAAGAAGCACTAAGAGAACTTGTCACCAGCAGATCTCCTAAAAAATGGCTAAAGACATTCTCCAAACAGAAAGGAAATGATAACAGAAGGAATTTTGGAACATTTAAAAAAAGAAAAGAAAAAAAAAGAACAAGGACTGGCCAAGTGGCTCAGTTGGTTAAGAGCTCACTCAAGAGTGTGAGCTCTGAGCAACAGGGTCACTGGTTCGATCCACGACCCGAGCTGAGCTGCCACTCAGCTGCCAACAAGTGGCAGGATGGCTCAGCTAAAAAAGAAAAAAAGAAGAAGAAAACAGTGAAATGGGTAAAAAATAAGGGTAAATATAATGTGTTCTATCTTTATAAATTTTTAAAAACTGTTCTTGATGGTTGAAGTAAAACTTATAACATGGTCTGATGTGAATAAGTATATGTAGAGAAAATGCTTAAGAAAACTGTATTTTAAAGGTAGGGAAGGTAAAAGGACCCAAATAGAAGTAAGTTTTCTTTACTTTTCTTGTGGTAGGATGTGTATGTATATTGTCATACCTAGAGCACCTACTTAAAAAACTATACATAGAGACATAAAAAAACTATAGAGAAATTATCATGTAGGCCCCACAAAATGTCCAAGTAACCCAGAATAAAGCATGAAAAAGGAACAAAGGAACAAGAAAGAAGGAACAAACAGAAAAATATTAGAAATATTGTAATACTGGAAATATTGATGACTCCTAAATCTCCTATTTGGATATGTATGTACATCATAACCACCTCCTTTGAGCCAAGCCTCTTGACTACTAAAGTAAGCTTTAAAATCATATTTATATAAATAAATCAAGATGGAATCCTTAAAAATGCTCAGGTAATCCACAGGAAGATAAGAAAAGAGGAACAATGTAATAAGAAACACTGGAAACAAACACATAACATGGCAGACTTAAGCCCTAACACATCAATAATTACTTTAAATGGAAATGGTTTAAATACACCCATTACATGACTGAGATTGGCAAAGTGGATTATAAAAGCTAAAATCCAACTATAAGCTCTCTACAAGACACTCATTTCAAACATAACAACATAGGTAAGTTGAAAGTTAAAGGATGGAGAAAAGATACATAATGCCAACATTAATTTTTTTAAAGAAAAGCAGGAGAGGCTGTGTATTAATATCACAAAAGTAGTCTTTAGAGGAAAAATTACTAGAGACAAAGAGGAGTATTGTATATGATAAAAGAATTAATTTGTGCTTGCTTCGGCAGCACATATACTAAAATTGGAATGACACAGAGAAGATTAGCATGGCCCCTGCACAAGGATGACATGCAAATTCGTGAAGCGTTCCATATTTTTAAAACAAAAGAAAAAGAAAAAAAGAATCAATTCACCAAGAAGACACAATGATCCTAAATAGGTATGCACCAAACAACAAAGCCTCAAAATACTTGAAGGTGAAAGAAGTAGACAAATCCACAACTATAGTTGGGGACTTTAACACCCCACTCAGAAACTGATAGAACACCTAGACAGAAAACCAGTAAAGACATGGAAAAACTAAGTAACATATCAAGCAGGATTTAAATGACATTTATAGAACACTCTAGCAACTATAACAGAACATACATTATGAAGTCCATGAAATATTCACCAAGATAGACCATATCCTGGGTCATAAAGCAAATCTTAACAAATTTAAAAGAATTGAAATCATATAGAGCATATTCCCTAACCATAATGGAATTAAACTAGAAATCAATAACAGAAAGACAACAGGAATATCTCCAAACACTTGGGAACTAAACTACACACTTTTAAATAATCCACAAGTCAAACAGGAAGCCTCAAATGAAATAAAAAACATGTAGAACTGAATGAAAATAAAAACACAACATATCAAAATTAGTGGAATATGGCTAAAGCAGTGCTGAGAGGATAATTTATCATACTAAAGGCTTACATTAGAAAAGAAGAAAGGTTCATATCAATAATCTAAGTCCCACCTCAAGAAACTAGGAAAATAAACCCAAAGTAAGAAAAAGATAATAAGGGGCCAGCCGAGTGGTGTGTTGGTTAAGAGCTGGCTTGGGATGCCAGCTCTGAGCAACAAGGCCCCGGTTCAGATCCCACATGAGGGCCAGTGACACTGCCCTCTACAGCTAAGATGATGAACAACAGCTCAACCTGGAGCTGGGCTGCGGTGAGTCGCCAGTGACCGTGTAGGCTGCAGCCCCTGCTGCAGTGGGCTTCCATAAGCTACTGTGCGTGGCTGGCAGCCTGCGTGAGCTGCCAAGAGCCACAGTGAGCAGCCGTCCAATGGCCGGCAACAGATCTGCCTCACCCGGGAAGAGCACAATGATCACAATACCAACATGGGCCAGTGAAGCAAAGTCCTCCACAACTAGACTGAAGAACAAAAGGACAGCAACTTGTCTGTTCCCCTTCCCCGAGTTCCCAATGCTGTTCCCCTCCCCCAACTCCCCAATAAAATCTTTAAAAAATAATAATAAGTAATAAAAATAACAGTAGTAATCAATGAAACTGACAATAAGAAAAAAATAGAAAAAAATCAATAAAAAAGCAGGTCTTGAAAGATAAGATTGATACATCTTGAGTAACACTGATAAAAATAAAAAGAGAAAATACACAAATTACCAACATCAGGAATGAAAGAGTGGATATCAGTACAGATCCTGTAGCCATTAAAAGAATAAAAAGATAATATTATGAAACCTCCATGTATATAAATTCAACAACTTAGATGAAATGCACCAATTCCTGGAGAGTCATAAACTATCAAAACACATCTAAAATGAAATAGATAAGCTGAACAAATGATATATCTATTTTTTTAAATGAATCTATAATTTGAACGTTTACAAAAAATAAATTTTCATGACTTGATAGTTCCCCTGGAGAAGTTTATCAAACATTTAAAGAATTAACACAATTCTATACAATCGCTTCCCAAAAAAACAGAAGAGGTGGAAACATTTCCCAACTCATTTTATGAGGCCCTGAAACAAAAACCAGACAAGACCATACCAAAAAAGAAAACTATAGACCAACATCTATCATGAACTTAGATACAAAATTCCTCAACAAAATATTAGCAGATTGAATTGAGTAATGTTTTAAAATAATCATGCATTGTGACCAAGTAGGATTTATTTCAGGGATGCAAGCCTGGCTCAATATTTTAAAATCAATCAGCATAATCTACTATATCAAAAGGCTAGAAAACCCACATGATCATATCAAATGATGCAGGAAAATAATTATACAAAATTCAACACACATTCATGATAAAAATTCTCAGAAAACTAGAAATACAGGGAAACTTTATCAACGTCGTAAAAAGTATCCTATGAAAAACCCAATGGCTAACATCATATTTAACAGTAAAAGACTGAAACTTTCCCTTTAAGATAAAGAACATAACAAGGATATCGCTCTCACAAATCTTATGCAACACAGTGCTAGAAGTCCTAGCCAAAACAGTAAAGCAAGTGAGGAAATAAAAGGTTTGCATATTGGAAAGGAGGAACTAAAACTGTCGTGGTTTGCAGATGACATGGTTAACTACATAGACAATCTTAAGGCATCTATTAAAAATAAAATTCCTAGGACCAGCTGAGTGGCGCGTTGGTTAAGAGCTGGCTTGGGACGCCAGAGGGCCCCGGTTCGGATCCCACATATGAGGGCCAGTGACACTGCCCTCTACAGCTAAGATGCTGAGCAACAGCTCAACCTGGAGCTGGTCTGTCGTGAGTCGCCTGTGATGGTGTAGGCTGCAGCCCCTGCTACAGTGGGCTGCCATGGGCTACCGTGTGTGGCCAGCAGCCAGCATGAGCGACCAGCAGCCACTGTGAGAGGCCGTCCAGAAGCCAGTGACTGATCTGCCTCACCAGGGAAGAGCGCAATGATGGTGCCAACTTGGGCCAGTGAAGCAACGTCCTCCACAACTAGACTAAAGAACAAAATGACAGCAAGTTGTCTGTTCCCCTTCCCCCAATTCCCCAATAAAAATCTTTTAAAAAATAAAATAAAATTCCTAGAACTAATGTGGTTTTAGCAAGGTTGCAGAAAAAACGATGAATACACATAAATCAATTATATTTCTGTATACTAGTAACAAACAGGTGAAAACCAGTTAAAAACATAAAACCATTTACAAGCTCTTCAAAAAAATTAAATATTTACCTATAAATGCGACAAAATACATGTAGGACTTGTATGCTGAAAATTACAAAACACTGATGATGGAAGTGAAAAAAAAACTTTAAATAAAAGGAGGAACATCCCATGTTCATGGATTAGAAGACTCACGTAGTAAAGAGGTCGAGTCTCCCCAAATTGATATACAGGATTAATGCAGTTCTGTCAAAATGTCAGAAAGATACTTTTGTAGCTCTAGGAAAGATGATTCTAAAATTTACATGGAAAGTTAAAGTTAAAGTTGAGCATACACCTTCTATATACTCCAGGTTTTCCACTCCTAAGCAGGTACCCGAGAGGAAGGACAGCATCTGTCCACACAAAGGCTTCGATGTGGATGTTCTGAGTGGCTTTATTTATGATACCTGGCCTCACAGCTAGTGAGGAGCGGGAGGTAAACTTACATACTGGAGTTGTTTTGTATTTAGAACTCAAATTTATTCACATACTCTTACGGGTGTTCAGGCTTGCACAAAGGGTTGTAGACAGGAGGCAGAGTGGGGCTGAGGACAGACCACTGGGAGGGTTCCTCAGGGTGCTTACCCATGCACATCCTCAGGCAAGCCCTTGGAGGGCACATATGTCAGCTCATGGGTCCATCCCTAGTCCTGGAAAAATTGCAACTCTTCCCAGCCATGCCAGCCCCTGTAAGCAGTTCCTAGGCAGTTCCCACTGTTGGCAAGGAAGGTGGAAGGATACCCAGCACCTGCCTTGCGCCTCTGAGAACCTCCCACAGCCAGGTGCCAGATCAAGCTCTCTTAAAACATCATTTCCTTCAGCAAAGAAGCAAACAATTAAAAAAAAAAAGTCACTCTCCTATGCTGGTTCTGGGAGACATTTTGCAACATACATTTTTTTTTAAAGATTTTTATTGGGGAATTTGGGGGGATGGGAACAGGGCTGGGGAATTGGGGGAAGGGTAACAGACAAGTTGCTGTCGTTTTGTTCTTTAGTCTAGTTGTGGAGGACGTTGCTTCACTGGCCCAAGTTGGTACCATCATTGCGCTCTTCCCGGGCAAGGCACATCAGTCACCGGCTTCTGGACGGCTGCTCACTGTGGCTGCTGGCCGCTCACGCTAGCTGCTGGCTACACATGGTAGCCCGTGGCAACCCACTGCCACAGGGGCTGCAACCTACGCCATCGCCGGCGACTCACAGCAGCCCAGCTCCAGGTTGAGCTGCTGTTCAGCATCCTAGCTGTGGAGGGCAGTGTCACTGGCCCTCATATGTGGGATCCGAACCGGGGCCCTCTGGCGTCCCAAGCCAGTTCTTAACCATCGCGCCACTCGGCCGGCCCAACATACATTATTTTTAAAACTTAAAAATGTGCAAACTTTTTGAATTTATTATTTTAGGAGTTTATCCTAGAGAAACAGTTTAGCTATTTTTTAAAATTATCATTCAGTGAAGTATTTATGATATAAAAAAGAGGAAACTATAAAAAAAGTTCACAAAATGTAGGAAAATTACTCCCAGCTTCAAATTCCATATTCAGCCAAATATCATGTGTCTGAGTAGAATTAAAACATCTCCAGACATGTAAGCACTCAAAAATACCTCCCATGTATTGTTTCTTAGGAATGATGTCCTTTGACAAAACAAGGTGGGAACGAGAGAGAGGAAGCTCTGAAATCCAGGTCACAGGCTCCAACAGCAAAGAGGCAAAGGGGATCTCAGGTGATAGGGACTGGCGGTGGCTCTGGGGTTGAGCCTGTCCCTTCCGTGAGCCTGGAGGCAAGGTTTGAGCATGGAGGGCTATGGGGCAAACACCACAGGTCCAGATTATTTAGGTGAGTGCCTATCCAGAAAGATGAATGAAAGACATTTGATAGACCTGTTGGATCGCTTGGTGGGGGGGGGGAAATTAGTGCATAGAAAACTAAACAAATGAGAGACAGAAGACAGAGAGAGTTAATTCTAGTTAAAATAAGTTATTACAACAAGGAAAAAAGTTTTAATACATAAATTGTTCCAGCAGTAAACAACAACTATGTAAGTAAACTATGCAGTAAACTATGTAATAGTCACAATAATTAAATCACTATTGATTTAAAATGGTTAAGCTACTGTATTCATCTGCTCAAGCTACCATAACAAAATGCCATAGATTGGGTGGCTTACACCATAGAAATTTATTTTGTCACAGTTCTGGAGGCTGGAAGTCCAAGATCAAGATGGTGGCCTCATCGGGTTCCGGTGAGAGCCCTCATCCTGGCTATAGACAGCTGCTTTCTCGCTGTGTCCTCATATGGCCTTTTCTATGTGTTTGCATCCCCGGTGTCTTTTCCTCTTCCTGTAAAGACACGAGTCACATTGGACCACAGCCCACCCTTATGACCTCATTTAACCTTAAATACCTCTTTAAGTCCCTATCTCCAAATGCAGTCACATTGAAGGTTAGGGTTTCAACATATGAATGGGGGCAGGGGGGCACAATTTAGTCCATAACAGCTACTACACTCAGTGATGTGGGGCCAAAGTGGGCAGGAGATGTTGCTGTAGGGGAGCTAACTCCTCAATTACCTCAAATATCTGGACAGAATACATATGTACAATTTTCTTGAGAAAATTGAAGGGGAATACTGGAAAAAATAACTTAAAATAGAAAAATATTTGCCTCTGGATGGAGAATGGGTCAGCCACCTGCTAATTTTACACACATGTTTTTAACTTCTCTTTCATTTTTTAAACTTTCATGGTGGATACTTTACTGAACTTGCCAAAAGCCGCTCCCCACCTCACCAGCCCACCTGAACAAGCAGTTAGGGGAGGCTCGTTGACCTCAGCTCAAGAGGTAAGTTTGACTGATACCCAGTGACTGGCTCCAGAACAGCAGGCCTTGCCCAGTCTTCTGGAAAGGTCCCTCCTGACGTGGTTCTCCCATCATGTGACAAGGGAACCGGCAGCACCAAATGCTATGGGTGCTATCTTAGTACAGATCTGATGTTGTGGCTGGAAGAGTGAAGAGACAGGAAGAACCTAGGGCCTTAGTGACATCTTTGAACACCTGAATCGCTCAGCTGGAAAACTATCCTCCCTCTGGCTCCTGATGTGTAAACTAATGTTTTATCAGGTATGCCAGCCTGAGGAGGATTTCTTCCTTTATGCACCTTAAAGCATCCAAAGAGATACAATTCCATTCATGTATAAAATTGCTGAAAGTAAAACTGTATTTTAAAAAGTAGTACAGGACCGGCCGAGTGGCGCGGTGGTTAAGAGCTGGCTTGGGACGCCAGAGGGACTACAGCGTAGGCTGCAGCCCCTGCTGCAGTGGGTTGCTATGGGCTACCGTGTGTAGCCAGCAGCCAGCATGAGTGGGCAGCAGTCGCAGTGAGCGGCTGTCCAGAAGCCAGCGACTGATCTGCCTCGCCTGGGAAGAGTGCAATGGTGGTGCCAACTTGGGCCAGTGAAGCAACATCCTCCACAACTAGACTGAAGAACAAAACGACAGCAACTTGTCTGTTCCCCTCCCCCCAATTCCCCAGTGCTGTTCCCATCCCCCAATTCCCCAATTTAAAAACAAAATCTTAAAATAAAAAAATAAAAAGTAGTACATACATTATGTCCCTCCTTTAGATGGTATGTATATTGTGAATATATATGCAAATATGTGAAAATGTTAATACAGGCAGACCTCAGAGATATTGTGGGTTTGGTGCCAGACCACCGCAATAAAGCAAATATCACAATAAAGTGAGTCACACAAAATTTTCGTTTTCCCAATGCATATAAAAGTTATGCTTATACTATACTATCATCTATCAAATGTGTAATGGCATTATGTCTAAAATATGTACATAGTTTAATTTAAAAATACTTTAGTGTTAAATGCTAACTATCATCTGAGCCTTCAGCAAGTTGTAATTTTTTTCCTGGCTGGGTGGGCATGAACTTCTTTCAAAATTAAACTCAATCGCCTGACCACCGCATTGTATTTCTGAAACTGATGTTGAATAATACTGTATGTCAACTATAATTATATATACATATAACCTCGGGACACAGAGTAGAGTGCGGGAACGGATTCAATGGAATTGTAATAGATAAGCATGATATCGGGGGTGGGAGGGCAGTGGATGGGGGGAGGGGGGTTGTTACTTTGTGAGGGTGAAAAGGGTAACTATTACATTGTTCTGTACACCTGAAACTAACAATAAAAAATAAAAAAAAATTAAAAAAAAATTAAACTCAATCCTCTCAAACCCTGCTGCTATTTTATCAACTAAATTTATGTGATATTCTAAATCCCTTGTTGTCATTTCAACAATTAACAGCATCTTCACCAGGAGTAGATTTCATCTCAAGAAACCACTTTCTTTGCTCATCAATAAAAAGCAACTCCTCATCATTAAAGTTTTATCATGAGATTAGAGCAATTCAGTCACATCTTCAGGCTCCACTTCTAATTCTAGTTCTCTTGGTATTTCCACATCTACAGTGACTTCCTCCACTAAAATCTGAGACCCCTCACAGTCATTCATGAGGGTTGGAGTCCACTTCTCCAAAACTCCTGTTAATGTTGATATTTTGACCTCTGCCCATGAATCACAAATGAGCTTAATGGCATCTGAAATGGTGAATCCTTTCCAGAAGGTTTTCAGATCCACCACAGGAATAACTATGGCAGCTATAGCCTTATGAAATGTATTTCATAAATAAGACTTGAACGTCGAAATTACTCCTTGATTCATGGTCTGCAAAATAAATGTTATATTAAAGCATGAAAAAAAACATTAATCTTGTCCATCTCCATTGGAGCTCTTGGGTGACCAGGTGCAATGTCAATGAGCAGCAATAGTTTGAAAGAAATCTTTTTGTATTCTGAGCAGTAAGTCTCAACAGTGGGCTTACAATATTTAGTAAACAATGTTGTAAACAGATGTGCTGTCATCCAGGCTTTGTTGTTCCACTTACAGAGCACAGGCAGAGTAGGGTTAGCATAATTCCTAAGGGTCCTAGGACTTTCAGAATGGTAAGTGAACATTGGCCTCTCCTTAAAATCACCAGCTGCATGAGCCCCTAACAGGAGAGTCGGCCTGTCTTTTGAAGCTTTGAAGCCAGGCACTGACTTCTCCTCTCTGCCTATGAAAGTCCTGGATGATATCTTCTTTCAATATAAGGCACTTTCATCTACATTGAAAATCTGTTGTTTAGTGTAGTGTCTTCATTAATTATCTTACTAGATCTTCTGGATAACTTGCTGCATCTTCTACATCAAGACCTGCTGCTTCACCTGGCACTTTATGTTACAGAGATGGCTTCTTTCCTTAAACCTCATGAACGTTCAACCTCTGCCAGCTTCCAACTTTTCTTCTGCAGCTTCCTCACCTTTCTCAGCCTTCACAGAATTGAATAGAGTTAGGGCCTTGCTCTGAATTAGGCTTTGGTTTAAGGGAATGTTGTGTTGTGGCTGACTTCAAAAAGGAAGACCTCAAAAAGTTTCTTCACATCATCAAAAAGCCTTTCGCTTTCTTATGATTTATGTATACTGTATACTGGAGCTCCACTTTTCATTTCCTTCAAGAACTTTTCCTTTGCATTCACAGGCTGTTTGCTGTAAGAGGCCTAAATTTTGATCTATCTCAACTTTCAACTAAAACTTAATTGTTCCTAGCTTTTGATTTAAAGTGAAAGACGCAACCCTTACTTTCACTTAAACACATGTTATTAGCCATTGTAAAGTAATTAATTGGCCTAATTTCAACATTGGTGTCCCTCAGCAAATAGAGAGGCCAAGAAGAGGAAGAAAGATTGGGGAATGGCCTGTCAGTGAAGCAGTCAGAACACACATTTATTGATTAAGTTCATCTTATATGGGTGCAGTTCATAACACTTCAAAACAATTATAATAGTAATATTAAAGATCACTGACCACAGATCACCATAACAAATATAATAATGGAAAAGTCTGAAATATTGCAAGAATTACCAGAATGTGGCATGAAGACATGAAGTGAGCAAATGCTATTTGAAAAATGGCACTGCTAGACTTGCTAAACACAGGGTTACCACAAACCTACAATTTGTTAAAAAAAATGCATTATCTGTGAAGCACAATAAAGTAAAGTGCAATAAAATGAGGCATGCCTGTGGTACTAATCTCTGGTAGTAAAATTTGTTTTCTTATTCCTTTTCTATATCCATCAGATTTTATACAATAACAGGTATTACTTGTATGACTGGATAATTTTATCATATTCTTGCTTTGCTTTGTTCATGGTCAACCTTTTTTGTTTCAGATTTAAATATATTAAAAATGTATTTTATATTATTTTGTAAGGGTGTCATAAATGTGAATTTATTTACTCATAATAAATACTGCTAACACTCATTCACTATGAAGCCCTGATATTAAAGCCAACCAAACACATTCCAAGAGAAAAACCAACAGATTAATATATTTATTAATATAGATGAAAAAATCCTACAAAATGCCACCAAGTCAAATCCAGCAAACTATAAAAAGAAATATACTCCATGACCAAGTGGGATTTCTCTCAGGAATACTATGTTGTTTTGACATCTAAAAATCAATTAAT
Source organism: Hipposideros armiger (assembly GCF_001890085.2). Classification (NCBI taxonomy): domain Eukaryota; kingdom Metazoa; phylum Chordata; class Mammalia; order Chiroptera; family Hipposideridae; genus Hipposideros; species Hipposideros armiger. The sequence goes on along the minus strand of NW_017732132.1, from coordinate 9,319 downwards.
TTAATACACCGTATCAAAAGAGTAAAAAAACCCCCACAGGATTATCTCAATAAACAGAGAAACATTTGACAAAATCCAACAAATTTCAGAATAAAACCACTTAAACCAGGAAGATAAGGGAACTTCTTCAATTTGATAAAGGGCATCTATGGAAAACCAACAGCTAACATTATATTTAATGTTTAATGACAGAATGTTTTCCCCATGAAGATCAGGAACAAGACAAGGATGTTCACTACCACTAATTCTATTCAAAATTGTACTAGAAGTTCTAGCCAGGGAAATTAGGCAAGAAAAATTAATAAAGACAGCCAGATTGAAAAGGAAGAAGTAAAATTGTATCTATTCACAGATGACATAATCTTATATATAGAAAACCCTAAAGAAATCCACTAAAAAGTATTAAACTACTGAACAAGTTCAGCAAAGTTGCAGGATACAAGCTCAATATACAAAATCAATTGTACTTCTAGACATTTGCAATGAATAATTTGAAATGAAATTAATAAGATAATTTCATTTACAATAGCATCCAAAGCAATAAAATGTTAAATGTGTACAAAAATGTTAAATGTGTACAAAAGAAGTACAAAACTTATGCTCTGAAAACTGTAAGGCACTGTTAAAAAATTAAAGATCTAGATGAATGGAAAGACACCCTATGGTCATGGATATGAACTAATATTGCTAAGATAGCAATATGCTAAAAATTGATCTATGTTCAACACAATTCTTACCAGAATTTCAGTTGTTTTTTAGGCAGGACAGAAATTAAAAAGCTAATTTCAAAATTTATATGGAATTTTGTGAGACTTACGATAGCCAAAGCAATCTTGAAAAAAGAAAAACAAAGTAGGAGGACTAACACTTCTTTTCAAAACTTACTATAAAGCTACAGTAATTGAAAAAGTGTGGTTCTGCTATAAAGACAGACATGTAGGCCAATGGAATAGAATAGGGAGTTCAGAAATAAACCATCACATATAAACCATCAATTGTTCTTTAAAAAGAAGTCAAGACTACTCAAATGGGGAAAGAATAGTGTTCTCAACAAGTGGTGCTGGGACAACTCAAAGCCAAATGAAAAACTGATTAACTTAAATCCTTACCTCTCACCACAAACAAAAATTAACTCAAACTGGATAAAAGGCCTAAATTCAGTCAAACCTTGAATTGCGAGTAACTTGGTTTGCAAGTGTTCCGCAAGACAAGCAAACATTCCTAATACATTTTAAAGTGGTAAACGAGCAATGTATTGCAATATGAGTAGTTTGTTTCCAGAACGAATTATGCTTGCAAAGGTATTACTGTATTATGTAAGAGCTAAAAACTACAAAAGTCCTAGAAGACAACATTAAAATGAGTCTTCATTGTCCTTGAATTTGGCAATGGATTTTTAGATATGACAAAACATATGAGCAATGAAGGAAAAATAGATAATAAATTTGACATCAAAATTAAACATTTTTGCTTCAAAAGACACTGTCAAAAATGAAAAAACAACCCACAGAATGGAAGAAAATATTTTCATATCATGTATCTAATGAGAGCTTTTTATCTAGAACATATAAAGAATTCTTTCAATTCAATAATTTATAAAATCCACAATTAAAAAAGGAGGGGGGGCAAGCAAAGGCATTTTTCCAAGGAAGACATTCAAATGGCCAATAATCACATGAAAAGATACTCAACATCATTAAGAAAATACAAATCAAAACCAAATGAGATACTATTTTACTCCCATTAAGATGGCTATTTTAAAAAAGGGAAATAACAAATGTTGGTGAAGTGGAGAAATTGGACCCTTTGTGCATTGCTAGTGGGGATGTAAAATGGTGTAACTGCTGTGGAAAACTGTACAGCCATTCCTTAAAATGTTAGATACAGATTGACAATATGATGCAGCAATTCCACTCTGAGATATTTACCCCAAAGAATTGAAAGCAGGGACTCAACCAGATGCTTGTACACCAATATTCATAGCAGCACTATTCATAATAGCCAAAAGACAGAAACAACTAAAAAATCCACTGACATATGAATGGATAAACAAAATGTATATACATAAAATGGAATATTATGTAGCCTTCAAAAGGAATTAAATTCTGATGTATACTATGCTATGGACTGAATTGTATCCCTCTCACCCAAATTTATATGTTGAAGCCCTACCCCCCAATGTGATCTTATGGTGGGACAAGGCCTTTGATAAATAATTAGGTTTAGATGAGGTTATGAGGATGGGGACCTCACGATGAGATTAGTGCCCTTATAAGAAAAGAATAAGACACAATAGTTCTCTCTCTGTCATGTGAGGACACAAGAAGAAGGTGGCCATTAGCAAGCCAAAAAGAAATCCTTCATTAGAACCTGACTATGCTGACACTGATCTCAGACTTTGAGCCTCCAGAATTGTGAGAAATAAATTTTTGTTATTTGAGCCACCCACACTATGGTATTTAGTCATGGCAATTTGCATTGACTAAGACATGCTATAATATGGATGAACGATGAGGACATTATGCTAAGCAAATACAAGGTATAATCAAAGCATATGGTGAATGCTGCTGCCGAGTGCCACCCAACGGAAAGGCAGGAATCTTGAATATGGGAAATGGTGCATCGAAACTTAGTAACAGTGTGTGACAAGTTTCAACTTGTTTGATGCAATCAGTTGGGTGTGAGCTATGGTTGAAAGAAGGTGTGTTTTAAAGTGTGCTTTAAATCATCCTCCATCATGATAACACTCCATGTCACACATCACTTCTGGTGTACGGCAGTTTCTGTCAAATAAAAACATTATGCTGTTTCCTCATCTACCTTATTCACCAGGTCTGGCACTGTACAACTTCTGGCTCTTCCCCAAAGTCAAAATGACCATGAAAGGTAAACGTTTTGAGTTGATTTGGGACATCAAGGCAGCCACTACAGTGCAACCAAAGACACTCATGAAATGGGCCGGCCGAGTGGTGCGATGGTTAAGAACTTGCTTGGGATGCCAGAGGGCCCCAGTTCAGATCCCACATACGAGGGCCAGTGACACTGCCCTCCACAGCTAAGATGATGAACTACAGCTCAACCTGGAGCTGGGCTGCCGTGGGTCGCCGGCGACGGTGTGGGCTGCAGCCCCTGTGGCAGTGGGTTGCCATGAGCTACCGTGTGTGGCCAGCAGCCAGCATGAGTGGCCAGCAGCCGCAGTGAGCGGCCGTCCAGAAGCCAGTGACTGATCTGCCTCACCCTGGAAGAGCACAATGATGGTGCCAACTTGGGTCAGTGAAGCAATGTCCTCCACAACTAGACTGAAGAACGAAAGGACAGCAACTTGTCTGTTCCCCTTCCCCTAATTCCCCAGCGCTGTTCCCATCCCCCCAATTCCCCAATAAAAATCTAAAAAAAAAAGACACTCATGAAAGAGGGCTTCCAGAATTGCTTCAGAAAGTGGCAAGAACAATGGGATAAATGTGTTTGAAGCAAGGAGGGGTATTTTTAGGGGGATTAATGACAATGGGTCTTTTACTGTAATAAATTTTTTATTTAAACATTAACCATATTTTTTATCACACCTTATGTCATACACAAAAGGATGAATATTATGTGATTTCACTTGTATAAAGTACCTAAAATAGACAAATTCATAGCGAGAGAAAGTAGAATAGAGGTTATTAGGGGTAGGGGTTAGGAGAGGGGGAATGGAGAGTTGTTTAATGGATACAATATTGGTATGCGATGATAAGAAAGTTCTAGAGACAGTGGTGACTTCAATAAAAAATGCAACAGATTATATAGTCTTCAACTAATTGTCAAACCAATGGTTGTTGAAAATCACTGATGCATTTGTTATAGAGTATAACTCATAATTTACAGTATGTTTAGGTGACATAGTCATAATAATAGGTGAATAAAGTATTCTGAATAAATTTATATAGCAGTGAAGAATTATATGCTTTCTATGGACTTTTTTTTTTTTTAGCTGAGACATCCTGCCACCTTTTGGCATCTCAGCGGCAGCTTAGCTTGGGCCGGGAGTCGAACTGGCAACCTTGTTGCTCAGAGCTCACTCTCTTGAGTGAGCTCTTAACCAACTGAGCCACTTGGCTGTGGATGTTTCATAAGTGCATTTTATATTACAATATAAAATTTTTCTCTTTCATCTTGGGCCAGTCAAGATGGCACAGTAAGTAAATGCTGTGCTTACCTCCCCTCATGATCACATCAAAATTTCAACTAGGGGCCGGCCGAGTGGCACAATGGTTAAGTGGCACAATGGTTAAGAACTGGATTGGGGAGGGAGAGAAAAAATGGCCACGGTGAGGAAGTCACTCTGAGTTTGTTCCCGCAACCTATGGCAATTTTGGCTGCGAAAACACAACTCTGCGGGACACGCTGAGCAGCAAAGGGACTCCCACATAGACTACTTAGAGGTGGGCAGACCCGGCGGGTTCGGGAATTGGGAGGCGAGGTGCGTGGAGACACAGGCGGCGCCCAGGATGCTGAGTCCGGGGATCTCAGCAGATCGGAAACTTCCCTCACCTGTCCTCCGGCCCACGCGCGCTGGGGCGGAGTCCTCAGGCCACGCGAGAAGCAGAACTGAGGAGGGCACGTGAGCGGAGGCACGGACTGCTCGTGCCCATGGTGGCTGGGACTCGGATTCTCAGTAGTTTGGAGAGTGCTCCCCGCTCACTCCCTACCCCGCTGGCGCGCGCGCTAACACAGAATCCTCTGGCCGCGCCCAACGCAGATCGGAGGACGAGGAGGGTGCGTGAGAGGAGGCATAGGCTGCTCACGCCCACTGTGGCTGAGACGGGAATCTCAGTACATTGGAGATTGCTTACCGCTTTCTTCCTACCCCGCTGGTGCGCGAGGGTGCGCGCGCTAAGGCACAATTCTCGGCCGCGCGCATCGCAGATCGGAGGAGGAGGAGGGCGTGTAAACGGAGGCATAGGCTGCTCGCGCCCACGGTGGCTGAAACGGGGGATCTCGGTAGATTGGAGAGTACTCACCGCTCTCTCCCTACCCCTCCAGCGTGAGCGCGCTAAGGCAGAATCCTCGGGCCGCGTGCGAAGCAGAACGGGGCATAGTCTGTCTGCTTGCGCGGCTGCGGAGCTCCGAGAATCCAGGACAAGGCAGACTGTTTTTGCAGCATCTGGATGCGCTCAGCCTCTGGTGCTGACCGTCCCGCCCGGTGTTCATCAGGATTCATAGGGCGCAGTGGCTGGGGCAGAAATCTCAACCAGGGAGGAGAAGAGGTGCCTGGTTGGAAGGAGCATTTTTTTTCTTTCTTCTCTTTTTCTTTTTGTCCCTTTTACTCAGATAGGGAAGATAATCTACATAGAAAAGTGCACACTCCCACCCTCCCTTAGAATCCTTGTCCCCCTCCTGGCCAGAACTGGAAATTGACTTCTGAAGAGAGAAATAAGCCAAAACAAAGGTGCTTCAGCTCCCTGGAGGTTGAGTAATTTACATCAGAAAAGGCCGCAGGTGGCACAGGAAGGCCTTCCAGCAGCTCTGAAAACCCCATTCCCCACCCTCCAACAGTCCCAGTGGAAAGAGCACCCGAAGACGCATATCCAGTCCTCCGCACAGGAATCTGAGTGCCTCTGGACAGACAGGAGCAGAAATAACACTGACTGTAAAAAACTACCAATCATACCTCATTACTCCACTCATCTTAAATAGACCTATATTAAGGCGGTTAGCTCTACCCCAACAAGACACACAGGAGTTGTGTGTATTGTAGAAGAAAACCTGGGGAGAGCTTGGCGGACTTCAGCCAAGATTGAAACTGATTATCTCTTGTTTATTCTCCCTTTTTTGTTTTTGTTTTGTTTTGGTTTTGTTTTTTGTTTTTTTGTTTTGTTTTTTATTTTGATTGTTTTTAGTTGGGGCTTCTTTCGATAGGTTATATTAGTATTGTTAAATGGGTTCTCTTGGATGTTCTGGGGTCTTGTTTTTTGTCTCCCATTGAATGCTTGCATTGGTTGTTTTTGGATTTTTGTATTTTATTAGGAATTTTAGTTTTGTCATATAGGCATATATAAAGGT
>NW_017732132.1:0-1175 GCF_001890085.2 Hipposideros armiger | reverse complement strand
TGGAGGCTAAATAACATGCTACTAAATAGTGAGTGGGTCAAAGATGAGATCAAGGAGGAAATCAAAAGATACCTGGAGACAAACGAAAATGAAAACACCACAACCCAAAATATATGGGACACAGTGAAAGCAGTCCTAAGAGGAAAATTCATAGCATTGCAGGCCTATCTAAAGAAAGAAGAACAATCTCATATTAACAGATTATCTTTACACCTAAGGGAATTGGAGAAAGAACAGCAAAACAAGCCCAAAGCGAGTACAAGGAAGGAAATAATAAAGACCAGAGCAGAAATAAACGAAATAGAGACCAGGAAAACAATACAAAAGATCAATGAAACCAAGAGCTGGTTTTTTGAGAAGATAAACAAAATTGACAAGCCCCTAGCTAGACTCATCAAAAGAAAAAGAGAGAGGACTCAAATTAGTAAAATCAGAAATGAAAGAGGTGAAGTAATAACAGACTCCACAGAAATACAAAACATCTTAAGAAATTACTACGAGCAACTATATGCCAACAAATTTGACAATCTGGAAGAAATGGATAATTTCCTAGATGCATACAACCTCCCAAAGCTAACGCAAGGAGAAACAAAAAATCTGAATAAACTGATACTGCCAAGGAAATTGAATCAGTAATCAACAAGCTCCCAACAAATAAAAGTCCGGGGCCAGATGGCTTCACAAGTGAATTTTACCAAACATTTTAAAAATAATTATTACCTATCCTTCTCAAACTATTCCAAAAAATTCAGAAGGAGGGAAGGCTCCCAAACTCTTTCTATGAAGCCACGATCACCCTGATTCCAAAAGCAGACAAAGACAGTACAAAAAAAGAAAACTACAGGCCGAGATCTCTGATGAACATAGATGCAAAAATCCTCAACAAAATCTTAGCAATCAGAATTCAGCAATATATTAATAAGATCATACATGATGATCAGGTGGGTTTCTTCCCTAATATGCAAGGGTGGTTCAACATCCGCAAATCAATTAACGTGATACACAACATTAACAGAAATAAAAATAAAAATCATATGGTCATATCAATAGATGCAGAAAAAGCATATGACAAAATACAGCAGCCATTTATGATAAAAACTCTTAGCAAAGTGGTAATACAAGGATCATATCTCAACATAATAAAGGCTATTTATGATAAACCCACAGCTAACATC
>NW_017738694.1:0-1027 GCF_001890085.2 Hipposideros armiger | reverse complement strand
GAATGCCTTTCTGCTCTCCATGAAAGAGATGCACTTCTCAGACTTCAAGGTGAGCTAGGAAGGAGTCTAGAAAGAATAGCTCCTGCTCTACTGGGTCTCTCGTCACAATGCTCTGTAGGGTCTCACATGGGCACCCCTTGAATACACACAGTACTGGCCAGTTAATTCCACATGCTTTTCATGCCTTGCAGTTCGGTAACTTCCACAGCCCTGGTAAAAAGTCTGGAGAACACCAAGAAGGCTCACCCAGAGGTAAGAGAAGAACTCTGCCATTTTGCTGCTGTGCCCAGTGAGGGTGAGGTGGAGATCGCTCCAGTATCAAGGTTGTTTGTTATCATTCCTCTGTGAGCTGCGTCTTCCTCATCTTGATGTCTCAGCATGTAGGCCAGTGCCCGACACAGAGCAGGGGCTCAGGAAATCTTCATCCCTGGAATAAAAGCCCCTCAGGGAGTGAGTCAGGTGGGACAGGTAGGGCCAGCCCAGCATGGGCAGCACATCCTGGTTGGGCCTGAGGAAAGAGCCCTGGATTTGGAGTCAGAAAGCCCCATTTCAAGCCCAGCTCTGCCACCCCACTGAGCCTCACTTTTCTCATCAGTAAACCCAGGATAAGGACAAACATATTTGCCCTGTGGTATGGTTCAAATAACGTGATAATATGCATAATATGCAGGTGCTTCATAATCAATGAGACACTGTGTAAATATAAGGGAGAAATATGATACATTTGGGAGTTAAGTGAAGGAGCTAATGGTTAAGATGAAATATTCAGGGACCTTTAGAAGGCGAGACCAAGAAGCACTTTTTCTTCCATGTTAGTTTGTAATGAAGCTATAAATGATTGCTACTAGAGACTGGAGAAATGGATTCATTTCCTTGAACTCATTTTTCTTTTTTTTTTTTTTTTTAAATTATGAAGGTGTTGTAACTCATGTAGAAAAACCGAAGTGACATAAGAAAGTTTCTTTTTTTTTCTTTTTTTAAGATTTTATTGGGGAATTGGGGGAGATGAACAGTGTTAGGGAATCAG
>NW_017738693.1:0-968 GCF_001890085.2 Hipposideros armiger | reverse complement strand
GCCGTCCAGAAGCCGGTGACTGATCTGCCTCACCCGGGAAAAGCGCAATGATGGTGCCAACTTGGACCAGCGAAGCAACGTCCTCTACAACGAGACTGAAGAACAAAAAACGACAGCAACTTGTCTGTTCCCCTTCCCCCAATTCCCCAGCACTGTTCCCATCCCCCCAATTCCCCAATAAAAATCTTGAAAAAAAAACCAAAAAAACTGATGCTTCCAGTTTTCAGTGCGTTAAAGCTGGTATTACTTGAGTCATAGCTTGATATTTACCTTATCTCTGCATTATGTCCTTTCTTCATTTGAAGAGTTGGTTATTAAATCAGGATTTTCAAAGAGGAACGAAATGCAGGAAAACAACTATAAACATTTCATTTGGAAATCATTGTTTTTATCAATAAAATGTCAAAATTAGTTTTTTTGCAAAATGCATTCAATTGTGGAATAAAAATATTTAAGATTCTGTTGCTATTTAGATATGAGAAGCAAACCTTTCTTGGGTTTTCTCCATGTTAGATCTATTTATTTGTTACACAGAGTGGGGAGAAATATTGAAAGATTACAAGGAGAGATAAAGAGTAAATGAATGGGATTAAGAGAATTCTGAGAAGAAGGTGAATTTTTGGCAGTTTTGAAAGTTAGTAAATGTGAATTTATAGGAAAAAGGTATTTTCTGAAGTAACTTAGATTGATTTTTAAACATTAGATTTCTTTAATCTTTTGTTTCTTACATGTTACACAGAACCGTTTTTTTTTTTTTTTTAAGCTGAGCCATCCTGCCACGTGTTGTTGGCTCAGCGGCTGCTCAGCTCGGGCCGGGCATCGAACCGCTGTTGCTCAGAGCTCAAACTCTTGAGCAAGCTCTTAACCAACTGGGCCACTCGGCCGGCCCAACTTACATGTTAAGTCATGGAATAAAACTAAGTATGCTTGGTTGCCTGTAATTTAAAGGTTTAGAAACAAATTTGGAG
>NW_017738692.1:0-1028 GCF_001890085.2 Hipposideros armiger | reverse complement strand
TCATTGTAGTATTAAGGTGAAAATGTAATATTTTGACATACTTATACATTGAAATGACACCTCTATCAAGGTAATTTACCTGTCCATTACCACACACATTTACACTTTTTGTGTGTTTACATGGTGATAACTATAGTTAATAATGTATTGCATAGTTGAAATTTTCTTAAAGAGTATATCTTGAGAAAATTCTTTATACGTTTTCTTTAAAGTAATGTAAAAATGTTGCTAATATATTATGTGATGATATGAATTATTTTCCATGCTGGTATTTATAAGGGTTCTTTCTAGCTTTTAGACCTTGGCTCTTTTTCTGTTGTTCAGCATCTGTGTTATGAAATTAAGGATTTTGTATTCAATATAATATGAAAATAGTGTCTTTGTATTATAATCTTATGAAAATTAAACATTTAAAAATAACTTTGCAAAAGAATCTAAAAAGGATATCAAAAATTAAAACAATTGTTTATAATGGGCCCAAAACATAGTTCTCTGCCCAACTCCTTCACCCTAGTAATATAATTTCATTTATATTGAGCCTTATGTAACTTTTGTGAGTGTTACATAATTTTGGAAATAATGTAACTAAATGAGGGTCATCCCTTCTAACTATCACCTAGCTATATGCTTAACAACCTCAGTTTTAAGGCCGCAAGAAAAATGAAGTGATAAAACTATTTTGGAATATAATAACTAAGAAAAGGTGAATTGATGATTTGAATGCATTAATAATTTCAAAGTCTTGATGCAATGTGGCTGATACGTTAAAAAGCAAAAAATGAAAGAATATGACCTAGTGATAAATGATATGCTGGGAATTTTAAAAGACATGGGAATAACAAGATTTCCCCAAACTTTGAGATTTAGCCATATATAGGATTTATTTGGTATGGTTAAAATATATTGAACTATTATTCTAATATAAGGGCTTGCTATTTACTTTAAGACAGCTCTTTAAGAGGAAGAAGCATAAGGTTGACATCTAATAACTTTCCATCAAGTTCTAATGTGACTATCATTAAAACAGA
>NW_017738691.1:0-1028 GCF_001890085.2 Hipposideros armiger | reverse complement strand
AGGGATAGCATTCGGGAAAAAATATGGAATATCACGCGCTACTTCATCTTCAAATACTGAAAAAGCATCAAAGTTCCGTCTAGTTTTTGGATCAATCTGCTCTCTTGAAAGAATTTGCACCACAAGAGAAGCTCGAATACGTGCACTGCGTCGATCAAAGCTTCTTGGCATATTCCGAAGAGGGCGATCAGAGAAGAATTCAAAAAAACTCGCATCATCTTCGGAGTCAAAAGAAGCAATATCTCGTATTTTTTCGGCAGAACGCCTCAAGTCAGTCGTGTTTGCACCGGCAAACCAGCCGTTAAACGATGTAATCCAAAACCACTTTTTTAATAAAGAGGCAGGTCTATTGCCATCTAAACCCGCACGCGTCCGTTCCTGGAAGTAGAAAGAAATCATGATAAGCTGTGATGCATAAGGAAGCAGCCTACCGGACTTCAATCCGACTTCCTCTTGCAGAAATTTCGCAGCAGATATGAGTGATGACATTGCCAATTTTGCAGCTGGATCCAGTTTAGAAGCAGAATTTCGATCAACTATTCTCTCATAGGCGGGCTTTGTAAAATTTAAATCTGCGGCATATAATATAGCCTGCAATATTGACTTTCGTTCCGTGTTACCAAACCCATATTGGCTAAGTTCATCGATAATTTTATCAATTTCGATAGATAGATCAAATGCGCCCTCAGTCTGCTCTCTGAAGGACAGAGCCGAAACCATCTGATCCGGAGTCATATCACGTCCACGTTGATTGACTCGCGCAAATATATTAACAGCATCATCCATTGATGTTGATTTCATAACTGTAGCTGGTATACTATAGTCTCGAATTTTTCTATTCAATTGATCGGCTCTATCTAAATACAGGTCGATTTTTTCATCCGAAATTTTACTCGCCAGACTTCTTGTTAGTCGCGCAAAATCTACTGTCTTGATAACTTTGTTAAGTGGAATAATATGACTCTCAGCTTGTGACGATTTCTTTTTAAAATGAACAAACTCTTCACGTTCTAAATCATACCCGATCC
>NW_017738690.1:0-1028 GCF_001890085.2 Hipposideros armiger | reverse complement strand
ACGGGCATATTTTGTTAAATTGACTTGATATATGTGGCAAACAGACTCTAATGTGACCCCCCAGTGATTTCCTGTCTCTTGGTGTTCATCCCCTTGTTTAAACCTCTCTCCTTGAGTGCTGTCACTAATGTCATAATCGTCAAGCCCGTAATTATGATCCACACATGTGTGAACATGCACACACATATTTATCATACTAGGAAGCACTAGGGGGACCCTCTTTGCTGGCTTAGGGACTGAGCAGCCATGTTGAGGAAGCCCGTTGGACAGGATCAGTGGGCAGCTTCTAGGAACTGCTTTTGTCCATTAGGACCTTTGGGTGGCCTTTGAACCTGAAAGAATCCTTTAGACTGCTAAAATGGCAGGGCTGTCAGTGACTCAGACACAAGGAAACAAATTCTGCCAATAACATGAAAGATCTTGGTAGCAGATTTTTCTGAATTCAGCCCCAGGGTGAGAACGCAAACCACCAGACACCTTGATGGCAGCCCCGTGAGACCCAGAGTGGAGCACACAGCTAAGCTCTTCCTGGATCTCTTACTCTTGGAAAGTCTGAGATAACAAATGCATATTTTTTTAAGTAAGTAAGTTTGTGGGAAACTTTTATGCAGTAATAGAAAACTAATATAATATATAAAAATATGGTAAATGTGTTATATTTAATATTGAATCACATTTCACTTTGCAGTATTTTAAGACTACGGATGAATTAAAATGTCTTTTAAAAAATTCCTTAATTGAATTTCTGATGGATGTGTTTAACATGTTCTGGTGCTAATTTTCTTGGGTGATTCACCAGTAAATGAACAATTTGTATTATAATGCCAATGTGTTGAAAAAACTAAAAATTATAAATTGTAATTTGCTGCTTCTCTTACTAAGAGGAAGAGTGGAGCAAGCGATACTGCATTAATATTTTTAATAGGGAGGGTGAATATGAAAGATACAGCTCTCACCATGGAAAATGTATATAAAGCCATTATTATTTGTATAAAGTTCACATCAATTGATAAAAAAATGATGTCCTT
>NW_017738689.1:0-1028 GCF_001890085.2 Hipposideros armiger | reverse complement strand
GGTTGAGCTGTTGTTCAGCATCTTAGCTGTAGAGGGCAGTGTCACTGGCCCTCATATGTGGGATCCGAACCGGGGCCGTCTGGCGTCCCAAGCCATTTCTTAACCATTGCGCCACTCGGGCGGCCCTCAGTTTGTACTTCTTAATCCCTTCACCTTTTTCACCCAGCTTCCCAACCCTTCTCCCCTCTGGCAACCACCAGTTCTCTGTAATAGCATTTTTTAAAACCTAAATATACATAATTTTGGGGCCCTCCTAATCATTATCCTAATGAATACTCTTGGGTGCAATCAAAGTGAAAACATAATTTTGCATTGTAACTTTTATAAATGTTATCTCATACAATTTTCTGTTTTCCTACAGTGTTAAAATGATTTCATTACATTAATATATAATAAATAACTCAATCATTCCCCTCTTGTTGAATATTTAGGTTATTTTAAGGCTTTTGATATTCAAGCTAAGGCTTTCCCTCCCTTTTTTTGAATTATTACCCAGGAGTAGGATTCCTGGTCCCAGCACTATGAACATTTTTATTACTTTTGGCCCAGTTTGCAATGCCATCAGCAATTTGAAATAGCCTGTTCTTCCAGAACCTGTGTAGTATTACTTTGTGAATTGTTATTTTTGTCAATTAAGTATAAAATGGTGCTTCCTAGTTGGAACTATATTTCTTCTAGCTTGATGATACTCTTTGACCATTTGTCCCTTGGAGATCTGATAATGGTCAAGTAGTAAATTTGTAGAACCTTTGTATACAGTTTGGATGCTATTCATTTATTCATGGTCCTCCTAGTATTTCCACCATTTAATCTTAGTTTTGATAATGATTTTACATTTTTATTATGTTATATTCTCTGACAAGTATTTTCTTTACAATATTTTGTATTATTTTCAAACTTTAAAAAAATTCCTATACTTCAATACTCATCTATTCTTTTTTTTAAATTATTTTTTATTATGAAATACACATTTTTTAGAATTAGTTTCAGCTGTACAACACAGTGCAATAGTTATACTTTTTACCCCT
>NW_017738688.1:0-915 GCF_001890085.2 Hipposideros armiger | reverse complement strand
TTAATATGTGATTAATGACATTTTATTATAATATTACAGGACCCAAATATGTATTTATTTCATTCTAATGCTCGTTGCCATTGCAGGCTGGTTTAGCCTTTATTCACCAAAAAGTGATTAGTGTAGCCTGCTTAAAATAGCATAAAACAACAGGACAAAGACATAGTTGATGACTAAAAATAATAATTTCATGACTCTAGACATTACTTTGTGAAGACAGTGGCATAAGACAGTGACATAATACATTTTTAGCCATATCAAAATGTAAAAAACATTAAATTGTTTAAAACTACTAATAAGACATTTTGCTTACCTTTTCCCTCAGCGAACAGTGGTAGTTGGCCGTTATGATTCAAATGATGCGCATGAGCAGAGCTTCGACTTTCCAGTCAAATTTCAAAATAGAAAAAACGTTATGAATATGATTTTATTTTTTTATTTTTTTAAATGGTTTGGCGACATGATAGTTCGTTTTTCTGTGTTGTCATAATTCTGGTTGGATTTAGCTTTAATGTACGTTTTTATTTAACAAAGCAGCTGATGTTGCCATAGCGACAGCAAGAAGCTAGTTGCCGAGTCGCTTTCACCCAAAAATGGCGGAAGCGTAATAAGGATGCTGCTGTTGCGTCATCACCAGATGCGGCTGAATTTGACAAATTTTAAATTTTGCCACGATCTTAAGTTTGCCCATTTATCAGCAAGAATTACATTTAGAATGCTCACTCATTCTTTTATATATTTAAATACGTACAGGTCTGAATAAGTTGTTTCAATTTTTACAGAAAGTGTTCCACGAATGACAATTGACCATTATTTCACACACATTTTGACATTTTATTCCCCAAAACTTATTTGAAAGTTTAAAAGTAGACACTTTACATTTAATGTGCTTGTATATAGAGACATGAGGTAAGA
>NW_017738687.1:0-999 GCF_001890085.2 Hipposideros armiger | reverse complement strand
GGTCTTTGCAAAAATTGTTCAGGTTGGTGTGAATTATAACAAAAAATTAACAATGTAAAAAAGAACAAATTTAATTGTACTTTGTAATAATAATAAGATTAATATCATTTGTGTCATTATGCCACTAGGCTGTTTCTGCCTAATAACCATCAATGACATATTTTTTTCATATCATAAGTGTATATACCACATGTGTCACACAAACACTGTATTAATTTTGTTTGATTATGATAGATTTTATGGTTTATTGGTCTTATAGCATAGGTAGCTTTTATTAAGGAGAATATGCTTATTGGTTTTTACCTTGTGTCAGTAAATTTAAAATATATCTTCACACCTGTGTGTATATATAATTTCATTCAAATCAATGAGCTCATTCAAATTAACCTAAGACCAAAAGAGAGACCTACTATTTGCATTAAGTAAGAAAATGACTTTAGTCAATGAGCATGAATTTGACTGTTGTCTGAATTCATTGGAAAATAATCTGTGGCTGGTATTGTCTGTATAATTTACGTTTGGTGATAAAAAGTCATTTATGCAAGCAGATATTTGCCGAGAGCTGATATGAACTTGGACAGACCTCGCTGAAGAAAAGATTGCCCTGTCCTCAGAAAACTTCTGTTCTCAGAGGCAGAGACAGAGGGGAGGGAAACAAGCAAGCAGATGATTTCAGGGGGTAATAAAGTGCAGCGGAGAAAAAGGGAGACGGGGATGCGTATCCCGTGTCGGTCAGAAAAGGCTTCCCTCTCTTAGGTACTGAAACATTTTAATCTCACGTTAGAGATACCAGAAGGAAAACTCCCTAGCGTCGTGTGTTACGTGTAGGTAAACACAGTGACATATAAATGACAGTCTCACAAAACAGTACAGTTTGTTAGAGAAAAGTCAAGGCCCCTGGACAGGAATCCTGCTGAAAAACCTCTCGTGTCTGTGATTATGAAAGGTAGTAATTACTTTAGTCTAAAAATACCCTTGACACTGAAATAATCCTTCTGT
>NW_017738686.1:0-1028 GCF_001890085.2 Hipposideros armiger | reverse complement strand
TGAGCCTACAGGGGCTGACCAGGGCTGTTGAGGACAGGACAGTGTGGACATCACTCATTCATAAGGTAGCCAGGAGTCAATTTTTTTTAGCAAATTTAAAAGATAAAATAATCTATGTAAAAATTAGTTTGCAAATACAAGGTGAGGATAATTATTTAAATATTTATACATAATGTAAGTAAAATCAGAGTAAGGATTTCACATTCAAAAGTTGGTAATGATTTTATATAAATAAGATTAATAAATTGTATTCCTTGATTAGCAGCTATATGCCAAGCGCTGTACTCAGTGCTTAAATGTAGTACTATATTTAATCCCTACAGTTACCTGTGAAGTACTTATTTTTATCTTTAACAAATAAAATGAGGAATCTGAGCTTATGAATCACATTGGACTAAATGATGGTACAGTTGCAAACAGACACGTACAAATCACCAAATCACAGAGGACTGAGGCAACAAATGCTAAAATCGTGCATGCAGAAAATCCACAGAAAATCTCATTGTCCCTTTAGAGCAGCTGACTCTGATTTGTCCACTCAGTGATTCAACCAAAATGGGCCTAAGAGATAGTCTTGCACATGTCCGTGTATAGAGAGAGTTGTGAACACTGGTGAGCACGCCAAATCTAACTTGGTAGGTTGTGGTAGAGTTTGACTCTGTATCAAACTTGATGCCTTTTTGATGTGGGCACACAGCTTGATGAAAAGCTCCAGCTTGCTTTTTGTCATTGTGATTGAATTCTAGCAATGAAATCTGAGCACTGGTGATAAATTCCATTTTCAAACCTGTTTCATGTGCAATTCTCAGGCATAATCTCCCAGCTTGTTTGCCTTCCCATTATTGTGGTGCAGATAAGCACAGAGACCCTAGAAGTCATGTGTAAAAGATGAACCAGACCAGAGATGGAGAGAACCTGGATCTCTGAATCAGTTCTCAGAAGGAGGCAGCCAAATGAGGAATGCCCATTAGGCACATTCATAAACGAGGAATAAATGTTATCTTGTTTCAGCCACCAAAGTGGTTATC
>NW_017732131.1:826699-832043 GCF_001890085.2 Hipposideros armiger | reverse complement strand
CAGAAAAGTTCATATCGACTGAAGAGACAGATTCCAGCCAATCAGTATTATAAAATGTGAGCATAAATGTTAGTCGATGGTATCATGGGATCACTAATGCCTAATTCTGTGAAGGTTTCAGAGGACTTTCCAGAGGCGGTGACATTTCACTTGAGCCATGAAATAGAAGTCTGCCAAGAGGGTGAAAAAATTAAGGACAATTTGATTCCTGGCCATATTTTTTTTGTTGCAAGAACAATCGTAATAGTACAATAAAACCTTGGATTGCGAGTAACTTGGTTTGCGAGTGTTCCGCAACATGAACAAACATTTCTAATACATTTTAACATGGTAAACAAGTGATGTTTTGCAATACTCATAGTTTGTTTCTGGAACGAATTATGCTTGCAAACCAAGGTATTACTGTACTCCATTTATTTTATATTCCTGTTTGAAAATGTTCAATTAGGGTAATTTTAGTGAGAATACAGTGAAATTGGTCTAGTCATTTACTCCTGGTAGTATTTTCCAAAGTTAGTACCCTTTGGAAAGCAGTATGATAATATGCGGCAAATCCCACTGCTACAAACTTATCTTAAGGAAATATATATTTCTAAAGCAAAAGCTGAGAGCCCAAAGAAGTTCATTAGAGTATTGTCATACTAACCAAAAATAGTGAAAACATAAAACTCTTAAAAATGGAAATGGTTTGGTAATTGATGCTATGATAATTCAATAAAATATTGTGAGCCTATTAAGATGCAAATTACAATTATACTGATGGGGGAAACATGGAAATATGTTTGATATGATAAGTGGGAGTAGAAAGAGCAGAGTATAAACACTGTACTTTTTAATATAACTGTAAGTATGTGCATGCCTGTGGATAAAGAATGGAAGGTAATTTGAAGAAATTATAGTAAGTATCATAGAAGACCATGTAGGCTCAGGGGTCAGAATATTGGGCTCAGCTCCCATGATTTATTAGCCTGTGACCTTGGGTAATGTCTTCAGCTTCTCTTAGCTTCGGCTTTTTATCTATAAAATGGGAGTAATAAATGGGTGTAATAAAAACACCCACGACGAGGAGTTGAAAACATTCAAATGAGATCATGCATGTAAAGTTCTTGGCTCTTGAAACTGCTCAATAAATGATGCCTGTTATTATGGGTTCTTGAGATCTTAAATATATTATAATATAATATATTATAATATATTATAGATAGATTACCTCAGTGTTTTAAAATATGCATAAGTGATATATTATCACTCTCTTTAATGGAGTTAAGTAGAACCAAGTGAGACTAAACAAAACATTGAGAAAAAAATGTTAGGTCCTGTGTTCTCTGTTTTGTCTTTTTGGCTTTGTTTCTGTTTTGTCCTTTCGTTTTAACCCTGCTTGACATGTGACCAACTCTGGGAGTGAAATAAATACAATACCAAAATTTTTGCTCAGTACCTCAGCCAGGACTTTTAGCTTGTTGCCGGCCCCAATTGTTTGAAACACAGATTTAAATAATTTAACCTCATCTACTTTGCTTCCCAAATGGTAGATGCAGCAGGGATCAGACAGACAGCTGCAAAGTGGACATTGGGAGGGCACAGGCCAGGTAAGGATTGCCTGTGAACTAGATCACTGCCGTGTGAGGCTTGTGTTACTGGGCAAGGAAGGAGAGACTGTCAATCATTTCCAAGTAACCCCCAGGGGTTTGTAACCAAACTTGGGACATGTGCAGTCATGACTTCATCAAGGCTTTGGTAGTCGGTACTATCTCTCTTCCATTTGTTCTGCAAGAAGTATGTTCAGAGGTACCTACAAAGACAGAGCAAACAGCGTCGTGTGATCATCCTATTCATGCCCAACTTCAGAGGAAAGGAAAGGGCAGCTGGTTCCTCTTCAGTGACGCTATTCCTCTCATCACCACAGAAGATTTTAAACTCCTATAGTATAGACCTTGCCTCATCTTCAGCTGTACGTCACTGACTGCTTTGAGCACAATCTTGAAATCAATACTCTGCTCTAAACATGACCATCTGCATCATGAATAAAAGGCTATTTTCCAGTATCAGGTTTCTGTGAGAATAAGCTGGACAAATCCCCAGGACACAGATCTGTGCAGGCAGAACCTGCAAGAGCCCAGGTACCTACGGCTCCCTGCACACTTCTAAAAGCAGTGAACCTTAAAATGCACAGCCAGCAATTATACTACTCAAACCTACTGTCCAAAAATATCCACCAGTATTCACAGATATGTTCTCCGTGGCATTATTTTAATAACAAAGGTTGGAAATAATCCAAATGTCCATAAATAGAGGATTGATTAAATTAGTTATGTACAACAATAATAAATATAAGAAAAAAGTTATCTCCACACTGATATGGAAAAGTATTCTAGATACATAGGTTAGTTAAGAAATAATAAGTTTGGCTGGCTGAGTGGCTCAATTGGTTAAGAGCGCGAGCTCTGAGCAACATAGCCACTGGTTCGATTCCCACATGGGCCAGTGAGCAGTGCCCGAGCTGAGCTGTGGCTGAGCTGCCAATAGGTGGCAGGATGGCTCAGCTGGTGAGAGCAGGTGCTCCTAACAACAAGGTTGCCGGTTTGACTCCCGCATGGGATGGTGGGCTACACCCATCCGCAACTAAGATTGAACATGGTGGCACCTTGAGCTGACCTGCTTTGAGCTGCCGACGGGTGGCCAGATGGCTCAGTGGTTAGAGCATGCACTCTTAGCAACAAGGTTTCCAGTTCGATTCCCACAGGGGATGGTGGGCTACACCCACCCGCAACTAAGATTGAACACAGCCCCTTGAGCTGAGTGGCCGTGAGCTGCTGATGGGTGGCAAGATGGCTACTGGACTTGGAGCTGAGCTAGATGCATCCTCCACAACTAAGATTGAAGGACAACTTGGCCGTTCCCCTCCCACAATTCCTCAACACTGTTCCCCTTCCCCAATTCCCCAATAAAAAAAAAATCTTAAAAAAAAAGAGAAATAATAAGTTGAGAGGCTCCTGGTAAAATATGGTAGATTAAACACTTGTACTAGCACCATTCTGTTTGAACTAAAGTGACAGTGAGAGTACTAAAGTGACAGTGAGAGTATAGTAATGCATAAAACCACAATATGAAAGAGCGTAGGAAAGGAAATGACAAAATAAAATTTTAGAAACAAGAAAGTTGATGGCTCATTTCATGTGCCAGGTAAGTTAAATCTTAAATTTGTAGTGAGAGAAGCCCAGAAATAAGTACATCCATGCGATGGAGCTCCAGAATGGCTCAGAAATGGGTGGCACAGGTACCTCTGCAGGTGGGTATCCAGGGTGATCTAGAAATGGGAGCATGTGTTGATAAGAAGCAGATAGATCTTGGATTCCCACCTCAACTCCACTCTGCTGATGACTTCCTCTCTACCAACCAGTGGAAGTCTGAAGGTTTACTTTCTGAGAGAGGTTGAACCAGAGACATTCTGGAATCAGGGATACCAGGCATAGCTGAGGCAGAAGAGCCATACTGGAAATAAGGATGCTACTAAAGTAGTAAGGTCCTTGGCTCCTGTCTTCCACTGGATTCCCAGGTTGCTGAAAGTCAGTGTTATGCATCCCAGGTGGGATATTGGAAGATTCTTCTCTGAGAAACTGAGCTGCTCAAGGGACAAAATCCACAGATACTTGCCAGTGGTGGTCCCCAATGAAACAGCTTAGCCAGATTATTCTACACAATTCACCAGTCAACAAGTCCGGGCTATTTCCATAAAGCTTCTCAATTGGGTTTTCTGTGCCTCACTTTTTGGTATGAGGAGACCTGGCGAGTCTCACATTTTAGAAAAGCTTCTAACGTGAAAGACAGAAACCCAAACAAACACGTGGAAGAATAACTGGTTTATTGTTCAGCAAATATTTACCTTTCTCCCTTCCATTGTGGACAGATGTACAATCTGATTCCAAAACTTTGGATTTGGCCATGTGATTTGCTCTGATCAATGAGTCGTTTGTGGATGTGACATGAGCAAATGACTGAAACGAGCTTTTACATTGGGCCTTTTTGCCATCAACATGAGTGCACATCCTGGATAGCTGGTTGGTCCCAGAAGAGTGACAAAAATATACAGCTGAAACAGAACAGCCAACCCACAAGCCTGCCATATGAAGACTCATAAATTAGAAATAAATGCTTATTACTATAAACCAATGAGGTTGGAAATGGCCTCTTATGCAGCGTTTTTGTGCCAACAGCTAACTGACACAAATGAGAAGATAAAGAATAGGTTAGAGGAAACAATGTAGGAGCAGAAGAAAATTTGAAAAAACTAGTTACTATCCTTTGAGGAATAAGAAAAAAATGCATCTCGAGGCTGAAAAAGTGAATGTGTGGAAAAGAAAAAGGAGCTATTGGAAATCAAGAATATGACAGCAGAAAAGAACTGCCTAGAGAGTACAATAACAATAAAAACAAATTACAAGGTAGAAAGTAACAGAGAAAAATGTAGAAAATAATAGAAAATTAGTTCTAGAGGTGCAATACCCAAATAACAGGCACCATAGAAAGAGAAAACTGAGGGGAAGAAATGATGAAAGGAATAATTCAAGAAAAAATTCTCCAGAATCACAGGCCATGAGTTTCTATACTGAGAGGGCTCACAGAGTATCTGGTATAATCTGTGATAGAAGACCCACACCAAGGTACAACAGTCAAATTTCAGAACACTGGGGACAACGAAAACATTGTAAAAGTCTCCTGATGGAAAAATTAGGTCACACATAAAGAATAAGAAATCAGAATGGTATTGGAATTCTTAATAGTAACATTGGAAGTAAGAAGAAATTAGGGCAATGCCTTAGAAATCACAAAGGAAAATGATTTCCAATTTATAATTTTATATTCAGGAAAACTATCAGCCATATCATGGGGGTGGAGGTTGCAAAAAGTTGTGCACGTTACAGTAGTATAAGATCTCCAAAAATTTATATCATATGCAACTTCCTTGGAAAGCTACTGGACAATACAGCATAGAGAGGAGAAGGAATCCCCAGAATTATGGTGAAAATAGATTATAGATTCCATTATGCCGTACATACAGCAGATCTAGAGGGCAACTGGGAGGTTAGAGGGGCCAGAACAGGAAACTGATGACTTATTTGATATAAATGAATATAGTGAGAAGAGATTTGTACTTCTAGCTGAGAGTTTAGGGATAAATTAATGCAAAATAGTTAGAAGCCTATGCAAAGGAAGAAAAAAGAACATTACTGAAATCAAGCAAAACAAAAATTGTGCGAGCAAAGAAGTGAAATCATTGCACCCTACACCTCTAAATGAACAATGGTCACATAGTCATTACAATGTGAACATTACATTGTAATTT
>NW_017732131.1:823829-824609 GCF_001890085.2 Hipposideros armiger | reverse complement strand
TTGAGCCACCCGGTTGGCCCAAAAAGGATACTTTTGATATGGATGTGACTGGCAGACATTGGCTCAACCAAATGATTTAACTTAACATCATCAGTAATGGGACAAACAGCATCATCTGCCTCCCGGTGAGATCTACAGGAAAACAACTCCATATTTATAGTATTCCTGTCAAAAATGTTTAACCTGAACATATCATGAGGAAACAATCAGATAAATTCAAGTTGAAAGACATTGTGCAAAACAACTCGCCTGAGTACTTCAAAAATATCAATGTCATGAAGGACAAAGACAGGCTGAAGAGCTTTCCAGATTAAAAAATACTAAAGAGACGTGACCACTACATGCAATGTGTGATTCTAGACTGAATTCTGGATGTACAAAAAAGAAAAGAAAAAGCTAAAAGTACATTATTAGGACAATTGGAAAACTTACACTATAGACTATATATTAGATCATAACATTCTATCAATGTAAATTTCCTAAATGTGATAATTTTAGTATGGTTATAAGAGAATGCACTTGGGTCTTAGAGGATATTTGTTTAAATATTTCCAGGAAAAAAAATGTTACATGAATATATTTGCCTACATGTTTAAAACAATAGAAAACGTATGTGGAATAAAAAGTCTTAACTTATTTAGTATTCAACAACTATACATTGAGCATTTATTACCGTATGTCCCTATGTATAAGAAGCACCCCTTTTCGAAAAATTTGGGGTCTAAAAACTGGGTGCGTCTTATACAGTGGTTGTAGATTTCAAATGCCATAGATGGAACT
>NW_017732131.1:817972-822635 GCF_001890085.2 Hipposideros armiger | reverse complement strand
TAGAGGTGCAATACCCAAATAACAGGCACCATAGAAAGAGAAAACTGAGGGGAAGAAATGATGAAAGGAATAATTCAAGAAAAAATTCTCCAGAATCACAGGCCATGAGTTTTTATACTGAGAGGGCTCACAGAGTATCTGGTATAATCTGTGATAGAAGACCCACACCAAGGTACAACAGTCAAATTTCAGAACACTGGGGACAACGAAAACATTGTAAAAGTCTCCTGATGGAAAAATTAGGTCACACATAAAGAATAAGAAATCAGAATGGTATTGGAATTCTTAATAGTAACATTGGAAGTAAGAAGAAATTAGGGCAATGCCTTAGAAATCACAAAGGAAAATGATTTCCAATTTATAATTTTATATTCAGGAAAACTATCAGCCATATCATGGGGGTGGAGGTTGCAAAAAGTTGTGCACGTTACAGTAGTATAAGATCTCCAAAAATTTATATCATATGCAACTTCCTTGGAAAGCTACTGGACAATACAGCATAGAGAGGAGAAGGAATCCCCAGAATTATGGTGAAAATAGATTATAGATTCCATTATGCCGTACATACAGCAGATCTAGAGGGCAACTGGGAGGTTAGAGGGGCCAGAACAGGAAACTGATGACTTATTTGATATAAATGAATATAGTGAGAAGAGATTTGTACTTCTAGCTGAGAGTTTAGGGATAAATTAATGCAAAATAGTTAGAAGCCTATGCAAAGGAAGAAAAAACAACATTACTGAAATCAAGCAAAACAAAAATTGTGCGAGCAAAGAAGTGAAATCATTGCACCCTACACCTCTAAATGAACAATGGTCACATAGTCATTACAATGTGAACATCACATTGTAATTTAACCAAGAGTATAAGTATATTTGGGTTAGCTACAGAACAAAGAGAAAGCAAGTTGTGTATGCGTAGCGGGGGTGTCAGAGAAGAGTGTAAGATAGCTAAATGCTCATTTGCGCAGTGGGAAGTCAATAGAAAATATTTAAAACTAAAAATCAATGAACAGCATTGCAAGTAAGTTATCTAAAAACATGGAAACAAATAGAACCTAAAGCGAATGGCTTTGGAAAATGTGAATTGGGGAAGGGTGGAGAAGTGGGACTGGTTTCCATTACAAGTCTTATAGAACAATTTGAATTTTTAAGCTACAAATAGTTGACAAAAATGTTAAAATTTTAATTTAAAAGTCAAAAAAATTTTAAATGCAATTAAATAAAAACGTTTAATTAACAAGTCTACCTGACTCTATATATTTACTTACATAACATTTTATTATATCAGTTACACATAGTTAATATATATTTGGTATAAGCCCTTTAAAAAGTGGAAACATGAACATTTATGTGTATATGTATGTAGACAGATAAATATATAAGTTGGTTGTTAATTAGAAAATGCATAAGGAGGGACTGGCTGAGTGGCTCAGTTGGTTAAGAGCTTGGTCAAGAGTTTGAGCTCTGAGCAACAACGGTTCTATGCCTGGCCCGAGCTGAGCTGCCGCTGAGCTGCCAACAGGTGGCAGGATGGCTCAGCTAAAAAAAGAAAAAAAAAAGAAAAAGAAAAAATGCATAAGGAAAAAACAGGCTGAATATACCTCCATGCTATTAATAGTTGACAACTCAGTGGGGTAAGCCTATAGGAGTACTTTTACTTTCTACCGCACTCATTTGTTTGTTGTCTGAATTTTATGCAATTAATTTTGAAATCAGAAAAAAAATGATTTTAGAAAAAAGCTGAGGTGAGAATACTTGTCTCCTGACCTACATTCTCAATAACTGGAGATTCTTATCTATCTTAAATAATGAATGGTGCAAACATTCCTGGATGTTTTCCAAGCCTCTTCACATTCACATCTAGGGCATAGAGCATGGAATTTTTTTATTGATCCCATTTTGACTAAGGTCTAATTATGGTTTGACCTCAAGAATAACATGAATTTCTACTCATCTTCAGTTCATTAAAGAAAACTTGGGAGAGGAACTCTCCCAGTTTGATGAAGAATTTCCAGGCCAGAGTCATGCTCTGATTGAGACATTTTATGATCTAATACTATTTATGATGGTTTTATAATATGTAGAGTTTCTAATCACAGAATTTCCACAATGACTGTTTGCCAACCAGGTGAGATATTTTAATTTCCAAAAGTGTTACATTATTTTGTAACCATCTTAAAAATTCTTGATTTAGGCAATAATCAGCACTGGATCCTAAAATCATTGGGAGAACAGTTTTGGGGGAACAGGATACTCACACAGTCTCGGAGTGTTGCATCACAGATTATTAAGTACAAAGAGAAATTGATGTATTTTTTAAAGATTTTATTGGGAAATTGGGAAAGGGGAGCAGCCAAGTCGTTGTCCTTCAATCTTAGTTGTGGAAGGCACAACTAGCTTAGCTCCAAGTCCAGTCGCCATCCAGCTGCCTGTTGGCAGTTTGCNTTAGCTTAAGAACGCGAGCTCTGAGCAACAAGGCTGCCAGTTCGATTCCCACATGGGCCAGTGACGCTGCACCTGAGCTGAGCTGCTGCTGAGCTGCCAGCAGGTGGCAGGATGACTCAGAACAACAAGACTGCCCGTTCAGTAGTGGGCTACGCCCACCCGCAACTAAGACTGAACTTGGCACCTTGAGCTGAGCTGCCACCAGGATGGCTCAGTGGATAGAGCATGCGCTCTTAACAACAAGGCTGCTGTGTTCAACTCCCTCATGGAATGGTGGCTACGCCCACCCACAACTAAGGCTGAACTCGGCACCTTGAGCTGAGCTGCTGTCCAGATGGCTCAGTGGATAGAGCGTGTGCTCTTAACAACAAGGCTGCTGGTTTGACTCCCACATGAGATGATGGCTACGTCCACCTGCAACTAAGACTGAACACAGCACCTTGAGCTTAGAGGCCACGAGCTGCCGCTGGGCAGCCAGATGGCAACTGGCGCCCTCCACAACTAAGATTGAAGATCAACAACTTGGCTGGTCCCCCTTCCCCAATTCCCCAGCACTGTTTCCCACCCCTAATCCCCCAATTAAAATAATAAGTATAATAAATAAAAAATAAAATAAAATTTTATTGTAAATGAAGATAAAACTTCTCTGAGATTATCAGTTGTCGAAGGGTTCCCAGTCTTAGTGTGACAAATATGATTATATTTACAGACATTGAATCAGCTCGCCTGCCTCCAACACCCCAATCCAGTCCATCTTACGTGTCTCTGCCTATTCATCTTCCTACATGTTTCACCCTCTCCCTCTCCCACTGAAAAATCCTCAGTTCTAATGGGATACACTACCCCGTGCCCTCCTCACCACAGCTAATATTACCAGTGTGGTACATTACCAGCTTCTGGATTTAGCTCACAGTCCCTCCTGCCAAAAATCCTCCCCCTCTTCTCCATTTAGCTACCATCAAACCTTTCAGCATTCACCTGGCTCTGTAGCCTCTGAATGGAGTTTCCAGCAGGTGGCACCCTAAGTGAACTCCTTAGCTATTGCTAACCTTGAGCAATGGTTGTCTTTATCTTTGTATTTGCACCCAGTCTCCCTGACTAAATAATACATTTTTTAAATGCAGAAGTTATTTCTATTAGAGACATGCATATGCACCTTTGAAGATTTGCAATATATTATTGATAAGAAAAAGTAAATTCATATGCGATTTTTTTAAGAATCTCATTCATTGTATAAATAAAGATTCATGTACACCGATGTTTAACTCACTTAAAGATGAGAGAAAGGCAGGGATACAAATGTAATTGTGATGAAAATCTGGAGGTATGGATCAGTGTATCATGGAGCAGATGAAGATTTGCTGTTACCNAGACTCACTAGCCTCTGAATATTGCAAGTTTTAAATAAGCCAATAAACTATTAAGTAAAATATATTATATTTTCCTATCTTAAATAGACCTTTCTAATGGCCTGGAAGGCTCAGCTCACTTTTAGAATTCTCAGGCTCCTTAGAGTTCTGTGCCAGAACATGGTGGCATGGGGACATGACGCTCCCCCTACCCCTAGTCTGAGGCTTTCTCCTTCTCTTTCTACTTCTGGTTCTGACCTACACTGTGAGGAGACCTCCATACTCCCCACAGACAGTCACTCCTTAAACCCCTCTTGGTTCTAGGAGTGTACACTTGTAGGGGACAGTACTGCCTTTGAGGGATGGATCTATGAAAGAAGCCTGTGCAGGCCCTGGGGACAGACTTGGGGTTGTTCAGTAAGAAGACACTGGGGTTTGGGGTTCTTGGCACAGGATTCGGGTCGTTTTGGCATCTTGGCCCATGGATTTCTCTTCCCAAGAGGTGCAGCCAGAGCAGGGCCAAGATTGGGGGGTCCTCTAGAGCATAGGACATAGTATGGGAATCCCCTTGACTGGGTCTAAGGGCGGTGCTGGCTGGTGTTTTAGAGCATTGACATAAGAGCTGGACTGCCTGGGATTAAATCCTGGCTTCCTCACTTTCTGGAGTATGATCTTGGTTAATTTACTTAACAGTTCTCTGGCAATGTTTCCTCATCTACAAAATGCAGTTGACAGTAGAGTGCTTACCTCATAGGGCTGTTAAAAGGACTAAATGAGTTAGTATATATAAAAACCACTTAGAAATGTGCCTGGCACACAGAGAGTACTCTAACTATTAATCATTGACCCCTCCCTCTTTTTTTTTTT
>NW_017732131.1:810171-815542 GCF_001890085.2 Hipposideros armiger | reverse complement strand
ATAGTTTCATTTATAAAATTTTTAAAGGCTATTATTCACATAATGATGATTATGTAAAAATATATTTATGGCTCTTGAATAATTTTTAAATTGTTGTGAGGGACAGGATTGGCTCTTTGAGGGGTCAGCAAACTTTTGAAACGGAACGTACCCAAAGAGCCGCATATGGCTCGCAAGCCGCAGTTTGTTCTAGGGGATGCCCCATTGAGAGGAGGTACAGAAACCCACTGCCGCCCCTCCAGCATGGCAAAGAACAATGGGTATCATGATCTTCCCTTTTGGTTTCCAGGATGGAGTCAGGGCCCTGGAAGTGAGAACAAAGGGGTGGCCAAAATGGAGGATAATGTGGGAGAGAGGAGGGGAAGAGAGACAAGAAGGAAAAGGGACTCTTATCCATAGCTGGCTTGCCCAGTTTGTCTAGAAGTAAAACAGTGAAAAAAGTAGCCTTTAGCAGGAGGCTCTGAACTCCACATAGGTTTACATTTGGCTAGCAGTAAGAGCATTCCTTTTTTAGAATTGATGATACCTGAATCCCTTCCCAAGTGTTGAAGACAGAACAAGGAATTACACCGCATGAAAAGTTCTAAGAGGATTCAGAGGTCAGATGATGTTGAGCTTAACTCATTTTAACCCTCCAAGTTGGTCCGAAGGCTGTGGGTTATTGTTAAGCTGATTAACCCTCCGTCAGGCACAACTGATCTCACAGATTCATTACACACAAATTTTCAAATATCTAACAGTTAACTTAAGTATCGTGACTCATTGCTTCCGTATCTTCCCCCTCTACTGTAACCTATCACCAGTTTTGTTTGTGACTCAGTACAATAAAGACGTATTTCATAGCGGCATTCTTAATCTCACAGATTCGTTGCGCCTATTTGAGATATTTTTTATATTTTCTCAAAAGATTTTTTTTGTATAGCACTATCCTTTCAGACATTCCAGAAAGAGATTGTAAGTATAGTTTTATTATTGAAACTTAATAATTAGGTAATTTGTTTTCTAATTAATCTGCCATATTCATTGCGCCTGTTTAGGGTAATATTTTTCCTTTGTAAGTTTTACCTTCTAAAATGGCTTGACCTCAAATATTTGATAATCGAGATGACCCGAAAGATGCTGAGATATTGCTACAGATGTTGATGGAGTCTGACAGTGATGAAAATGAACTTGAATCTGAAGACGAAAGTGACACAGGTGGTGAAGATCAAGTTGAAGAACGAGACCAAAATTTTGACACTGAGCAAGGAAGTTCTCCTTCAGAAAATGATCAAGAAATTATTAACAAAGAAATAGATGAATACTTTATTGGGAAAGAGAAAATAACCAAATGGAAAACAACTAAATTGTCACAGCATGTAAAAAACAGACCACAAAATATTTTAGTGTGTTTACCAGGCTAAACACACTACATGTAGGATCTGCAAAACAGGCCAAAATTAATCTTGAATGTTGGAACTGTTTCATAAATAAGGAAATATTGGACATCATCGTTCAGCATGCAAAGGAGTATATTGTAAAAATTTGGTCACAATACTCTCGTGAGAGAGATGCAAAATGTACAGACCATGTTGAAATGAAAGCATTTACAGGGCTGCTATATCTGGCAGGTGTACTGCACAGTAATAGGCACAGTTTGTACTGAATTTATGTAATAAACATATATTGTTTTTACTTTGTGACAGATTAAAATTTCATTCTGAATAAATAATAAGCATGCTTACATGTTATTTTCATTCATTTTTAATTTAAATAAATAAATGTCATACACGCATCTAGTAGATACATTGCGCCCTAACTCGTAACTTTTGCATTGCGCCCAATAGAGGGTTAAAGAATACGTTATAGCTAAAGGGACATCCCGGGCAGAAAATCTCAACAGCATGAACAGTAATTGTGATTTAGGGATATAATTTTTAAAATTCTCTACAACAAATAACCGTATGCAGGAAAAGCCTCATCTCCCAGCAACAGCCCATCTTTATACATTAAGGGTAGGGAAGAGCTGAGCTGTAGCTGCATTGTTGTATTATTCCGCCCCTTAACAGTAACAAATATGTGTTATGCCCTCTCTCTTCAAACATTGCAAACCTCCTCCCACTTCTACCTCAAAAGGCACCACGAATCTTCCTCAAGTATGGCAGGTGCAGGGAGGAAAGAACTTCAATTTTAGAATCAGTCCAAACTGGGTTTGTATGCTGGCCATGCCATTTGTTAGATTATGATTTGGGGCAAGTTATTTCACTTCTGTAGGTTTCTTCTTTTTTTTTTTTTCTTTTTCGTCCTTCCTTTCTTTCTTTTATTTTTTTAAGATTTTATTGGGGAATTAGGGGAGGGAACTGTGTTGGGGAACTGGGGAAGGGAACATTGTGTTTTTCCAGGACTCATCAGCTCCAAGTCAAGTTGTTGTCCTTCAATCTTATTTGTGGAGGGCGTAAGCTCAGCTCCAACTTCAGTCACCATCCTCAATCTAGTTGCAGAAGGTGGGGGGAACCCACCATCCCATGCGGGAGTTGAACTGACAACCTTGTTGTCAAGAGCACACACCCTTACCAGCTGAGCCACCTGGCCGCCCATCTGCAGCTCAGCTGCAGCTCAGCTTGGGCATAGCCCACTGGCCCATGTGGGAATTGAACCAGCAACCCTGTTGCTCAGAGCTCGTGCTCTAACCAACTGTGCCACTTGGCCAGCCCAGTTTCATTTTTCTTATCTGTAAATTGGAACTAATATTACTCATAGGATTGCTGCAGTAATGAAGTGAAAGGTTGCATGTGAAAAGCCTGGATTTTACAAAGGTGTTTAATATATGTTACTTTCCATGGCTCCCCCACTCCTGAAGGAGGGGAATGAAGGACAGGCACTCTTCTGTACACAGGTGGGGCATACAGGCAAGCCCTCGCTTGAGCAATTCCAGTGTACAAGACAAATTTGCCAGAGAACAATCAACCAGCTATCAGTTATCTTTATCTTTTCAACATTTTCCCACTTTTCTAAAGGATAAACAAGAATAGAAAGCCAACTCTATGTCAATATTTATATGTAGACACTGAGGGGGAATGTAGATGGACATTTGAGGCTGATATAATATTAAAATTTAATTGTAGGGGCTGGTTGAGTGGCTCAGTTGGTTAAGAGTTAGCTTAAGAACGCGAGCTCTGAGCAACAAGGCTGCCAGTTCGATTCCCACATGGGCCAGTGACGCTGCACCTGAGCTGAGCTGCCGCTGAGCTGCCAGCAGGTGGCAGGATGGCTCAGAACAACAAGACTGCCCATTCAGTAGTGGGCTACACCCGCCCGCAACTAAGACTNTTTTTTTTTCACATTTTGGGCCCCAAAATTAAGGTGTGTAAGGTGTGTCTTATACATGGGGAAATACAGTATGTGCCAACTACTGGGTAGGCACGGGGTATACAAATGGAGCACAAACATACAAGATGCCTGCCTTCATCAGCTTGTTTCTGAGGAGAAAAAAGCAACTACAAGGAGTAACGTGGCAGGCTACCCAGATTCCCCTTCAGGACCAATTTCTCCTCCCAGTTTCTGGCTCACACCTCCATCCTTCTCTGGGAATTACTCTTAGCTGCAGGCAACTGCAGGCCCAAGGTTATGTCTCCCCAGCTAGAGACAGCCCATATCCAGTGACCAATCCATATGAAGCTATAGAAGCTGAGCCCCCCATCCCACTTTAGGATAATTCTGAAGAGCCGTTCCACCTCTGGAGCTGCTGGTGGCCCCTACAGCAACTGCTTCCCTCACTCCCTCACAGGTGTTGTTTCTGAGAGCACATCCCAGTTAACCTTCTGCAGTCAAATCTCCCTTTCAGAGTCTGTTTCCTGGGGAACCTGACCTAAGATGCTAACCAAATTACGGAGCGAAATGGTAAGCATAAAGATACAAATATGGGATGTGATAGGGCCAGGTGAATACCAGGTGGACAGTCTTCATAATCTTGGGTTAAGACTTAGCACAATCTGGTGACAAGAAACCATACGCCTAACATGCAACAAAAACCATTTTTGTTCCAAGTACAATAATATATATTTTTTTCAGTTACAGTTAACATTCAATATTATTTTATATTGGTTTCAGGTATATAGTGTCGTGGTTAGACCAGCCTCTGCATAGTTTTCAAATTGGAAATATTTGACTAAGTCATTGGACTGTCTTTTAACTTCACTTTTAAGATCTTTTGCTTGGTTGAAATGAGAAAGCTGGAGGCAAATTCTCAGATTCAAGCTAAGGAAAAAAAATAAAAGCAAGATATTCCTTGCCCACCCTCATTTCCCCAACCTCTCCTCCTCCTCTTCCTGCTTTTAAATAAGAGGACAAAGCCGGCCAGCCTTGGCAAGTAGTTATTGATAATGGTTCTGCAAAAGGACCACCCACCTACCTTCACTCTATTTATAGCTTTGTATCTAAAAAAAGCCAATTATACAAGAGCTGGAACTGGTGAGTGCTGGATTCTGGCAGCTCTCGGCATCTCTGTCTCCATAATGATCATGCCTAGGGCACTAGAGCGAAATTGGAGAATCGCTTGTAAGAAAAGACATCTCTCTCATTATATAAAGTTTGTATGCCTTGTGACAGTTATGGGCAGAAGAAAACAATGGCACTAATAATTTTGTGGTAGTTTTAGTCCTCCATGTAACAGCACTGTAGGTTCATTGCCTCTTGACAGCCTATTTACATGGGTGGGAGGGAAATCCTAGATTTGCAGTTGCATTCTGATTCCTAATCGCCCACCAGCACTCTCCTTCAGCATTGACATAGCAATGCGTTTGGATACTGGCAACTAATACTTTTATGATATACTCCTGTGGAAATTAATTCAGTGTATTTGGAAGAGTTAAAGCATCCCAACAGGCGAAATGAATATCTATCACTGTAAGTAAGGTTTTCTTTCAAGGTGAGGGCAGTAACCTAGGAATAAGAGGCTTACCTAGAATGGAGGCCTGGTTTTATCCATGACAGATTCAAATTTCCTGGACTAGTCTCTTGTGTATTCTCAGAGTCCCTTTCCTTTTCTGCAGCATGACCAAAGACTCTCTGAGCTTTCTTGCTCAGATGGATAATACAATGTTAAAATAAGATCAAGTTGGAAATAACGCTCCTACAGAAAGCACAGGCACACTGTGTCTCACCTGAGTGTTTGAGCAGTAGGGCCCCAGAATTAGATGTTCTGGGGTCCACGCCATCAGGGTAGGTGCAGTATCTTCTCTCAGTGTGGCTTAGAGTTGGCTCTGGTTGTTGCTCATTTTGTCAGGACAGGAAAAGAATGCAGTGTGATTATCTGAAAAATCATTTAAATATGACTACAATTCTCCTTATTTGGTGTTTTAAAGGGTTTTAGAGTCACAAAGGAGTTATTATT
>NW_017732131.1:806779-808966 GCF_001890085.2 Hipposideros armiger | reverse complement strand
CTCCCTCTTTTCTTAATGATTGTTTGACTTGGGAGGATCACAATAGTTGATGTCCCATTACTACTTCTGCTCAGCAGAAAGAAAGAGAGAAAGGAAACATACAATGATTTCATACAATGGTTTCCAAAGTTGTCTTCTAATGTACCAACAGTTGGTGAATTTAGTTTTGTTTTGTTTTGGCAAAGTTTGGGAAAAGGCTTACACTGTCTAAAAGGTATTCTGGTGTATTTAAATATGAAACTTCTTATAGAAAGGATTCAGAGAACTGCAGGCAGGAAGTAAATGGTTGAGTATTTTCTCAAGATCTTTAAGTACAAAGAAATACCCCTCTGCTTGGGGGACATTAAAGTTTTGTCCTGGTCGAAGGCAGAGGAGGTGTTGAAATAATTTTTTTTCAATTGTGGTAAAAAAACATGTAACATAAATATTTACCATTTAATCTATGTTCTAAGTGTGCCGTTTAGTAAGTACATTCACACTGCTGTGTAACCAATCTCCAGAAATTTTTCAGCTTGCAAAACAGAAGCTCTGTACCCATTATATAACAACTCCCCATTCCTCCTTCCCCCATCTCTGGAATCCATTATTCTACTTTCTGTCTCTATGAAGCTGACTGCTTTGGGAACCTTTGGGAATCATACAGTACTTGACTTTTTGTGATTGGCTTATTTTTTTAGCATAATATTCTCAAGGTTCATCCAGCTTGTAACATTTGACATGAAATGACTTTTAAGTCTTCTAGCTATTTGGGGTTGGTAACCTGAAACCTCCAAACAATTGAGAAGTTGAGAAGGTGGAACTGGATCACTCAACATCAGAGCCCGTGTCTAAGATGGATCCTAAGCGTTTGCTTTTCTTGTGGGAACAGAGCCCCTCATGCTAACACCGATCTGCTTGGCACCTGATAACACCTGCATTATGTTAGTTTTTAAATGGTTTCTCAGATTTACCTGGACAGGTTGGCAAGGAAAATATAGAACTACAGGTATTAATTTTATGGAAATCCAAAAGAGGTTCTACTGACATTTTAATTATTTTTGATCTCCTGCTAGAATAGAGAAGGCTTTAATCAAATCCAGAAATTTTCAAATGAGGACTGAATTCGGTGGCAGTGACTGAAACTTTTTTTTTTTTTAGCAGAGCCATCCTGCCACCTGTTGGCAGCTCAGCAGCAGCTCAACTCAGGCCGAGAATCAAACCACCGTTGCTCAGAGCTCGCACTCTTGAGCGAACACTTAACCAACTGAGCCACTCGGCCGGCCCTTTTAAACCTTCAAATCATAGCGGATTTTAATTCCTTTGTCTGTATACTTACTTGAAATATTCTGGTCAATATGTCTCAGAGCCTTCCGTGACCCCCGTCTTTGCAGAGATCTGTCATCCAAAGCCTTGCCTTGGTAAACTCTTCACTAGTTTACTGTTTTCTTAGATGGAGTGTAAAGGCAGGAATCACACATTATGCCTCTTTTATCCCCCTCCATAGTGCCCTTTTTAGGTGATACACACATTTTTTGTTGTTGTTAAATGACTGACTGAATGAATGAATGAATAGATAAATAATACAAATTATAAATGCCTGAACATTATAGTTGTAATAATACTATTTTGCTAATAGGGTAGAAATGCTGATTTGGAATTTTCTTTGAGGCAGTTGTTCATGAATTCACCAACGAACGTTAAAATCCTGGGAATATGACTTAAGAGGGACATATTGAAGGCAGTGGAAATGTCATCATTCAAGAAGAAGGAAATAGGAACATAAATTTTATTATTTTCATGATCATCTATTTTTCATTCATATGCTTTCTCACAGCATAATTTACTCAATCAATACTGAGTACCCATTGTTATAAATCATTTTGCCCTAGCATATAATAGGGTTGCAAAGATGAATGGGACATTAAATTTTCAAATCTGTAATTTGAGCATTCTAGGAGATCAGACATGATAAAAATTGATATGCTATAGTGTAAAAATACTCGTGGCATAAAAAAGGCATAAATACTTTTTATGAAACGCAGGGGAAGAAAAGATGAGTTCCAATTGGGCACTGGGATAGAGGGATCAGAAAAGACTTCACAAGAAACAGAATATTAAAAGGCCCTCTTTGCTGGCCAAGTGACTCAGTTGGTTAAGAGCTTGCTCAAGAGTTTGAGCTCTGAGCAACAGCAGTTCGATTCCCAGCAC
>NW_017732131.1:763874-800795 GCF_001890085.2 Hipposideros armiger | reverse complement strand
CGGATCCCACATATGAGGGCCAGTGACACTGCCCTCCACAGCTAAGATGCTGAACAACAGCTCAACCTGGAGCTGGGCTACCATGAGTCGACGGCGACAGCGTAGGCTGCAGCCCCTGTGGAAGTGGGTTGCCATGGGCTACCGTGGGTAGCCAGCAGCCAGCGTGAGAGGCTGTCCAGAAGCTGGCGACTGATCTGCCTCGCCCGGGAAGAGCACAATGATGGTGCCAACTTGGGCCAATGAAGCAACGTCCTCCACAAAAGACTGAAGAACAAAAGGACAGCATCTTGTCTGTTCTCCTTCCCCCCATTTCCCAAGCACTTTCCCCATCCCCCAATTTCCCCATAAAAAACCTTTAAAAAAAAAAAAAAAGATCTTCTGTTACCATGTGCTTATCAGTATTCTTCAGCAATAGTGTGCTATGTAGCAAACTTGCAGCAACACTCTTAAAGGGTATTGCCTTTTCTGCCCACAGTGAATAACAGTATCTTGTCTAAACTAGTCAGAGTCCACTTTCATATAGATAAAAATATTTAAGGACTGGATGTAAGCAACAAAGGACCTGACCCATAACATCATACCCTTAGATGAGAACTTTATACAGTTTTGTATATAGCTAATTTGGGCATAAATAGATGCAACTGTGAATACTAGACTGGGCAGAGAGGTTCTGAGATCAAATTCCAGTTCCTCCATTCTGAGGAAATGGTGAGACTCAGTGTGGTCTAGAGAGGGCCCTTTGGCCTGATGTGTTCTGTTTCTTGGTCACCTTGTTTTTTCCAAGTTCTCTCAATATTCTTGTGGTTTTGCGCTATTCCAATTTTTTTGTTGATGCTGTTGCTTCTTTATTTCAAGCTGTAACTAACATGTTTTTGATCCTGGATATTGTGTGGGATCTGACCAGGAAACTGAACCTGTGTTTGGTCTCTAGGGTTGATCAAGCTAATGTGGTTGACAGGCAGGTTCATTCATTCTTCACCACCCCACACACCTCTCTCCTAAACTATGACACCATCCAAGGCCACCATCCTTTAGAGACTGGCTATTCACTTCAAGGTTCTTGATCATTGCTTCCCAAATTCTATATAGAATTGAATATAGATTAAATATAATTTATCTCTGCAAAGGCTTTACTTCCAGCTACTATGCTTGGCAAGATGCTTGCTGCCTGCTTTGCTGGTTAGTCCAGGAAAAGAGTCCACCTCTAACTTAAGTCCTCTTTATTTCATATCTTAGATCTTAATCATCTTCCAGATTAATCTTCAGGATAATTCTTCATTACCTTCCTTGTGATTGTGATAGGGATGAGAGAGAGCAATATTTTTTTCTCTTTTCCAAGAAGAGTTGCTTCATGTTTGGAACACCTACTGAAAACGATTTCCCATTTGATGTACTATGATACCTGCTGTCCCTCTACCCTCCTTTTCTAGGTCAGATCTTTAATCCCCACAACCTCAGCATTAAACTCAATCTCCTGACAACAGTAGATCAGAGCTATAACTGCCTTACATAGGCAATAATAGCACAATCTCATAAGTACAGAATTAAGATACATATTGAAAATGGAATAATACAAAATAAAGGAAAATTATATAGAATACACTGCGCAGTAGGGGAGGGGACACAAGAGAAATTCATGAGAGCTGAAGTAATAGGGGAAAATTACAAAAAGAGTAGACTTAGGAACCTATTCCAAAGGTACACTGGTAAAACTATGATAAGACACATGCATCACAGCACTATTTGCAATGCTAAAGACTAGAAACAATACAATATCAATAGAGGACTGGTGGAATAATTGGTGGTTTATCTGCAGAATGGAATACTAACCAGCTGTTAAAAAGAATGAGCACAGTCTATATTCAGTTTTGGAATGATTTCTGATGAATATTGACAATTGAAAACTGCAAGGTTCAGAAGAATGTGTGTAATATACCAACTTTTACCTAAGAAAGGGTGTATAATACAAATCTATACATATTTGTTTATATTTAAAATAATAAGCAAATGAGGAATGCCTATAACGCCACCCTTGAAGTTTGAATATTGCGCGCCTTCATTTCTAGTGAAATAAATTCCCACATCTTACTGTTCTTCAGGGTAGCCACGCTTCTCTGGGCCTGCCTGTTCTCACCTTCTTGAGAGTGTCCTGTCCTTCTTTAATGAGTCCACTACTTGCTTGGCTTATTCAGTACATCTTTGAATTCTTTCCTGTGATGAACACCAAGAACCTATTTTCCGGGCAACAAGATGTTTTCTGAATCACCCCTTCAAAATAAGTATTTATAATGTTAAAATATTTAATTGCTTTGTACTTTTAAAGTGGATTCACAAATGGCATCTAATTCCTTCTCACAGTAAACCAAGAAAAAAAAATAATAAGCAATGGAAGGACAAACTATCAAGTGAAAAACTGGTTAACTTTAGGGGAATGGAGAAGACATGAATAAAAACTAGGCTGCCCTGAGTGTACCTGTCTTAATTATTGATTGCTGCATAACAGATTATTCCAAAAACTTAGTGGCTTAAAATAACAATAAACTTTTATTATCTGAAATAAGTTCTGAGGGTCAGGAATCCAGGAGCAGCTTAGTTGGGTGGTTCTGGCTCTGGGTGTTTCATGAGATTGTAGTCAAGCTTCATTCATCTAAGCATTTGACTGGGTTATGTCTACCTGCACAATGGTTCTCTCACATGGTTGTTGGTGGGAGGCCTCAGTTCCTCACCACATGGACCTTTCTCTCAATTGAGTTGCTTGAGCATCCTTATGACATGGCAGCTGGATTCCTCTAGCACAAGGAGGAAACTGCAGAAGAAATTGCAATACCTTTTAAGACCTAGTCTGACGAGACCCGCTCATCAGCCAAAGCTACCCAAGTGGACTGGGTGGGAGATTGGAAAAGAAAGACACAGAGACAAAAGCTGGGATTGGGAGGTCCACTGACTGCTGATGGCAGAGCAATGGCCTCGTTTATTTTTTGCACAATGCTTGTATAGCAGTAAGCAGCTGCAGAGAGCAGTAAACAGCTGCAGGGGGTCTGTTTATTGGGTTAGATAGTAAGTTACATCCTGGTATGCACTTCTCTAAGTGCACAAGCAGGTTACATTTTGTTATGCACTTTGCAGAAGCTCCTGCGGCTTCAGCTATTCTTTTTTCTTCTTGGATCAGTGGGGGTGGAACGTTCCCTGAACTGTTCCACAGGTTGTAAGGACTCTGTTAGCTCACAGCCTGCTCCCCACACTGGTCTTGGGGGTGCACCCTACATTTGTAACTTACTTTATTCATTAGGAGCAAGATACTGAGTCCAACTCACACTCAAGGGAAGAGGGATTAAGCACTACCTTTGGAAGAGTATGTTAAAGAATTTGTGGACATTCAGGGATCAACTACAAACAACCCACAAAGGGGACACATTTACAGCACCCAGCTCAGGTGAACAGGGAGACTGTATCACTGGGCCCCACAAAACACCAACTGCATAAGGCCACTCTACCAAGACTGGGAGACATAGCAGCTCTACTTAATACATAGAAAGAAACACAGAAAGGCAGCCACAATGGGGAGACAAAGAAACATATACCAAATGAAAGAACAGGAGAAAACTCCAGAAAAAGAACTAAAAGAAATAGAGACAAGAAATTTACCAGATACAGAGTTCAAAACACTGGTAATAAGGATGCTCAATGAGCTTAAGGGAAGAGTAGATGAGCTCAGTGAGAACTTCAACAAAGAGGTAGTAAACATACAAAAAAAAAAAAGACATAGAAGCCATAAAAAAGAACCAGTCAGAAATGAAGACTATAGTAACCAAAATGAAGACTACACTGGAAGGAATCAACAGCTAATTAGTTGAAACAGAGGATCAAATCAGTGATTTGGAAGACAAGGTAGCAGAAAACACCCAACTGGACAAACAAAAAGCAAAAAGCAAAAAAAAAAAAAATTAATTAAGATAGTTTAAGGGTCTCTGGGACAGCATCAAGCATATGAATATTCACATCATGGGGGTACTAGAAGGAGAAGGGAGGGAGAACAAGGTATTGAAAATCTATTTGAAGAAATAATGACAGAAAATTTCCCTAACCTGGTGAAGGAAATAGGCACACAAGTTTAGGAAGCACAGAGAGTCCCAAACGGGATGAATCCAAACAGATCCATGTCAAGACACATCATAATTAAAATAACAAAAATTAAAGACAAAAAAAAGAGTCTTAAAAACAGCAAGAGAAAAGAAGTTAGTTAACTATAAGGGAGCTCTCATAAGACTGTCAGCTGATTTCTCAACAGAAACTTTGCAGGCCAGAAGGAATTGACACAAAATATTCAAAGTGATGAAAAGTGAGGACCTACAACTAAGACTACTCTACTCAGCATGGCTATCATTTAAAAATGAAGTGGACTCAGTTAGTTAAGAGCTCGCTCAAGAGTACGAGCTCTGAGCAACAGCAGTTCGAGTCCCGGCCCAAGCTGAGCTGCCACTGAGCTGCCAACAGGTGGCAGGATGGCTCTGCTAATAAATAAATAAATAAATAAATAAATAAAATATTAAGGGGAGAGAAATAGCTTCCCAGACAAGAAAAAACTAAAGGAGTTCATTACCACCAAACCAGTATTATGACAAATGTTAAAGGGACTTCTTTAAGAAGAAGAGGTGTGTGTGGGTGGGGAAGGGAGAACATAGTTATGAATAAAATAACAATAACTACATACCAATGAATAGTCACTTTAAATGTAAATGGATTAAATGTTCCTATCAAAACACATAGGTAGGTTGAATGGATAAGTAAATAAGATCTATACATATGCTGTCTACAGACAAAAGACATACAGAGACTGAAAGTGATGGGATGAGAGAAAATAGTTCATGCCAATAGAAATGAAAAAAAAAAGCTAGGGTAACAATATTTATTTCAGACAAAATAGACTTTAAAACAAAGCCCATAATAACGGAAAAAGAAGGACATTACATAATGATAAAAGGGTCAATCCAACAACAGGATATAACCGCTGTAAACATTTATGCACCCAATGTAGTAGCACCTAAATATATAAAGTAAATATTGATGGACATAAAGGGAGAAATCAATAGTAATACAATCATTGTAGGGGATTTTAAAACTTCACTGATACCAATGAACAGATCTTCCAGACAGAAAATCAACAAGGAAACAGCCTTAAATGACACACTAGGTCACATGAATTTGGTTGATATCTTTAGAGCATTTCACCCCAAAGCAGAAGAATATCCATTTTTTTCAAGTGCACATGGAACGTCTTCCAGGATAGACCACACGATAGGCCACAAAACAAGTCTCAAAACATTTAAGAAGATTGAAATCATATCAAGCATCTTTTCCAACCACAATGGTATGAAAGTAGAAGTCAATTACAAGAAGAAAACTGAAAAACACATGGGGGCTAAATAACATGCTATTAAACAATGAATTGGTTAACAGTGAGATCAAGGAAGAAATCGAAAGATACATTGAGACAAATGAAAATGAAAACACAACATCAAATCTATGAGACATAGCCAAATCAGTCCTAAGAGGGAAATACGTAGCAATACTGGCCTATCTCAAGAAGAAAAATCTCAAATAAACAATCTAACTTTACACCTAAAGGAACTAGAAAAAGATCAAACAAAGCCCAAGCTGAGTAGAAGGAAGGAAATAATAAAGATCAGAACACAAATAAATGAAATAGAGTCTTAAAAAACAATACAAAAGATCAATGAAACCAAGAGCTGGTTCTTTGAAAGGATAAACAAATTGATAAACCTTTAACAATTTTCAAGAAAAAGAATAAAAGAGGGCCCATATAAATAAAATCAAAAATGAAAGGAAGTGACAACAGACACTACAGAAATACAAAAGATTATAAGAAAATACTATGAACAATTATATGACAACAAATTGAACAATCTGGAAGAAATGAATAAATTTCTAGAAATATACAATCTTCCAAGACTGAGTCAAGAAGAAACAGAAATTCTGAACAGATTAATAATCACTAAGGAAATAGAACCAGTAATAAAAAAACTGTCAACAAACACAAGTCCTAGATTGGATGACTTCACAAGTGAATTTTACCAAACATTCAAAGAATTAACACCTATATTTCTCAAACTATTCAAAAAAATTCAAGAACAAGGAAGGTTCCCAAGCTCATTTTTCAATGCCTGCATTACCTTGATTCCAAAATTAAACGACTTTACCAAAAAAAAAAAAAATCAAGCAAGCAAGAAAGAAGATTACAGGCCAATATCCCCAATGAACATAGATGTAAAAATCTTCAACAAAATATTAGCAAACTAAATTCAGCAATACATTAAAAAGATCATATGCCATGATCAAGTGGGATTTATTACTGGGATACAAATTTGATTCAATATTCATAAATCAATTAACATGATACACCACATAAGCAAAATGAAGAGTAAAAATCATATGATCATGTCAATCAATGCAGAAAAAGATTTGACAAGGGCGGGCGGTGGGTTCAGTTGGTTAGAGCACGGTGCTCGTAACACCAAGGTTGCTGGTTCGATTCCCACATTGGCCACTGAGCTGCACCCTCCAAAACTAGATTGAAGAAAACGACTTGTACACATTTAATTTTTTCTTAATAAAGAGAAAGAAAAAGAGTGGGGATTGATAGTAATAACTGAAAGATGATTAGATGTGGCTGACGAGGAAAATGGGGAAAGGTCAGGACACAGAGCACTGTTCATTCACACAGAACTTTACATTTCCCCAAACACTTTATTTTATAATTGTATCTTCTCACCGACTATGAATTAAGCTAGTTAGGCATTAAGCTACAGATGAGGGAGATGAAGTTCAGAGAGATTGAATGATTTGTTACAGCAGTGGACCAGCTGGTATGTCCTTCAGGAGGCCACCAAGACAGAAAGGCAAGGCTGTTAGAGAGACTGTCCTGGTTAGACACCAGGTTCCATGCTGGGAGAGGCTGGAAATACAGTTGCTTACATAGGGTGGCACCAAATTAGAAAAAAGTTTGCAAGTCAAAGAGAAAAGTTTAGATTCCTGTCAAGGATAGGAGATCATTTTTCTATCCACACAATCAACCCTGCTACTTTCTTCCCCCTTCCCCCATCACACGAATAAAGGTAGGAAACAACTTGTTTTTCTTTTGGGCATTGCAAAATGCTCAACTTTCCTGCTTATAAAATTAAGAAAGGAGATTATACAATTTTATTTGAAATAAAATTCACAATGAAAACCATTTTAAGGATATATTTCAGTCAAGGAAGATGGGGCAAAGCAGGAAAAGTGAAGGCAGGGAGAGAGTTGGAAAAGGAGATTATCAAGAAATATTTTGAGAAGAGGATTAGTGATTATAAACTGTCCTCAATTGCTTACTGCTATTCACTTAAGCCCCAGACTTTAAAATTGGTTTTTGCCTATTATGTCTGTCCTTTGAAAATCTGAATAGCTGATTATACTGTTAGAGTTTTTAGGAACCCAGATTCCCAGTGTGAAAGAAGAAAGTGTATGTGTGACTGGCAGAGCACAGACAGAGCCTGGAATGGAAAGGAACCAGGATCATCTTCTGCATAATATAGTGCTGACCAGTTAATGTCCCCTACAAGACAATGCCCTGGGGGTGGCTTACGTACTGGAAAAGGAGGAGCAGTGGCCCGAGTTCCTAGACTCTTTGTCTATAAGCCTGGCTTCAGGAAGCTTGACTTGGTCTTCAGTGGAGAATCCACAGTCTCATCAAGCATCAGGGCTTCCTTGACCAGGAGCCAAATATCACGTAATTCTAGAAGGGAAATAACCATTTCATTTAAAATCTGTTTTTTAGTCCTGATTCCTATATTTGTAAAAGTTTTCACTGAGTATTAAAACTATGCTTACGCAATCTTTTGCTAACCAAAATAATGGTGCAAATTGATCAACAGCAACTTAAGGAGCTAATAAATACTTTACACATATTATATTATTATCCCCAAGAGTTTGGCGAGACAAATACTTCTTGTGTTTTGAAACACTGGAAAGCTGACATGATGGAACTGAAAAACATAGTTTTCATTGCCTGGAAGCTTTTATGCTTTATTAGCTTTCTTGGGATGGAGAAAAGATGAGAAAGAGTGATATACAATTTGCTTGACAAAATCCAATCCCTAGCAGTGATCACGAACATCCGACAAATGTTCTTTTGAGGAGGGAAGGGAGGAGGTATGATTCTCTTACTTCATGTCTGGGGAAACAGAGAACAAAGTAGTCAAGTGATTAGCCAAAGGCCCCAAAGAAAATTAGTGATGGCTCTGAAACAATTTTAGACTCTAAATGTATTGATCTGCAGACCAGGACTTTTTCTATTCATCCAACAGACAATTTGTAAGTAGTAGAAACTATTCTAGCCTCTGGGGACACAAAGGTGAATAAGAAAGAAAACGCTTGGGAGCAACAGGGAAATAAGTAGTTCAAAAGCTCATTCTGTGAGTGTTTTGTTTCATATTTCTCAGTCTCTATGTGAGTTAAAGATAAAGATGAGGAAGAACATGAGAGGCTGAGAAGAAAGGATTGAGAGCAAATGGCTGGACCATCTTGTGGGCAGTCAGCACTGAGGGCAGCGTTGGCATTGGGAGATGTGGTCAGGAAACCATCTTCCTAATAGAGCTACTTAAAAATCAGCAGAGAATAGATGAATCTGCTATCTACTGATGAAACTCCATTGAGAGATAGCTGTGAATATAATTCTGGGAGTGGGCAAGACAATGTCAACTAAAGGGACCAGAGAACCTTGACTCTAAAGCTGAAACTAGATGACCTGGATTGCAGCCTGGTTGAAATAATGCAGAGAGGCAGAAAGAGGGGGTGGGCAGTCATACATATGTCTCCAGCCCTGACCCAGGCCGAGGGTGTCCTGAGTCCTTCACGTGAGCCATCTGGGCCAGTGCTCTGAACTGTCTCAGGTGTGTTTCCAGTGCCAAAAATGAGAGCGCCTCCAGCTATACGTCCCTCTGACATGCCCCAGTACCTTAATTCAAAGCCCCTTGGTATTGGTCCGATTCCATGCCCACCAAGTTACAGAAGGTGGCTTCATTTATATATTTTCATAAGGAAAGAGGATATGCTGACTCACAAATATGACCAACAATCACTTAGCAGCAACAGGTTTTACTGTAAATGGATACATTGCCATTCTGGTTAGTATATTTTCTTGTGAGCCTGGTAGGTATAAGCCAGATAAGCTGAGAGGAAACTCGTAAAAACCCAATTCCCAGGCCTATAAAGCTAAAGACCAGAAATGGGACTTTTCAAGGTGGTTGTAACTTGCTCAGCCACTGTGGTCCCATTTCAGGCCTGGAACACTGCCGAGCATTTAGTTAAGTGCTCAATAAGTGTTATTGCTCTTGAGGAATAGCCTATCTTGTGCTTGAAGTGCTGCTTAGAGACTGCTAAATTGTGAAAGAGAAGACTGAGTTTGTCTTCTGTTTTTATCTCTCCTTTCCTTCAGCATTTTTCTGTATCTGTTCAGTCCCACTGTCTTTCCCCCTCAATCCCCAATTAGGCAGTTCGAGTTAAACTCCTGCCTCACTAAGAGTCCCCAAGCTGTGCCCCTGGGGCGGCACCCACACCGTGCATTTAACTGCCTTCCCCAGCAAGACCTACCTAATGAAGCCCTACATGGCCAATGGAAGAGAAGGAGAGGGAATGGCTAGGTGAAAGTCACACTACAGTGATAATTAGGTAGTCTGTTTGTTAGCCTTCTAAAATGAATATCTAGACCTACATGAGTGTGGCCAGCTATCTTAGGCAGTGTGACAAGTTTCAGTTGTGTGTGATTTGGGAATTGTCTCCCCTCGCATCTCCACTCCCAGAACAAGCTACAAGTGAACCTAGAAAAGTTGGCGAATTGTGGTTTCCTGAATAAGCCCAGGCTTTGCAGGATACAGGAGCAGAAGACCCAATCTTGCTATTTGCTAGGTGTATGGCCCTAGGCCGGTCTCTTGTTTTCTCTTCTTCCGTGTCTGTAAAATATGGATGATCATAAAGCTTCTCTTCCTTATTGCACAGAGATGTGAAGAGACAGTAGGCAATTCTGCATTCTACGCATGTGCCTGGCAGTAGTGTTTATCTAGAAGATGCTGATTAATAATTGCAGATTGGATGAATGAAC
Source organism: Hipposideros armiger (assembly GCF_001890085.2). Classification (NCBI taxonomy): domain Eukaryota; kingdom Metazoa; phylum Chordata; class Mammalia; order Chiroptera; family Hipposideridae; genus Hipposideros; species Hipposideros armiger. The sequence goes on along the minus strand of NW_017732131.1, from coordinate 790,642 downwards.
ACATGATGGAGTTGGAACCGCTAATTAAATGATTTTCAAGCTTTAGGGTGCAGTAGGATCGCTTGAGGGGCTTGTGAAAACATGGACAGCTAGGACCCACCATACTTTTTGATTTAATAAGTCTGGAGTGCATGTTGACACTGCTGGCCTAAGGACCAAACTTTGCATTAGATTTGAGAAGAAACCCAGTAGCGGGCTGCAGTGTGAGAAAGGACCAGCAGATGGCACCATCACTGAACCCAGGCCTCCCCTGATTGCTGATGGAACTGGGTCAGTTCCCAGCTCAACCTACTGAAACACAGGTTTTCCCAAGCTGGAGGCGGCGGCTCTGGCCTGGCAGGCTGCTCTGGAGAGTGGCGAACAGAAGGAAGCACGGGGAGCAGCTGGTGTGGAGGAGGAATCAGTAGTCTCTAACCACCTCAGTCTCCTTTCCCTGCTGATCTCCCTCAAAGGAGGGCTCTGATCTCTCCCTCCATACGTTTCTGCCTGGCCAGATGCCAGAAGCAACGGTATTTATCACAGAAAAGTAAAAAGCCCATCCCCTTGAAAAATAGTCTTTGAGGTTCTTTTTCAGTAACCCTATTTTGGGACTGTGCCCTTAAGAATAAGAAAAGTCTTCCCTAAAGTTTAATTTAAAAAATCACATGTGATTGACAAAGCCCTGTCCTTTTCTCTCCCAGTATCTTTCCATCACTGCCCGTAAGCTTGTGGTTTAGAGGAAAGAACATGGAGCAGCGGTTTTGGCAGCCTGAACCTCAGGCTTCTCCTGTGTACCACGAGGAAAACACTCCCCACTTTAAAGAACTGTTGAGAGGATTAAATGAAAGAACACATGAAAAGTGCCTTACACAGTGAAAGGACTCCATAAACATCAATGAGGGAGGCAGGAAAAAGTGGTAGTGACACAGCCAGTGACACAATCCCTTAGGGGAGAAACTGGTCTTAGTTTAGCTACAGTACTGCCCACCAGAACTTTCTGCTGTCCATACTCTCCAATACAGTAGCCACTGGCTACATGAGGCTATTCAGCACTGAATTATGGCTAGAAAGACCAAAAAAAAGTGACTTTTATGTTTTATTTAATTTTAATTCATTGAAATTGAAATTTTGGACAGCATGGGCTTAGCAGAACATCTTGCTGGATGAATTTGGATTGTGAAAAGATGTCCCCTAGGCCTTAGTGCATGGCTGAGAGGGGGTAAGAGGTCGTTAAATTATTCTGCCTAAAAATGTATATGGACTGGGGGGCAGGGCAATATAACTGGGAGGGAAAGGGAGAGAGGCTGAAGAGGAAAGGCCCAGCAGCATTGCAAGAGGCTGGTGACTAAACAAATGAGAAAGGTAATCAGTAAACAAAAATAACCCTTGCAGTAACAGAAATTGCTCAAGGAAATGATAAAAACTGTAACACTGAATAGCCAGTCTTAAGTCATTTAGCGTGTTCTATGCAGTGTTATTTCTCCCTGTTGCCTCAATTCTTCAGAAGTGTCTGCTCGACATAGTCCCTGGGCATACCAGCCATTCGAGAGTGAAGAGATGGCAATACCTGGGGTGTTTGGTTGGGGAGGATTCGTTAAGGAGAGGTGACAGCATGCTCAGGTGGGAAACAGAAGAGATATGAAAAAATCAGCACAAGCAGGATGCAGGGGCTGGGAGAACCTCCAGTGACATTGCAGGAATGCTGACTTTTCCACTATAGAGGGATTGGAGATTTTGGACCCTATTTTAATTAAATTTTCAAGGTAATGGCAACCTAGTAATTTGAAAGACTTGAACATGCAGGCATATGGTTCCAAACATTTCCCTAGACTAATGCTTTCTGACTCAAATAGCATCCTAGAGCAGCCATCTCTAGAAGGTCTCCACGGCAGACCACAGGTGTGATTGAGAAAGGGGGCAGAGAAGGGTTGAGCAATAGCTATAGCAGACAGAAAGGAAGCAGAGACAACTATGTCTTACTAAATTTATAAAGCATAGCATAATTTTTTCTGGACCGTTGTATCTCTCTGGGGTGTCTAGCAACAATAAACCACTGTCCACCTGCTCCCAATTTCTGTGGTCTCTATGTATGTGTGTATGTGCCCATGTGTGAGAACAAGCGAGGGAGAGAGAGAGAGAGAGAGAGAGAGAGAGAGAGAAAGAGAGAGAGAGAGACAGAGAGAGAGAGAGAGGATGCAAAAGTAAGGTGGCACTTAGATGATGGCTATCCTTTATGTGCTGAAACACAGTACCTTTCAGTCGCTATCTATTATGCAGTCTTGGGAGATGACTTGTGGATGTAATAACATGGGATAAACATCCTCTTGCAATTGATCCCATGACAAAACTCTCAGATGAGGCCCTGTCAGCTACCCCTTTTCTGCCTGGAGCCTGGTGATACAACAAAATTTACGGCTTAGTAGCCACCTGCAACTCATTGCTAGAAGACTTGCCTCTGTCACCAGAGGCTTTGGACAGAGAATAGGGGAAGGACCGAATGCAGGCTTTCTAAGGGAAGGAACTGTTTTTCCCTGGTCCCTCTGTTCTGTCCAAGTAAAGCCAGCTCTCCAGCTCCAACACATTATAATTTATTTGATCTTGTCTTTGCCCACATCATCTCCCAGTTTCTCCTGTCTGTATCTTCCACTTTATAACCTTGCTCTATATAAATCTCCTTGATGAACTGTGCACCGTGTCACCCTTCTGGCTTTGCTTCCATGATCTTGCAAGCTTCCATCAGCACCGTTGCTCAGGGGAACTCCCACTGGAAGTGGAGCAAGGAGGTAATCTCCAGTGTGTTTTTTTGTTTGGTTTTTTAAAGATTTTATTAGGGAATGGGGAAGGGGAACAGTGTTGGGGAATTGGGGAAGGGAACAGCCAAGTTATTGTCCTTCAATCTTAGTTGTGGAGAGTGCAACTCACTCAGCTCCAAGTCCAGTCGCCATCCAGCTGCCCAGCGGCAGCTCACGGTCACTCAGCTCAAGGTGCCATGTTCAATCTTAGTTGCGGGTGGAAGTAGCCCACCACCCCATGCAGGAGTCGAACGGGCAGCCTTGTTGTTAAGAGCATATGCTCTAACCACTGAGCCATCCGGGTGGCAGCTTGTAGCAGCTCAGCTCAAGGTGCCATATTCAATCTTAGTTGCGGGTGGGAGTAGCCCACCATCCTATGCAGGAGTCGAACTGGCAGCCTTGTTGTTAGGAGCATGTGCTCTCACCAGCTGAGCCATCCTGCTGCCTGTTGGCAGCTCAGCACAGCTCAGCTTGGGCACAGCTCACTGGCCCATGTGGGAATCCAACTGGCGACCCTGTTGCTCAGAGCTCCCGCTCTTAACCAACTGAGCCACTCGGCCAGCCCTCCAGTGTGCTTTGAGAGTATCATATTTTTCCAGAAGGCTACTATTAAAATAATTAAATTACAGGGGGGATTAGAGGGTGGGGTAGAGAATGGCAGCACTAAGCTGGCAAACTGGAAAGGAATATTCCATCAGGTTAACTTGACTTCACTAAAGAAGGAAAATTACAGGGTCCTCAGAGGATGTGACAGAGGAGAGTATATTTTAACACGGGGCAGGGTAGGGATGAGGTAGAGGGCAGGGGGAAGGAGGAGAAAGAATCAGAGAAGGAAGTGTGGCGCTTTCTGAGGAGCTATACAAGAACTACTGTATTTTGCATGGCAGAGGAAATAGAATGACTCCTCCATTTTTTAAATCCAATCAACCTGGAATCACTTGTAGCTCAGCTAGTCACTATCACTATAAGGGAGAGCCCTTTGGGAGCTCCTTGAAGGAGCTTTATTTTCCTCATGGGTGGTTTCTAGGAGCCCACGAGCTTTTTTTTTAAAGGATTTTATTGGAGAACAGTGTGTTTTTCCAGGACCCATCAGCGCCAAGTCAAGTAGTTGTCTTCAATCTAGTTGTGGGGGTTGCAGCTCAGTGGCCCATGTGGGGATTGAACTGGCAACCTTGGTGTTATGAGCACTCTAACCACCTGAGCTAACCAGCCGCCCCTCCCCACCCCCACTATGAGCTTCTGTGTGGAAAGCCCACACCTTAGAAGGCACATATACACACCATTTTTGCCTAAGGTTGACCTCCCCTACCACCTAGAAAAGAATTATCATGTACATCTGTGTAGATCTCTATCCTTTCAGAGCAGTTTCCCATAGATGATTATGATCACATATTTTTAATAACCTTAAGAGGCAGAAAGTCTCTGCGGCCCTACTTGCAGAGAGCCTTAGAGAGGGAAAGTGACTGCGTTAAAACTCTATCAGCTTGGTGGTAACCTGGGTCAGAACTTTTGCATCTTCTGAGCTCTGAACCTAGGCTGCTTCTAACGGGCTTTTCTGCTAACCCAGGCACCTCCTTCAGCCATGGAATGTTTAGTGCGGTTATTATTTGTTGGGCAGAGAATAACATACACATTTGAAAGACACTGATTATGCAGCCTCATTAATTAGCAACTTCTCTGGGTGTGTGGTACATTCTCTGCATCGCGAAAGGCAATGTCTGCTGCCTTTGAGGGAAAGAAGCTTTTGAAGTTATTGTTTTCCTCCAGGGCCTAGTCAGCCAGAAGAAACTTTGCCAGGTTCTTGTTCACCTCATCAGCTTAGCTGATGAAGAAGACACAGTAACCTAAAGTGTTTTGATGAGGTTGTTTACAGACTAATTTGGATTCAAGTCTAGGTTGTCATGCACTGAACTTTGAGGGCTCAGTGTGAAGAAAAGCTCCAGACACTTGCAAGGAAGAGGGGAAAGCAGCAGGTATCCTAGTAAGGGAGCAACATCATCAATTAGCACCACCATTTAAATGCAACTAACACCACCATCTATGGAACAATTACTATATGTCAGAAGCTGTACTGAGTGTTTTTTATGCATGAAGTCCTAACTATGTATTTTTAGTACCCCATTTTGCAGATAAGGAAACCAAAGCTCTCTTAGCCATGATGAATAACTAGCCTAAGGGTATATAATGCTAAATATGGAGGCGTCATTTGAACTCAGAGATTTCCATCCTCAGATCATTGGCTCTTTCTTTACACTTCCATTACATTATTTGTCACCAAACAGATAACAAATTTGTCACCAAACAGGGAATAAAATGACCTGGATCACAATCAATGTCAAGGAGAGGGAAATATTTTATGGCATGAATATTTTGTTGGATATGGTTGGACTGTATTTACTGAAAAGGCCAGATGAATTCCACCACCCAAGATAGCACTGTGAGGGGCTCAGGTCACAGTGTGTCCTTTCTAAATTCCCCTAACCAAATGAACACACAGGAAAAATCCACAAGATCAGTTACTATTTAGATGACCAGGGTTCACAAAGGATATGGGTGAGCATTGGGATGGGGTCATGGTTAAGAAGAAAGATAGTTGCCCTTGGAATAATAACATTATTAACTACCAATCATGGAGCATTGATCATTTTGTAGGCATTGTACTAAGTTCTTTACATGTTTCAATAATTCTCATAATAACTCCATGAGGTGGGTATAATTAAAGATCTATGAAAAAAACTGGGGCTCAGAAAGTTTGAGTAACCTGCATGAATTCATACAAGAAGTGTTGCTCCCATGATTCAAACCCAGGTTAATTTGAAGCCAAGCCAAGCCTTTCAACCCTTATACTCTGTTACCACCATTCTAGGCAACAAACACATGTTGTTGAATTGTTGAGAAATAATTGTCACCACCATCTCCTCTCCCCAATAGAATGAGTTACCTTGTGCATCTGTGGGTTCCCAGTCACCAGAATGGCTCAGAGCCTGTCCCAGAGATGTCACCTGGAGAGAGGTTGCACAAAGCTATCTCTAGAGCCCCATCAGATCTATCAGAAACTAATGATTCAGTGTATTTTGGGGGTGGAAGGGCAGTTTCAGACCCTCTGGAAAGCTGGCAATTCTCAGAAAATCTCCCATAATTCTCTGAACTCTAAGCAACATTTCTAGAGCAAAGCTCCAAGCTCTCCCTACCACCTTATTGTCTTTTTCTCAAGGAGCTGGGAACCAGGGAGATGCTCCCCCGCCCTCCCAGGCCCTCTCATCAGCAATCACTGCTGAGCACTCTTGCTCACCCTTCTAGCAAGAGGCCTCTCTCTTCCACTTAACCTGCCTCAGCTCAGTCTTCCCCTCAAGAGTCCCTTCCTTTAACTGTATCTTGAAATAATGAAACTGAAAACACAGAAATCCAATCCAAGTGGAGGTTTCATTCACCTCAGCCGTTCCCAGAAGTATTTAATAAGTTGCATGGAGAGATAAAAATAGATCATGAGGCAGCCGGGAAGAATAACATTTCTTGTGGAGAGAGCCCTTATGCAAAAGAAGGACTAGTAAAAAAAAGGAGAGAACCTCGGTGGCATTGATGATGGGTGAAATAAAGCTTGCTCTTTTGGAAACAAAGGAGAACAAATTTGTTCTGGGGCTACCAATACAAGAAACAGGCAGTGGCGGTGGCGGGTCCTGGGAGTGGGGAGGGGGTGAAACGGGGAAACTACAGAGCTTCAGGAGAGACCCATATCCCAGGGCAGCTTTGGAAATAATTTCAGGCCATAGAAAAATCAATCAGCAAGCTTTTACTGAGTGCTGAGGGCATAGTGCAAATGTGAAACTAAAGACCAGGCCCATTTGCAAGGAGAGTGCAGTGTGCTGCGGAGATAAAAATAGCACACTTGAAACAATTAGAAAGCAATTAATGCCAAACTGTCTGATTCAGACTGGAGTCCAAAAGCGCTCCAGAGCTGGTGAAAGCCTGGTGAGCTGGAGTCGTCGGGGGCAGGAAAATCTCCCTGCAGCACCCCCCCCTTCCCCCAACACACACAAACACATGCGCGCGCGCGCGCACACACACACACACACACACACACACACACACACACACACACACCTGTCTTGTGCATGGAATGCTTTGAGGGAGAGGGTCTGTTCTTGTGGGATGCTCAGCCTGTGCAGCACAGCACAGCCACCTAACCACAGCCTTGCCCTTCCAGAAGTTTCCAATTAAACAGCAGAACACAGAGCTTGATCTATACCAGCTTTGTTGAATAAATAAATGAAAGAACAAGTAACTGAAGTCCTAGATTTCTTAGTGACAACTAAAGAAGCAGGAGGACAGGAACAGCATGGTTGCTGAAATATTCCTTGGTCTTCTGTATACTTTTTGAGGGCAGTGACTAACTATGTCCTCATTCCATATTTATTGAGCTCCTGTCATACAAAACATATTGTGCTAGCCCTGTGAATGAGGTCTGAAGATGAATTGAATCAGACATTGTCTAAACAGCTCAGAGCAGACCTCCTTTTGGGGCCTAGTTATTTATACCATGCTCAGATCACTCAAGAGACATCGACCATGTCAATCATTAACTCTGTAAATAATTTGCACCATGTCCTAGGCAATGTGACATGCACTGGATGAAAGCATTAAAAGACAATTTTTCTAAAAACACTGTGTACATATGATTTCAACTATATGACATTTGGGAAAAGGCAAAACTATGGAGACAGTAAAAGTGATAGCCAGGGACTTGGGGGACAGGAGGTGGGGGAGGGACAAATAAATAGAGAACAAAGGATGTTTATGGCAATAATGATGGATACACGTCATTATACATTTGTCCAAACCTATAAAATATACATTAGGGAGAATGATCCCTAATGTAAATTATGAGCTTGGGGGGGGTAATGATGTGTCAGTGTAGGTTCCTCATTTGTAACTACAGTCCCACTCTAATACCAGATGTTGATCATGGAGGAGGCTCTGCATGTGTGGGGATAGGGCTACATAGAAATCTCTGTACTTCCCTTTCAATTTTGCTGTGAACTTAAAACTTCTCTTAAAAAAAATAAGGTAAAAAAAAAAGGACAATGGTTTTCTCTAAAGAGGACTTACTATTAAGTGGGGGAGATAAACAGTCACCTACATTTCGTACAGTATAATTGCTTTCGTGGCATGTTGTGCAAAGGATAGGATGAGATTAAGGAAAGGATCTCCCAGGCTGTCCCGAGAAGTGAAGGACAACCACACAGAGGAAAAACATTTGAGTGCCTTCTGGAGTGAGCTCCATCCGGGACAAGGAGTGGCAAACAGGAATAATATGTAGGCAGATAGAATGGAATGTGCAAAATCTGGAAGCATGGGAGAATATAGTAACATGTTCTGAAAGCTATAAATAATGAAGTATTACTAGAGCAGACAGTTCTGGAGGGGAGCCGTGAAAGATAACGTGGGACAGATCGGCAGGAGACCAATTACGAAATGCTCTGGAAGCCAAGCCAGTGGGACAAATTGTATCTTGTTAACGGTGGAGAGGCTGTTGAAGGATGGTAAGCGGTGGGATGACGGGATCAGATTTGTAGATTAAAAAGAACGTTATGTCAGATGTGTGGAGGACAGATGGGGTAGGGAGTGGGGGGCGATGGGGAAGGCTAAGTCAGCAGGGGATAGAGAATCCAAAAGAGAAGCCACTGCAGTGGTCCATGAAAGGGACCACAGGAGCTTTGTTTAGGATACAGGCCATGGAGAAGGACAGATAGGCAGACACCTGAGAGCTACTTGCAAACTGAAATCAGCAGGCCTTGGTTACCAGTTGGATGCAGGGGCGAGGGAGGGGGAGAGCAGGATGACTATGAAGATGGCAGTGCCGGTCACAGGTGCTAACAATCAGTCCTTATTTCCCTTGGGCCCCTTTCTCCCATGACTCCTCTTTGTCCTCTAGCACCTGTGGAGAGAACATCTGCGTGCTCAAGCTCTCCCTGGAAGCCGGCCTCCTCCTGGTTTGAACTGAAAGCTGCTCTTACCCCAACATCAGTGCTTCTCCAACATTGTCTCCTCTGGATGATACTCATACTCCCATCCCTTGGTCGCACCCTGACAAGAAGCCCTGACCAAATTGGAGTTTCCCAGTTCTGCTTCCAAACCATACTTTCTCAGTCCTAATATAAACATGGCTCCTTTCACAGCCACACCCCTCACGATACCCGTTTTGTGGCTTTCACTTGCTTGCTTCATGCAAGGCCCTTAGTGCCTGGCTCAGGGTCTTCCTTTCTACCCCAAGGCCTGCTGCCATCATCCTCACTTCTCTGCTACAAGGGCCACCTCTCCAGTCATGCTTTGGCATGACATTCATGTCCATTCCACTTCAGCCACTCACACGGATAGCCAGACCCTGCATTTTGGCACCTGAAATGGTTTCATCTCTGAAATGATTTCACCTCTGAAAACTTTAACTCCAATATCCACACCCTACCACAATTTCTTATCCTCCCATTTCTCAAACTTCTTTACTCCTACTACACTTAATCTCTGATTTTACTAAGATCTATGGCCATTTTGCTTCTCTGTTTTCAGCCACCTATCAATCCTCTTTCTTAATTTTCTTCTTCAACCAGCCTAGAATACATAACAATATATTACTTCATAACTATTTTTTTTATTATCCTTGCTTCTCTTTTTTCTTTGTCATTTTGCTCTTCTTCTCAAAAAAAAAATCTCAATCTCTGAACTAATCCAGCCGTTTACTGGTTTCTTTTATGTACCTGGTGGCAGGCTGGAACTCTGAGGCTCACTCTTGATTCTTCTCTCTCCTTCACGCCAAGAGGTCACCAAGCCCTGACGGTTGTTATTCTCCTTCCCTAAAATCTCTCCAGTAGGTCCCCCTTTCTTCATCCCCACTGCCATGGCCTTAGTTCAGTCTCAATATTTTTCTCTATATTAATTCTGCTTAGTTGATCATCTTGCCTACAGTTTTGAACACTGAAGTTCCAAATAGTTTTCCGAACTATGCTCTGACCATATCACTGTAGCCAGAGTGATCTTTTTAAAATACAAATGCAATCGTGTCACTTCCCTACTTACAATATCTTAATGGCTGCCCAAACTCTTTAGCATCACGTGAGACGCATTGTAATTGCACCCCTGCTCACCTTTCCAGCTCCCTCTCTCCCTATTCTATCCTAAACCTTATCTCCTTCATTCTATTCTAAGCGTTAGCTACTTATAAGTGTCACAATGGGCCATGTTTTCCTTTTGCTGCACACACTATTCCTTTATCTTGTTATATGACTACTCATTCTTCAAGATGCAGCTGATGTCCAGCCCAGAACCTGGCACCATAATATATGCTCAATAAATAGGATCTTCACAAAAAGGTCTTTGATATTTATTCTACTTCCTTGAGTGTTGAACTAGTTGTTGCTCTTAAGTGATCCTTGAGATTCTCCATTATTGTGTCTTTTCCATTTTGTCATAGTTTTCTATTTACGTTTCCATCTTCCAGACTAGACTGTGACCTTGTGAAGAGTACTAACCTACTCTTTTCACCTTGGCATGCCCAGCACCCACCACAAGGCTTGACTCAAGCAGGCATTCAATGAGCAGTTGTAAATGAATGAATGAGCGATTGAGTGGGCAGAGGCCTGAGCCTCCGCCCCTACCCCAGGCTGTGCTACTGTCTCAGTCCTTGCTGAGGAAGACCCTGGACTGTTACCCTTTTCAGGCAGCTTCTCAAATGTTGGTAACAACCACTTCTGTCTGCCCTGGAAATGTTGGTGTCTCTGCTGAGGACTGCTTCTGAAGTATGTGTTATATACCATTGTAGTAAAGGCTGCCTCACATTTCAGTGCAGTGGAAATAAAGGTTGATGGTGCTGCCATTACCCCAGCAGGCTTCCTCATCAGGGACCAGAGAGGAAGGTCAGGAGAGATGACATGCACTGGGGAGCTCTCTGAGGGACCAGACCCAGCAGCTTCCTTGAAATGCTTCCCTTCCTGCCTACGAAAAGGGCCCAGCAAATTCCAAAGGCAGGCACACTGCAAAGTGAATGAAAAGAACCTGCTTTTTATGGCTTCACTCTCTCCCTGCTGAATCCTTTACACAGTCATCAGAAGTAATGCCCTAAAACATAGATGAGATGAAGCTGTTTACCTATTGAAAAGCATTTAGTGTCTCTCCACTACCTACAGGATAAAGTCTACACCTTTATCTTGTCATGCAAAGCATGCTGCTTTCAGATGTTACCCTACTTTTCCAGCTCCTCTGCCCTCAGAACCCTGTTCCATGCTTCTGTCGATGTGGTCTAAGCCTTTTCCTGAACAAGCCACGTGCCTTCCTACCTTTATACCATGACTTCATTTGCACCAGTTGAAAAGAACGCCCTTCCCATGCCTTTCCACCAGACAACCACAGAAAGCCTCGTTTGAAACTCCCATCTTCTGAAAAAGGCCCCAGACTTTCTCCTCCTCTTTCCTCATGACCCTTTCTCAGCTCTAGCAGAAGTTCCTCGGCATTCTTCCAGGAGTTCATTCTTGTTACACAAAGAGACTCATCATTCCAATATTCTCCTTACATGCTCACGTGTCTGTCTCCCTGCTCTGGATCAGTTGCTCCATGACAACTACCAATGTGCAGCTGTAACAGTTGGGGGGAATATACTTAGATCTGTGGAGCTTATAATCTCTGTAATAATAAGATAGTTTTGCTGGGGCTTTGTTGGATTAGGTTACAGAGAAAAGACCATTGGTATCAGAATCAGACAGACATCAGCACATCACTTAATGTTTGACTTTGGTCTCTGAGCCTCAGTTTCCTCATCTGTAAAATGGAAATAATAATAATAACAATAACAACCACAAGAACAATCTCAGAAGGTTGTAATGGAGATTAAATACAATAATAAATGTAAAGACCACAGTCCAGTATTTGTCATATGGCAGGTTATGCCAAGAAATATTAGCTTTGTTTCATCTTCCATCTTGTTGGTCTTCAATTTTCACACCTGAAAAGCTGTTTAATAGCACTCTTTCATCCAGGGTGTATCTTCACCCTTCTTGTGACAATCTTTTCTTTAGATCTTTAAATTCTTATTGTTTTGATCACTGCCCTTCTTGGGATATCCTTTAACCTTTGTACTTCCTTTTACTTTTTTTTTAATTAAAATTTATTGTGGTGACAATTGTTAGTAAAGTTACATACATAGGTTTCAGGTGTACAATTCTGTAATACATCATCCATATATCACATTGTGTGTTCACCACCCAGAGTCAGTTCTCCTTCCATCACCATGTATTTGATTCCTTTTAAGGGTGGCAACCTTTCACAGGTAGAGACTCTCAAAATAGTAGTAATAGTAATAGAAGTAGTAGTAGTAGTAGTAGTAGTAGTAGTAGTAGTAAATGATAATAAGAGTCGCTGAGGGCTTCCTAAGTGCCAGTCTCCATGCTCAGCTCGTTATGTGCAGTGTCCTCGCTGCCCCTATGATGCAGATCTCCATTTCACAAATGGGGAAACTGAAGTAAGAATGTTAAAGAAACTTGCTGATAGAGAGCTAGAAAGTGGTAGAGCCTGGAGCACAGGCAAAGTCTATGAGTTCCCAGTCTAAAATCCTTGTCCTTAATGACACATTCCTCTAACACCCCTGGAGTCTTCCATTGCCATGTGGATTGCCATGGAGAGGTCACAGGCAGCCCTCAGGCCAGCTCATGGGCTATGAGTTGGGCTGTCTGTGATGCCTCCTCGGTGCTTGTGTTTGGACATTGTGGCATTGCAAGATGAGACAAGACTTGTCAGCCCCATCCAAAATGTTCTCTGAGAATCAGAGAGTCCTTCTCCTTTCTTTTCAAAGTGCAAGCACCTGTATCAATGTACACTGCTCTCCTAGGGCTGAAATGCTAGCAGCAAACATGTGATGAGGTGCTCTGTCTCAGAAATAAAGAAATCTGAACAAAGACAGGACTTGCCAAGAGCAAGTGACAGTGGTGTTCAGGGAGGGGGCATGCATGCTGCAGCTCTCCATCGAGGCTTCCTTTGGCTCCTGCCAACTATGGAGGACATTCAATACCTGGCACTCCTGCCAAATACCACACTCGAGGGCTAGCCCAGTTCCACTGATGTCCTTCTCCAGGGGCCCCACTGTCAGTTTCATTCCTTGTTGCTGTCCCCAGCACAGTGCCTTGGCAGCCCCTTGGCTCCTGTTGTCTCTTCTGCTTGGTCCTAGGCTTGCTGGAAACTACTGCTATTATCCTCTGTACTCCCCTCACTTCTTTCAGCCCCTCATCCTCTCCAAGCGGTTCCTGCGACAGGGACTCTGTGTCTGTGGTTCCTTTCATGCAAACTCTCTTCTCCAGACCTCTGTGACCATATGACCATAGTCACATAGTAACTGAACTTGGCTTTACTCCTCAAATCCACCTTTGGCCTCCAAAATTTTTTTCAGTTTTGCTTTCTGCTCTTTAAGAAGCAATTTCTGAATGCTCCTAGCTTTGGGGTGGTGAACACACAATGCAATATAAAGATGAGGTATTATAGAACTGTACACTTGAAACCTAATTTTTTAACCAACATCACCCCAATAAATTTAATAAAATTTTTAAAAAAAGAAAGAAAGAAAGAAAAGAGGCATTCCAGGGAAGGTGAAGTCTGAGTTCATTTTGAAAGGTAAGTAAAATTTTGGCTAGAGAAATGTTAAAGTGGAGAAAGTTCAGGAATGGGGCAGAATAGATATATCTTGTGTGGACAGGCAAAGAAAAAGGTAAGTTATGATTTTCTAAGAAAGATTTTAATGCTAGATCAAGAGTTTTAGATTTCATTTTGTAGGCAGTGAGGAACCACTGAATATTTTAAACAGAGAATGACATGATCAGATCTGTCTTTTGTGATTTAACTGGTGGCAGTGTGAAGAATGCGCTGCAGAAGGGGAGAGATTTGAGGCAGACAGAATAACAGAAAGCTATTGCAATAATTTGGGTGAGAGAGGATCGAAGCTTGATAAAAGATAGAAGCAGTAGGATTGCAAAGGGGAGGTCAGATTTGACAGCTATTTCAGAGTAGAATTGACAGGATTGGGTTGCCACATGGGTGTTGAAAAATGAGAAGATGAAAAGAATGAAAGATACCATTTGGGGCTGAGAAGATATGGTGCAGTCAGAAACTAGACAGAATAGGAGGAGTAAGATTGGAGGAGTAAGAAGTAGGTGGAGAGAATGAGTTTATGTAGGATATCAGAGTTTGTGTCACATTTTGAGTCCATTTTGTCCTGACTCCAGTAGTTTCCTGGGCTCAGAAAATGAATATTTTCTCACATGAATATTAATATGACTGATACAGCAGGATACACCCTGACATATCCTGAATCCTAAATAACCACAGCACCTGGGAGGATGAACAAGTCATTCTGCAAAAATGAGCTCCCTCATATCAAAGGTGGAAAAACAAGAGAGGATCTAAACTGCCTCAAAGCTTCATTCAGGGGTGGCTGTTTTTAGGGAATGTTGAAGTGTTGCTGATGATTTCCTGAGATGAGTCAGAGTTCCCTACATAATCTTATTCCTCTGCTGACAGCCCATCTCTTCCCCGACCTCTTACTTCTCCTTCTACAAATCTGGACCAGACCCAAAGATGTGGAGTACTGTTTGATTTGTAAGAATGATGTTATGTCTTTCTCTGACATTTAATCTCTGTTCTTGTTAATCATCTGTCCAATTCAGGTCAATCAATCAGTCAACAAGCATTTCTTAAGCACTTTTCATACATTCACTCATTCATCTACCAAATATTTATTGAGTGCCCACTGTGTGCCAGACACTTGTCCAGGCACTGGCAATCCACCAGCGTTATAAGTCAGCTCGGGCTGTTTAACAAAATACCCTAGTCTGGGTGGCTTAAACAATAGATATTTATTTCCATAGTTCTAGAGGCTGGAAGTCTAAGATCAGTGTTGCTAGCATACACAGGTTCTGGTGAGGCCTGGATTGCACACATTGTATTCTCACATGTTGGAAAGACAGTTAGAGAGCTCTCTGGGGCTCTTTTATAAGGCCACTAATCCCATTCATGAGGGTTTCCCCCTCATGACCTATTCACCTTCCAAAGGGCTCACCTCACATTGGGAGTTAGGATTTCAAGACATGAATTTGGGGGGAACACAAAATCCAGTGTGTAACAACCAGCGAACAAAGCAAAGTGAATTTTTAAAATGTGTTTCATGTTTTCTTAGGAGTTTAATATCTATACATACAGTTTATAGTGAATAATACAATACAAAATGACCAAGATGTTTTGTACTCATGGATATAAAGCAGGTCCTGATCTATCAGCTTCTGAGGGATAAAAATATTCAGGAAAGGAGGAGATAGTTACAGGTTAGGTAACAGGGAAACTTAGATGTGATTTGGTAACAAAGAGGAAGAAATTGAAGGCTTGTGAGCCAGGAATGATGTGGAAAGCAGGAATGTAACATGTGTTGAAGAATGCTCTCTGGAGTGCTACAAAGTTGTTGAATCTTGAATATGGGAGATAACTGCACCCCCTTCTCCATGTCCTTCTCAGGACAGCTCAGGAGCTGGGATTGCATTCTGTATTGGGGTGATACTTTAGGAGGACAAAAAAGTGTGTTCAGAGAGAGAAGCTAAGACAGTATAGAGCTTAAAGCAAACTCTCATGAGTAGAGGCTGAAGGAAAAGAGAAGACTCAAAGCCTTGAGGAACAAAACTCCCTTCAAATACATGAAGGATTTGGAGGGACTATTGGGTTGTCGCAAAAGTCATGATGCATTTTTGCAAAGAAAAACAGAAAAAATACATCATAATTTTTCCAGCAACCCAATACATTTGCTCTGAATGGCCTGAATTGGTTGAACTAGGACCAATAACAAAATAGGGAGACATGCTTTGGCCCCTTCTAAGGGAGAACGTACTAAGAGTCAGAGCTGTCCTCTGGAGGTATCAAATTCCTCATCACCAGCAGAAATGTTGTGGAAGAACAAATATTGGGCAGGTGGATGGACTAGCAGCTATAATTTGAAGGCCTAAAAGCATGACAGTGTGTTTCTCAATTCAAGTTCAAGTCCTCAAATATCTGTAATAGGAAGAACCAAATCAGGTTCTGATCTGATCATTACCGATTCATAAAAAACACCCTTGTTCTGGGGCTCCCACCAACACTCTCATATTGTGACATCTGAAGGCATATTCTGCTTCCTGCCACCAAAATACAGGGTGCCAGGCTCACATGGTAAATGCTCTGAGTGTATGGCTAATAGTTTCATGATAAACATAGAGCCCTGTTCTTGCTAGTGAAGTGTGGGCTTTTGTTGTTGTTATTCTTTTTGTTTTGGTTTGGTTTTGGATGGATACCAAAAATTTAAAGCCAAGAAGAGAGAAGTAAAGAAGAAAGGAAATTTATAATGTGGTTCTAAGTGGTTTTACCACATATTTTATTAGTTCTCTAAGGGAAAGATAAAAGCTTAATCGAATCACTTAAGAAATTGCACACACAGAAAGGAGACTTGCTTAACTAATGATTAGAAAGTGTCACTAAGCTGGAAAGCATCCTCTGCCTTAAGTGGTGAGATAAGTATTATTATTATGGGAAAATTCACACTATTACTGAGCCCATAATTGTCATATGACTATGACTTGCAAAGCACTTCTTATTTTCAAAGACATCAAATTCTCGGGTGCCAATTTACCAAATGTGCAATATCTCCACACTGCCACTCACACAATAACCATAACATAAATGCAGCAAAATGACTCTTTGGGATAGAAAAGCCATCAGGAAACCTCTCTGAGTGGGAACACATTCCAATTCCTCACTTTTTCACCATCCACTTGTTTCTTAACCCTCTGTAGCTGGACTGAAATTGTATTCTCAAAGGTTGTCAGTTACTTTCTAATCACTAAATCCTGTTTAGGACTTTTCCCTTTGTCCTCAATTCTTTTGTTTCCTCTGCAGCATTCTATTTCACCACGTCTTTGAAACTTTGTATTTATTTAGCTTTTGGGTTACTTACCTCTTTTGATTTTCTTACCACTTTTCTGACCACTCTCCTTCTTTAGCACATTGTGAACACTGAATTCTAAGGTTTTACCATGATCCTCTGTTCTTTATCTCAAATTTTATTCACTATATACATCTTCAATCAGCACATCTGTGAGGATGATTCCCTGAAGCAAAGAACAACTTATTTCTCTCTTCTATCTTCAGGATCATATATGCAGCCCTAACTTATCTTTTAAATGTATTTTTCAATTACATTGACAAAAAATATTATTAGTTTCAAGTATACAACATAAATGATTAGACATTTATGTATCTTAAGTGATCACTCCAGTAAGTCTAGTACCCATCTGACACCATACACAGTTATTACAATATTATTGACTATATTCCCTATGCTGTACTTTATGTCCCTGTGACTGTTTTTTATAACTGGTAATTTGTACTTCTTAATCCCATTCTCTTTTTTTACCCACTCCCCCAACTCCCTCCCATCTGGAGACCATCAGTTTGTTCTCTGTATCTATGAATTTGTTTCTGTTTTGTTTGTTTATTTTTTAGATTCCACATGTAAGTGAAATCATACGGTATATGTTTTTCTCTGTCTGACTTACTTCACTTAGCATAATACCCTCTAGGTCAGCGGTTCTCAACCTTTCCCAGGGTCGCCTAAGACCATCGGAAAACACATATTTTCAATGGTCTTAGAAACCGAGACACCGCTCCTCTATCCGTCTCCAGGCCCACATGCAGATACGCCCACATACGAGTACCCGGCAACCCCTGTGAAAGGGTCGTTCGACCCCCAAAGGTGTCGCGACCCACAGGTTGAGAACCTCTGCTTTAGGTCCATCCATGTTGTTGCAAATGGCAAGATTTCATTCTTTTTTTATGACCAAGTAATATTCCACTGTACACATGTACCACTTCTTTATCCATTGATAGACACCCAGGTTGCCTCCATGTCTTGGTTATTGTAAATAATGCTGCAGTGAACATAGGGGTACCTATATCTTTTTTAATTAATGTTTAGAATTACCCAGAAGTAGAATTGTTGGGTCATATGGTGGTTCTATTTTTAATTTTTTGAGGAAAATTTAATTGTTTTCCATAGTGGCTGCACCAATTTATAATCCCACCAAGAATGCATGAAAGTTCATTTTCTCCACATCCTTCCCAACACTTGTTGTTTGTTGATTTATTGATAGTAGCCATTCTGACAATTGTGAGGTGATATCTCATTGCAGTTTTGATTTGCATTTTCCTGATAATTAGTGATGTTGAACATCTTTTCATGTATCTGTTGGCTGTTTGTATGTCCTGTTTGGAGCAATGCCTATTCATGTCCTCTGCCCATTTTTTAATAGGATTGTTTGTTTTGTTAATGTTGAGTTGTATGAGTTCTTTATATATTTTGAATATTAACCGCTTATCTGATATACTATTTGCAAATACCTTCTTCCATTCAGCCTTTTTGTTTTGTTGATGGATTCCTTTGCAGTGTAAAACTTTTTTTTTTTTTAAGATTTTATTGGGAACTGGGGGAGGGGAACAGCGTTGGGGAATCAGGGAAGGGGAGCAGACAAGTTACTGTCCTTTTGTTCTTCAGTCTAATTGTCGAGAACATAACTTCACTGGCCCATGTTGTTATTATGATTGCGCTCTTCCTGGGTGAGGCAGTCGCTCGCCGGCCATTGGACGGCCGCTCACGACAGCTCACGAAAGCTCATGCCAGCTGCCGGCCAGTCCTACTGCAGCCTACACCGTTGCTGGCGACTCATAGCAGCCCAGCTCCAGGTCAAGCTGTTGTTCACCATCTTACCTATAGAGGGTGCAGCATCACTGGCCCTCATATGTGGGATCCGAACCGGGGCCCTGCTGCTCAGAGCTGGCGTCCCAAGCCAACTCCTAACCAATACGCCACTCAGCCAACCCGCAGTGTAAAACTTTTTAGTTTGATTTAGTCCCATTGCACTAACTTATTTTTATTTTAGACCTCCAATTCTCACTGCTCATTTAAACCTAGATCTTCTCAATCCCCAAATTTCGAGAACCAAATTAATCAGTTTTAGTATGCTCACTGTCAGAAAGTTGTGCTCTTGTCATTACCTTTCAATCAGGAGAGAATTCATTTGGCTCCCCTTTTCTGACTTTTTAATTTCTTTTACTCATACCCAGAGCCTCAAATTCATCTGTCTTTTTTACATCACTCCCTCCAAGCCAGTGTTTTAGTCCTAGAAATTATTCCCTAACTCCTTTACCTTCTTTTCTATTCCTCCACCCTGTTTATCACTGCCCTAATTCAGGACTTTATTTCCACATGCTATAGCTATGATCATTAGGCTTCGAAGAGGTATTGAACTTAAAGGATAATTAAAGGAAGAAAAAGTCATCGTTAGTTACAATCTATCCTGTTTGCCATTGTTAGATTATTACTCCTAAAACATCTTTTTTTTCCTTTTTGTCATCTATCAAATTCAAAAGCTTAAAAAAATGTAATGGTTCCTACTGCCAATAGAATCCAGTCCAAACACCTTGACTAGTATTCCAAGCCATCAGTGTATAGATTTTAGTTTATTTCCCACTGCTCACCCCTACACCTCTACTCCAGCCAGGATATCTCATCATCATACCCATAATACCTTGGGCATGTCATTATTCTTTCTGCTCTCTGTTTTTGGAATACTTTTTGGCCAATATTTGAAGCCTACCCCGAGTCTTTCTATTTCTGGGAAGACTATTCAACCAACAACAATGTGTCTTTCAGATGATTTCTTAAAATGTTAGCACATTTTGCCTTAGTTAATATCATTCTTTTGTCCTGTGTGGGTATTTTCTTCCCAACTGAATTATAAACTCTTTCTAGGAAGGGACGATGACTTTTAATGCTTCGATTCACCCACAATTGACTAACATACCTTGCAAATGGACTGGATAAAAACAGTTACCAACTTTCTTAATTTTTACCAGTCTATAGGTGCCAAACAAATTTCAAAAACCAGGAGGTTATGTCCTGTCTTGCCAGGTTACTGATGTGGGATTGTAAGACCCCATAGACTGGAAAAGTTGGTGATATCACAATATCATACTCTGAAAAATTTCCAAGAGTGTCACACTGCAGTTACCTTTTCTTGTTGGACCTCAAAATCAAAGGTATAATGTCCATTAAAAGAAGTCATCAGTCTCCTGTCTTACTCCACTGAAATTAATATCACCAAGGTCACTGTTGACTTCCTAATTGCCAAATCCAATAAATACATTATAGTATTTTTTTTATCTTATTGGAACTCTTTTAGCACTATTGTCCAACTTCCTTCTTAAAACGTTTCCATTGGTTTTTGTTCTTCTTACTCCCTTCCTACTTCTCTGATCTCTGTTCCATTTCCTTTGCCATTGTTATTTCCGAAAATATGACTCTGGTCCTCTTCTCCATTGTTAATACTCTCTCTTGATGATTGCAAGAATGTCTTTGATTTGACTAGTCTTTGTACTTGATCCCAAAATAATATATCTCTAGTTCAGACTCCTCTGTTGAATTCCAATTGCCTAAAAGACGTCTTGGCTTGGATGTTTTATAGGAAACTTAAAATCATCACAACTAAAATGGATCTACATGAGTGATCTGCCCAGCACTGTGACAAGCCACCTGCTCTTTGATCCAACCTGGCTGAGTACTTTAAACCAGTGGTGATAAACAGTTTTGCATTCATATCTCTTAAAATAATTTGGGAAAATCTTACACCACTTTCACATTTTTAAGTTGACATCTACAATTTTTTAAGTTTATATATTTAAAGAGATACGGTTTTTAACATACTGTAAGTATTAACATTTAAAAATAAAACTATTAAAGCATTTTTAAAAACCTTATCCAATGGATTCTTAATTACCAGTTTAATACTCAGAATAATTCATTGGAAAACACATGAACAAACTCTCTTTTAATTGTTAAAAATTTTAAATTATTTTCTCTTTGAACTTATTTCCATTTAACTTTCCCCATTTTAATGCTTGGAAACCTTTTATTGATTACCCTTCATAATTCTCTGAAACAAAATATAAATTGAAGTTGAAAAAAAATATTTATTTTGGTACCATATGTATCTAAAGTTGTCAAAATGAGTTATGAGGATTGTTTTTCATATCCCCATGATTTATTTATTTTATGAGACTTGTTATTAATACACAATCAATAAAAACATAACTATATTGATTTTTATGATTATGAACATCAAAAGTACGTTTTATTGGAAATGCATCACTTAATGGGATATATGGGACTTTTATTGCTTTTCCCAATCAGTTTATGTATCTGGAGTTAAACATAACATATTATTAGAATACTAATTCTATTCTTATTTTACTTTTTGTAATTTATACATCAAAGACAGCATTGTGATCTATCATTAAAAAGTACATTTAGCAATCTATCAGGCAACCATTCAATTTTGTCTTCTTTGATTTTCAAAAAATTGGAAACCACTTAGCAAAAAAAAAGGATTTGTTACCTAGTCATTATAATCATTCACTTTCTCAACACCAATTGCAATACTATAAATACTCCTCTTTGTTTTTTGGTACTCCAGAAATTGTATTTTTCCTGAGGCAAGGTGTTATGGTAATATTTGGAATAGATGAGATGTATTCCTTTCTTTTGTAAAGTGGGAGAAGAGCGATTGAGAAAGGGGTGTTGGAAAGGAGCTAGTTTGAGGCCTTATCCATGGACATGTCCTCAGGCAGATCAGCTGACTCAATCAGACTGAATAAAATTGAGTTCCTATTTGTGAGGAGATAGTCCTCTATCTGATAGGATGTGAACAAGGAAGCGTGTCGATTTCAATTGCCATTGGTAGTCATCTTGGGTCTACAAGGGAAACCCATATTAGGATAACTGTAGACTGTGGAGCAGAGAGAAGAAAAGAGGCCAGGGCTTCTTATAAACCAGTCCTGGTGCCTGCTCTACCTCTGGACTTTCTGTTACGTGACATAATAAACAACCTTATTTAATAAAGCAATAATCTGTGCCCCCACACATGGGCGAGTGAGCAAATAAACACATTCTCAGAGGTTCTTAGTTTCCCTTGTCGGGGGTTTTGTAACACTCTCTAAACTGATCTTCCTGTTTCTAGTCTCTTCCTTGTCCCATTCATTCTACCCACTGCTCCCAGGCTAGTATTTTTTAAGACACCTGCTTAAAAATCATTCTGTAATTTCCACAATCTGTGGGGAAAATCCAAGTTTCCTGGCTTTGGCATTCCAATTTCTGCAAACTTTGTCCCTTGCCTATATTTCCAGTCACCTCCTAATACTCCCCAGCTCATGTGAACTAGTATGGTAATTAAGTGAGAGCACAGACTTGAGAGTCAGAAGAACCTATGTTCAAAACCTGACTTCCCTAATTATCAGCTATGTGATCTTAGCCAAGTTATTTAACCTTAGTTTTCTAAGTTACTGAGCCTTAGTTTTCTTACTTGTAATCTTTAGGTAATGCTACCTAACTTGAAGGCTCATTATGCAGGTTAGAAGTATGGATAAAAAGTGTAGAGCTTAGAAGTCATTGTAAAAGATGGTTGTAGTTGTTGTTGCTGTTCTATCTTATGTATCAGCTACTGCTAAGCTATTTACCTTTGTGTAAACCTGCAAACTCATCACAACTGCCTAGAATGCCCCAATTTCCACCTTTCTTTTCTCTTACCTCTTCTGTCTGGAGAACTTCTATTTTTGATTCAAAACTATCCAAATATCATCTCTTCTACCCAGCCTTCCTAAGGACCTTGGTATTAGTAAGTTCACCCTTTATACTTCCACAGTTCTTTGTACCCATATACTCACTTTACATTATAAATATTTATATAACTGCTATTAGTCTGTGGAACTCCTGACGGCCTGCATTTTATCTCATTCATTTTTTGAAGTTCCATTGCATAAAATGATGCCTATATATAATAGATTCCCAATAAATGTTGAATGAATGAGAGGAAAGAGCAGAGATTATGAATTGCGGAAAATTTATCCAGGAAATATCATGGAGAAACATGTGCCTAATAGCAACAACAATAATAGCAACAACAGTAATAACATGTGACATATTCATACTTCTTTGCAATTTGTGAAGCACTTTATATAATTTATTTCATAAAATCCTTAAAACAATTTTACAAGGTGCTTTTGTGATGATCCTTGCTTTACAGATTATTAAATTGAGGTTTTAAAGGATAAGGGATCAGCACATGAACAACAACCAAGTAGTGTCAGAGTCAGAATACAAATCCAAGATTTCCCAAAAGAACTCTGGATGATTTGGGCAACAACCAGTATTCGAGAGACAATGGAGTCCAAGGTGGAGTTTATGTATGGATTACCAGAAAACAAAACAAAACTGCAATTCTCCATATCACCATCAGATTGAATGGTGCAGCTGAAAGAACATTTAAATGAAGTTGAGCTATCTGGGTTATAGACATTTTTTTCTGTTACCATAAAGTCTGGGTAATTGAGGACCAGTTATTTAGCGTTCCTAGGTACTGAAGAAGTTTTCAAGATGACCTCTAAAGCTTCTTCCAGTTTTAAAAATCTTTACTTAGAAGGTAGCTGTGATATAACTGGCTTAAGGCAACTAAATATATTTTAATGGTTTCTGTGAGAGATAGTATTCTATAGCTGTAGATGAGATTGAGAGAAGATAAAAGTTTGATGTTATGGAAAGGAGGAAATGGCAGGAAAGGAGGAAAACAGTATTCTAAGCCTACAGACTATGCTGGTTATTGTTATTTGCCTAAGTCTGATTCCAGAGAATTCATGAAGAGTGAAAGAACAAGGCCCTGTTCTTTTCCTTAATTTAGAGACAAGATGCTCGTGTCTCTTCTCTTTCCATTTATTCCTTTAGAAACAGAATAAATTGATTTGATAATGTTGATCAAAGAGGAGGCATCTTTTACCCTCCACAGACCTCTTAACTTTCAGGTTCAAAGATGAAATCAGAGAAAAATTAGTTTTGAAATCTGCTTTTCAGAGTGGCCTATATTGCATTTTAATTTAATTTGTTAGAGTTTCACCTTTTCTTGTGGTAGACTGATTAGATGAAATAAAATTATATCTGGGAGAATCTATGTTACAAAAATTGCTTAATCTTTCTTTTTGAGGTTGAACTGACAAAGCCATAGACTGTCCTTGGGGAACTTCCCAGATTACCTCCTACAGTGATGGCTTCTGAGTTTGTGTGTCTCTGATATATAAATAGACACAGAGCTTTCTTAATAGCAGAGCTAAGCTGCCTGCTAAGATGTTTCTGAACTGTGTACATCTGCAACAGTGGGAACTAGTCTGTTCATTCCCAGCATTTTCAGCTGGTTATTTAAATCATGAAACCTTGGAACCCAAGGCAGAGCCTGAGACATAACAGGTCCCAACAAATATTTGTTGACTAAACTAACCTGGTCCAGTCTCCTTCCTAATGCAGGAATCCCTTTTGTATAACCCTTGACATGATCATTGAGCTTCTGATCAAACACATCACTGACAAGAAACATCATAAACTGTTCCTTGCTTATTCATCCACTGGTCTAATACTTTTCTCCCCACCCCCATGAATCCCTATTCTGGAATCAGAGAGTGGTAGCATTCGATAGAATTGCTCCTGTTGGCAAACTGTCAGCTCTAATTGACATCTGTTATTTATAATCCGTCCATTGTCTTCTATTTGTAACAACATCTTGGTTCTCTTTTGGGGAACCTAGAAACTTTTCCCTAGTCTCGTTTCTAACATTTGCAGGACCCAGAAACAAGAGTTAAAATGAAGAACACCCCCCCACACACACCATCCCCACCAGATACTAAATATTTAAGTTATAAATTGAGCAAACAAAATTGTTACATGACATACGTTTATGATTTTACTTTCAGAATGCCAAGATTTTTTATTATGTGTAAAACTATGGTTTTTGTATGAGTAAAAGTCAACAAAAATATCAAATACAACCAAATTTAATTATATTTACACATGTCTAGGTGTGATGTTGATGGACTGGTAATATCCAGATACATAGTAAAATATATGTTTAACAAATTATTAAGTATTTATTCTACAAAATGTATTTGTCTTATTTTCATCCTATTATAATCATTCAATATTTTCATATAATTTGTGTTCTATTGAAAATAATCTAAAGCACGTGTCAACAAACGTTTTCTTAAATGGCCAATGTCAGGGCCAGCATAACCTAGAAAACAGAGCATTTTGATACAGTTTTTCTGTTATTTTAAGGACACAGGTCAAGATATATGAGAATATTTCTGTTGGGCCTAACTGGTATTAGTCATAGGAGTAGACGTTTAGGTTTATGGGTTGGTTGTGTTGTGCCAGTGTTGAGAAGTGATTCCTGAGTGACAGAATGTTCTTAAATAAGTGTGTGGTGTATATGTGTGTTTGTGATATGCAGGAGTTCTCTAAAGTGTGAGTCCAAGCCAGGACTGGCCAATAAGCATTTTCCAGTCCATTGGGCTAAGTAATAGATTCGGTTTTAGAAAGATAATACAAGTTAGAACAATGAGATCAATTTCAGAGCTTTATTGGAGTTATTAGGGAAATGAAGCTCTAGTGGAATTGTTAAAATAGAAGATGTAAGCTTAGAGCTGCTGGCAGCCATCACATGGAGAGAACTTGCCTGAGAGTGATGATGGACAGAAATTTCAAGCCATGAGTTGAAGAGTGGCTGGGTCAGTCACAATGTGATTATTGGAGGCTTTGGATCCTGCTATGCCTGAAACCTGACATATTTCTAGATTTTTTTTAGTTATGGGAACTCTAAAGTTTCTTT
Source organism: Hipposideros armiger (assembly GCF_001890085.2). Classification (NCBI taxonomy): domain Eukaryota; kingdom Metazoa; phylum Chordata; class Mammalia; order Chiroptera; family Hipposideridae; genus Hipposideros; species Hipposideros armiger. The sequence goes on along the minus strand of NW_017732131.1, from coordinate 765,066 downwards.
TCTGCTTAAACCAGTTTCTCTTGGATTTCTGTCATTTGCAACTAAAAATGTTCCAATTAGTATATGATATTCTGGACACTGGAATCCATGTATTTAAAGAATTCCTCAGTACTGCCTGGTTTCTTCTGCCTTTAAAGATTTCTTGAAAACTTGAAATATCTAACTATCCACACAGTACCCACCCTTTACTCTCTACTCACGAACTTCTCAGATCTTGCCACAACAAATTGAGAAAGAACCACTGGTAAATTTTACTAGTCACTCTACCAGAGGAGGTAAAATGCAAATGTAATTTCCTCAGATCCAAGATTTATGTTATTTCCTTGCTATCATCTGTATTAACTAACCCCTTGCCTCTACCCAATTAATGATTGCGTTAATGGCTTCATTTCTTCCTTCCTCCCTGTATCCTTGTTCTTTGTCATATAACTTCATAGGGTTCTTCCGCTCTGACTCTGGATTTGGCCATGGCTTTGATCAGTGTGATGTTAGCAAATTTTTCAAAGGCTTGAAAACTATGCATTTCCATTTACTTCTCTTGCCTTCTATCATTACCATAAGAAGATTATGAGCTGGTTAGCTTGATAAAGGGTGGGAGACACATAGAACAGAGTTTATTTACCTCAGTCATCCCAACTGGGATGCCTTAGGTCAGCCAACAGCTTGCCAACACCATGCGTGAGAGTGAGCTCAGACAAGATAAGCAGAGTGACCTAGCCAACCTGCAGCTGACTGTTAACCCAACCCATGAGTGAACCCACCTCAGATCAGATAAACCCCACAGTCTCATAAGCTACATAAATGTTTATTGTAGTATGCTACTGAGATTTTGAGATCATTTGTCTTATACTTTTATTATGATAGTAGATAACTGAAACACCAGCCTAGAAGTGCTACATCTGGCAGGTTTTTTCACCTTTGTTAGAATCTCAGTTTTGTTCTTTTATTCTTTTAGATGCCAAACAAAGGAGACTTGAGCTATCACCCTTCTGGACTTCAGTTGCGTCTGTACAATTATGAGTTAAGTGTGATCAAGAGTTTCTTGAGGGCCAGCTGAGTGGCGCATTGGTTAAGAGTTGGCTTGGGATACGAGTTCTGAGCAGCAGGGCCCCAGTTTGGATCCCACATGAGAGCCAGTGATGCTACACCCTCTACAGCTAAGATGGTGAACGGCAGCTCGACCTGGAGCTGG